>NC_091157.1:36997579-37157579 GCF_040958095.1 Procambarus clarkii
CTCTGCTGAGGTGACTTCGTGTTTGCCAAACAGGAGGGTTGAGTCTTTGCTGTAGCCTGCTGACACAAACAGGAGAATGCTTGGGCAATGTTCCTGGACTTCCCTTTTGATCGAGTTGAAAGCGTTTTTAAAATCTAATTTTACTACTGCTTGGTCTTCAGTAAGAGAGTTAATGTATGCTTGTGCAGCATGGGCTGCTGCTTCACAGCCTTGGGGGACACCAAACCCCAGCTGGTTGGGTTGCAGCATGGTGGCTGCTTCCATTCGTATACTTCTGACGGCAGCCCTTGCAACTAGGCGGCGAAGGGTATTACAAACGGCAATGGGTCTGATCCCTCCCCTCCTTCTTTTTCCGGGCAAATAGGGATGCACCAAAGAAGAATGGTTTGATTTCATCAGGGATTAACTCTGCGAGGCAGTTGTTGACAAACGTTGTGATTTCTGTCAGGAGCGCTTCTGCAGCTGGGCCAAGAACAGGGTTCACCATTTCTTTCACATCTTGAGGTCTTACCCATGTGTAGCCTCCTGAGGAGCCCGGGGGAAATGAAATGATAGCTTTATAAACCTCTGACTCCCGGAGGACGAGAGGTTCCTGGTTAGGGGGGACCCTGACCTGTGGGAGAGGTCCACCTACGGCCCTGAGAGGGTGTTTTTCTCTCAGTGCTTGGGCTGTGGTTTCATCCCTGGGCAAAATTTTGTCCTCACTTGTGATCAACTTGAGTGCCCAGACTGTATTACCCGATTCAATTGTTTTGCTGACTTGGGTACCTAAATTTCCGTTGTCGCTGATTGCCGTACTTGGTCTGCCTCGGCGGTGTTTGGTGTGTTTGGGGAGGCGGACTAGGTTGTCAGCCCTAGGAAAATCTCTAATTGCTTTATTGATGGATGAGGCCAGTGTCTTGCCTCCTCTGTCTGGTACACCTAAGCATGCGTTGCCAAAAAGTAGCAGATTGTGCCAGGCTTTGATGGTATCAGGTGCATCAAGGTTATTTGACCCTCTGTTGACTTTTCCGATGAGATCCGTGTATTTCCCGGCATCAAATGGGCGAGAGGCCTTTGGGATGTGGGTGAGTGTCCTGGTTGACGTTGCTTTAATTGCCTCTAGCAGGTCGTCTGTTGCAATGTAGTCTGTTGCGATTTGCACTGGTGCAATAGGGTCCTGAGTGCTGCCTCCCTGATGGTCTGAATGGTCCCCAGGACCATTCAGTCCATTCAAACAAGCCTGAATGGTCCCCAGGACTATATGCAACTGAAAACTCACATATGCAACTGAGTTTTCAGTTGCATATAGTCCTGCGGACCATTCAGGCTTGTTCGCATTTGTGTTCCTCACGTGTGCCCCAAAGAATGAGGTGATTTGATAAAATGCTATGCCCAGGATTACCATCCGAGTGCCAGCGGGAACGTGGTTCAAATACCTTCGGCTATCACTTCCTTATGTCCGGTCGTGATGGTCAAGTGGATTAAGGCGTCCTGTACATACCAGTTGCGTTGCTGCTAGCAGTATGGGTTCGAGTCACTTCTGGGGTGTGAGTTTTTAGTTGCATATTGTCCTGGGGACCATTCAGGCTTGTTCGCATTTGTGTTCCTCACGTGTGCCCAAAAGAATGAGGGGATTTGATAAAATACCATGCCCAAGATTACCAATCGAGTGCTGGCGGGGGGATGAAAATAGTTTCGGCTACCATCCTCTTTTGTCCGATTGTGTTGGTCGAGCGGTTAATGGATCCTGTACGCCAGCAGAGTGCTCCTGGCAGTATGGATTCGAGTCACTTCTGGGGTGTGAACTTTTTTGAAAAGCTGTGTTTTTCTTGTGTTTTTCATGTGAAGGAAATCTTCGAAACCTCTTTGCTGATTACTTTGAAATTTTGACATAACATTGTATTATATTAGGCGAGTGTTTTTACATACCTACTCTATACATGCCTCACCTGTGACAGGAGAAAACATGCTTTTTTCTGAAAAACAGCGCCATCAGTAGGGTGATAGCAACACACGCTGTAATCTCCGAAAGTTCTAAATCGATTGCTGTGAAATTTTGACAGAATGTTCCATTCGAATATGTGCGTGTTTTTCTATGCCTACTATTTAGATGCCACACCTGTGAAAGGTAAAAGCATGCAAACGTAGATGCAGACGTAAAAGCATGCAGACGGAGGGAGGGTGCAGACGTTCCGTGCGCGCTCCGTTAAAATCGTGACATTAACCGGGATTCTTAGGACTACTGCTGTGGATTACTGATTACAGACATAACAAAGTGCATAGTGACCCGCTGGAAAATTGAAAATAGTCATTAGCAATAGAACTTTGTATTAAATAGAGAATAAACGTTAGACCACGTGTGAGCCAGTGAACGAGGCTTTGTGTACATGCGTGTATTAGGAAAAATAAAATAGTGAACGGTGATTCGTGGAACAGTGATGTGGAATGGGTATCACAACAACATATAAGTTGGAAGTGAATATTATAAATATAGAATACGAGAAATATAGAATAGTGGCAAGAGGCGGCATCAGTTGTTATAAATCGGGTAACTGGAAACTGGTGACATCAACCTGGGACAACAAGAGGTCACCTGTACCGACCAGGGACCAGCCTCGCTACCCTACGCTAAGTACCTGCCATAAAGTTTGAACAAAATAACATGCATAATATTACAAATATACGGTATACATATTGTGACGGTAAAGCGTTGGTGTTCAGCTGTTTCAAAAGCTAGGGGCAGGGCCTCGTCACATTATAGAAAAAAAAGAAAAGCTGGAGCTTTCGTCTGTGGTAAGGTAATGGGAAGACACACAAACACAAGTAAATTAACAATGAAATTTTAATTACTTTAGAAAAACAAGACATGAATAAAGTTAAGCACATAAAATATAAAAGACAAGTCAACAAACAAAATAATATGAATAATCACTGGCAAATGAAAAGTTACGTTAAGACAAGTGAGTTACAGTGATAGCAAAATAAATATGAATGGAGCTGGAATATTGGCTTCGAGCTGCCACCTCCCTTAGTACACGAAAACCAAGGCTTAGTCTACCAGCGAGAGATGTCAACTGCAAGGAGCACTGAGATATTCTGACAATACTGAAGCACTGCAGCCCAGACATCAACTTGTGGCGGAGGGCGGAGGGCAGGTGCGACGGGACACCAGCCAATCAGCGACAGGCAGGCAAAGGACAAGCAGTTAGCTGGTTACGGCGGTGGTAGCTAGCAGGTGTGCCGGTGTGCTGGATACGTTTTGCTCACTGGGCAAAACGTTTTGGAGATACTTGCTGGACGTATCTTCTATATTATCTTTTGTTTTTACGTACTTTGTAGGGAAGAGCAGGCTCAATCTCTCTTGAAATAGATTATCATCACAATATAAAATTATTAATATTAAACATATAAATATATATATATATATATATATATATATATATATATATATATATATATATATATATATATATATATATATATATATATATATATATATATATTGTTACAAATATACAATATACATATAATATTATAAATATATAGATACATACAACAAAACAAGGCAAAATGGGAGTAAATAAACAAATTTGTGGCCACTGTAACAACTCCTTAAAGACGAAGGTAACGGGAATTGAATGTTATATCTGTAAGACTAGATTCCATTCGGCTTGTACAGGAGTGAGTAACACTACGGCACTGAGAGCTGGCCACTTGCTCTGGGTGTGTAAAAATGACCTGCCAGCTTGGAATATCCTAAAAAACCTTCTAGATAACATGACGCATGATCGGAAAACATCATTCATTGGAAGCCTACCAGCCATCCAGAAGGAGTGGGAAAGGAACAACAACAATTCTAATATACAAGGAGCGGTGGCTATAGTCAGGGATGAAACTGAGGCGGAAACTCAGGAAGTTGTAAACTCTGACTCAGTAGGCCAGGATGTAGATGACAGTAAACTAGAAAGTGTACCAGACAGCACTGGCAGCTCGATAGGTACAGACACTACGACGGTTCCCGATAGAGCAATTCAGAACAGAAGGACAGACTTATGCAAATTTTATGCAAAGGGCATATGCAGACATAGATATGCTGGTAATAAGAAAGGATTAGAATGCAGTTACCAACATCCCAAAAAATGTTTAAATATGCTTAGGAAAGGTGAGTGTCGATTTGGATCAATATGTAGGTTTTTCCATCCTGACATGTGCCAAACCTCACTGGAGGACAGAAAATGCTATGACCTCAGCTGCCCACACTTTCACGTGAAAGGCACGGAACGCTACATAAAGAGTGGCAAGCAGGATAATGAATTTGGAGGAAACTCTATAAATTTTTTATACCAGACCGGCAGAGAATTCAAAAGGAGCAGTATGGAGAATGTATGGAACTGGATGCCAGATCCACTTGCATTCCAGAATTACAGATACAATTACCCACCGAAAGGGAACTACAACTACGACAGACAACTGCCCTACAACAATCAGTACTGGTCAGAACAAACTCATTATGTCCACGAATAATGGGCTTGCCGAAAAAGTCTCCCATTCAAACTATCACTAATAGAGTAACCTCATTCATCTTTGCCAACATATAAGGACTGAAAACAAGAACAAACAACAAAGTACAGTTCATAAATGGCCTCCTCACGGAGTCAAATGCAGTATTTGGAGCTTTCACAGTAACCCATGCAGGGGAATTGTTGGACAGTGAGATCTGGATTCCAGGATATAACCTATACAGGTGTGATAGGAAAATTAGGTCACATGGAGGAGTGGGTCTGTATATTAAGGAAGACCTTGTATGCTCGGAGCTCCTAAACGTTACAAATGAGGTGGTAGAGGTACTAGGATTGAAAATAGAGAAAATAAATTTAGTGATTATTCTAATATACAAACCGCTAGATGCAACGGCTGAGGAATTCACAGAACAGATAAGCAAAATAGAGAATAGCCTTGATAATTTGGAGAACCCGATACCTGATATTATCTTCCTAGGTGACTTCAACTTGCCTAGTCTCAGGTGGAGAACAGCAAACAATAATATTATACCAGGAAATCTATCAGGCCTAACCAACCACAGATTAGAGAACTACTTAGATTCTGTGACAAATTTTCACTCAATCAGCAGATATCGGAGCCAACGAGAAATGAAAATATTCTAGATCTGGTCTTTACGAACAATGAAGACATTATCAGAGACATTACGATATCAGATACCACATACTCAGATCACAAGCTCATTGAAGTGCAAACGACCATCAATACTCAGAATAGACCTAAAACGTTGATAAAGCGAGAGGGGCTATTCAGTAAATTCAATTTTAATAATAAAAGGATAGACTGGGAGATAATAAATAGGGAACTTACAAACATTCCATGGGGAACTGTTCTAAGTAATACAAGTCCTACAGAAGGAATAGAAAAACTGACTTCAGAAGCGTATCAAGTCTGTCTGAAACATGTTCCTTTGAGGAAAGCCAGAAAGAGATCTAACGTAGAAAGAGAATGCAGACGACACTATAAACGCAGGAAAAAATAACGGAACTGCTTATGCAGACACGAATTTTTTCCCGTCAAAGAAGGAATAATTTAAATAGGGAGATTGAAGAAATCGAGCGGAAATTGAAACACTCATATGAAACTGAAGAAAGGCAGTTAGAACAGAAAGCAATTCAGGAAATAAAAAAAAATCCAAAATATTTCTTCTCATATGCGAAATCAAAAGCAAAAACCACTGCCAGTATTGGACTTATTCGTACAAGTGAAGGTTCATACACGGAGGATGACAAAGAAATTAGTGAAATCCTAAAAAAGAAGTATGAGGACATGTTTAGCACTCCAATAAACAACATGAAGGTGGAAGATCCAAACAATTTCTTTATGCGGGATATTCAAACCCCTGTAAATATAACTGATATAAATACGAGCGCACTAAATTTTGACAGGGAAATTGAAAACATGCCCATGCACTCGACCCCAGGTCCAGACTCATGGAATTCAATATTTATAAAGAAATGCAAAGTGCCGGTAGCACAGGCACTCAGTATAGTGTGGAGGAAGAGCTTGGACACGGGGGAGATACCAGATGCACTTAAAGTAGCAGACATAGCCCCTCTACACAAGGGAGGGAGCAAAGCATTGGCAAAGAATTATAGACCAGTTGCACTAACATCGCACATCATAAAAGTATTTGAGAGAGTGATTAGGAGTCAGGTCACCAATTTCATGGAGACCAATGACCTTCACAACCCAGGCCAACATGGATTTCGAGCGGGAACATCGTGCCTCTCACAGCTACTTGAGCACTACGACAAAGTCACTGAGGCATTAGAAGAAAATCAGAATGCTGATGTGATATACACGGACTTCGCAAAGGCTTTCGATAAATGTGACCATGGCGTTATAGCACACAAAATGAAGTCAATGGGAATAACCGGTAAAGTAGGACGCTGGATACTCAGTTTTCTGTCAAACAGGACTCTGCGAGTAACGGTCAACCATATAAAATCTAGTCCAAGTGCAGTTAAAAGCTCTGTACCTCAGGGTACAGTTCTTGCACCGCTGCTTTTCCTTATTCTCATATCAGATAAAGACAAAAATACAAGTCACAGCTTCGTATCATCCTTTGCAGATGACACAAAAATCAGTATGAAAATTACCTCGGCTGAAGACATTGAAAAACTTCAAGCTGATATTAATAAAGTTTTCGACTGGGCATCAGAAAATAACATGAAGTTTAACAGTGATAAATTCCAGGTACTCAGGTACGGTAAAAATGAGGACCTTAAACATAATACAAAGTACAAAACACAATCAAATGTACCCATAGTAGGAAAACAGCAAGTAAAGGATTTGGGAATAATAATGTCTGACGACCTAACGTTTAAGGAGCATAACCAAGCAAATATTGCGACAGCCAGAAAAATGATAGGATGGATTACGGGAACTTTCAAATCCAGGGATCCCATCACAATGGTTGTACTCTTCAAGGCACTTGTGTTGTCCCGTCTTGAGTACTGCTCAGTACTCACTTCCCCCTTTCAGAGCAGGAGAGATTGCTGAAATAAAGGGAATACAGAGAACATATACGGCACGCATAGACGCAATAAAGCACCTAAATTATTGGGATCGTGTCAAAGCCCTCCAAATGTACTCACAAGAAAGAAGACGAGAGAGATATCAAATAATATACACCTGGAAGATACTGAAGGGCCAAGTACCAAATTTACACAGAAAAATAACAACGTACTGGAGTGAACGATATGGAAGAAAATGCAGAATAGAACCAGTGAAGAGCAGAGGTGCCATAGGCACAATCAGAGAACACTGTATAAACATCAGAGGTCCGCGGTTGTTCAACGTCCTCCCAGCAAGCATAAGAAATATTGCCGGAACAACCGTGGACATTTTCAAGAGGAAACTAGATATGTTTCTAGTTTCTCCAAGGAGTGCCGGACCGACCGGGCTGTGGTGGGTATGTGGGCCTGCGGGCCGCTCCAAGCAACAGCCTAGTGGACCAAACTCTCACAAGTCAAGCCTGGCCTCGGGCCGGGCTTGGGGAGTAGAAGAACTCCCAGAACCCCATCAACCAGGTATCAACCACGTATGCGAGTTTTGAAAAACAGTGCCATCTGTTACACGTAGGAGCAACACATGAAATACACTATATGTTACGGTTCCATTTCAATGTTTCCGATTGCAAAGATAAATTGAATTTTCATTGATTTTGATTTATTATCATTTTGATTTAGTTATTTTGTGTGACGTTGCATTGGAATTGAGCTGTGTTATTTACCGTACCATTCATTTCGTGGGTATAACTTATTTGTTTCTCTTTTCATTGTTTTTCATTTCGTTTTTTAACTGTTCTTATTTTTCAGTGTAATTGGTGGTGAAATTGAGCCGTGTCGATTAATCAGCGTTTGAATTGAAATATTTCGGTAGTATTTTTTTTGTTTTTGTTTTGAAAACAAGAAAATGGACAAAATGTTTATTTCACAGCTGCAAATGTACAACAAACAGCTATGAATCCGGCTAGAACGTTAATTGCTTTCTTCACATTATGTCAAAATGACGCGTTTGCGAAAACACCGCTGTATTCGGAAGTGCCTACGTATTACACATAGAATGCCAGTAGAAAAATATTTGAACAACGCAAACGAGAAGATCGAGTCGACGGACAACCTGGAATATTCAAATAAACTACGATAGGCAGATTGTACACCGTGAATCCTAATCAAGATGAATGCTTCTTTCTTCGCATGCTGTTGGTAAATGTGCACGGTCCAACGTCTTTCCAGCAACTGAGATTTGTCAACGGCGTTACACTTGCCACTTTCCGTAGTGCATGTCAAGCTCGGAATTTATTAGAGAACGACCGACACTGATGTATGCATTAATGACGCGTCCAACAAGTCACATCCAAATAAAATTTATGCATTGTTTGCAATCATATTGATCGCCTGATCTCCTACATCTCCAACAGAGTTATGGGAGAAATATAAATCGCACATGGCTAAAGATATTATCCGTTGAATATGAAGGAAAATTCATATATGTACATGGATTTCACGGCAGAAATTTACAGCGAAGCGTTGATAATGATAGAAGATTTGTGCTTAGAATTTGCGAACAAAGTTCTAAATCAATTGAAAATGCTGTCACCTAATCGATCTGCTGCTGCTTCGTTCAATATAGAATTGCGTCGTGAACAAAATTACAACATGAGTGATTTGTTGTCGTATATACAATCAAATATTCCTGAGCTAACGCTTGAGTGAAAAGGCATTTACAATAAAATAATTCAGACTGTAAATAACGGGTTTGGAAAAATCTTTTAAGATGCGCCAGGAGGAACTGTAAATCCTGCCTAATTAGACTGATTCTGGCAGCATTTCGATCCCAAAATGTCATAAACTTAGCTCATGTATTGTCCCGAATACAACCCGTTCTCGCACTTTCGTATAGTCAATATTGACTTATTAATACGTGCATATGTGACATACTAAACATACTAGTTTACCTTAAAAAAGCTTCATAGAAAACACCGACCTTACCTAACCTTCTTAGTATGTTTAGATAAGCATCTTATTGCTTCGTAATTACAATTATTACTTAACCTATACCTATAATAGGTATTTATTTATTATTTTATTTTATATATTAATATAAACCATATTTTGGTTTATATTTTATTGGATTGACCATATTTTATATATGTTAAGTGTTTTGGAGTCGGCAAACCAGACAATATCTATATCTCCACAGACAATGGAACAACAAAACATATTGTATACCCAGAAGCATTGTGAAATTAAACATATTTGAAACATGTGCTTTCTCTTGTCTTCCTTTTCCATTTAACCAGACTAAGCTGCAGCAATGCGTGGTGGGTACAGCTAGTGTATATATATATATATATATATATATATATATATATATATATATATATATATATATATATATATATATATATATATATATATATATATATATATATATATATATATATATATATATATATATATATATATATATATATATATATATATATATATATATATATATATATATATCCGGTCGTGATGGTCAAGTGGATTAAGGCGTCTTGTACATACCAGTTGCGTGGCATCTGGGAGTATGGGTTCGAGTCACTTCTGGGGTGTGAGTTTTCAGTTGCATATTGTCCTGGGGACCATTCAGGCTTGTTCGCATATATATATATATATATATATATATATATATATATATATATATATATATATATATATATATCACTGAAAACTCACACCCCAGAAGTGACTCGAACCCATACTCCCAGGAGCCACGCAACTGGTATGTACAAGACGCCTTAATCCACTTGACCATCACGACCGGACATAATGAGGTGATAGCCGAGGCTATTTGAACCACCCCACCGCCGGCACTCGGATAGTAATCTTGGGCATAGCATTTTACCAAATCACCTCATTCTTTGGGGCACACGTGAGGAACACAAATGCGAACAAACCTGAATGGTCCCCAGGACAATATGCAACTGAAAACTCACACCCCAGAAGTGACTCGAACCCATACTCCCAGGAGCCACGCAACTGGTATGTACAAGACGCCTTAATCCACTTGACCATCACGACCGGACATAATGAGGTGATAGCCGAGGCTATTTGAACCACCCCACCGCCGGCACTCGGATAGTAATCTTGGGCATAGCATTTTACCAAATCACCTCATTCTTTGGGGCACACGTGAGGAACACAAATGCGAACAAGCCTGAATGGTCCCCAGGACAATATGCAACTGAAAACTCACACCCCAGAAGTGACTCGAACCCATACTCCCAGGAGCCACGCAACTGGTATGTACAAGACGCCTTAATCCACTTGACCATCACGACCGGACATATGTATATATAAAAAAAAATATATATATATAATATATATATATATATATATATATATATATATATATATATATATATATATATATATATATATATATATATATATATATATATATATAGACATATGTCGTACCTAGTAGCCAGAACGCACTTCTCAGCCTACTATGCAAGGCCCGAATTGCCTAATAAGCTAAGTTTTCCTGAATTAATATATTTTCTCAAATTTGTTTCTTATGAAATGATAAAGCTACCCATTTCATTATGTATGAGGTCAATTTTATTTTATTGGAGTTAAAATTAACGTGGATATATGACCGAAGCTAACCAACCCTACCTAACCTAACCTAACCTATCTTTATAGGTTAGGTTAGGGTAGGTACCCGAAAAAGTTAGGTTAGGTTAGGTTAGGTAGGTTAGACGAAACCATTGGAGAAGCCGTTGTTGACTAGGACCTGCCTTACCCTGCAGAGTTCTTCGTCGACTTGCTTCCATTCTGAGCTGTAGCTGAGAGCACGATCGACATATGCGTTAACAACACTCCTCTTGTACCTGTCTGGGCAGTCGCTGTTGGCATTTAGGCACATTCCTATGTTCGTTTCCTTAGTGTAGACTGCAGTGTGGAAACCTCCACTCTTTTCCATGACTGTTACATCTAGAAAGGGCAGCTTCCCATCCTTTTCCATCTCGTAAGTAAAACTCAGCACGGAACTCTGCTCAAACACCTCCTTCAGCTCCTGCAGATGTCTGACATCAGGTACCTGTGTAAAAATGTCGTCAACATACCTGCAGTATATGGCCGGTTTCAAGTTCATGTCGACTAAGACTTTTTGCTCGATGGTTATCTTGAGGTTATCTTGAGATGATTTCGGAGCTTTAGTGTCCCCGCGGCCCGGTCCTCGACCAAGCCTCCACCCCAAGGAAGCCAGCTGACTAACTCTCAGGTACCTATTTACTGATAGGTAACAGGGGCATTCAGGGTGAAAGAAACTTTGGCCCATTTGTTTCTGCCTCGTGCAGGAATCGAACCCGCGGCACAGAATTACGAATTTTGCGCGCTATCCACCAGGCTACGAGGCCCCCATGGTACCCATGTAGAAGTTTGCAAACAGGACACCTAGGGGAGAACCCATGGCGACCCCATCTACTTGCTTATACATGTGCCCATCCGGGCTCAAGAAGGGTGCCTCTTTAGTACAAGCTTGGAGTAGTTTTCTTAGGATATTTTCTGGTATGTCAAGAGGAGTACAGGCTAGATCACGATACACTCTGTCGGCTATCATCCCGATTGTCTCGTCCACAGGTACGTTGGTGAACAGTGGTTCTACGTCCAACGAGGCTCTTATCCGTGTGGCCCGTGTGCCCCGCAGTAAGTCAACAAATTCCTTTGGAGACTTCAGGCTGAAGGCGCAAGGGACATAAGGAGTCAGCAGGCCGTTGAGTCGCTTCGCCCAGACAGGTACAAGAGGAGTGTTGTTAACGCATAGTTCGACCGTGCTCTCAGCCACAGATCAGAATGGAAGCAAGTCGACGAAGAACTCTGTAGGGTAAGGCAGGTCCTAGTCAACAACGGCTTCTCCAATGGTTTCGTCGAAGACATCATAAGAAGGAAAGTGAAACGCCATGCAACGTCTGAAGAGACAACTAACACAACACCTATACCCCCTATTAGACTATTTTACAGGAACTTATTTTCCACAGCTCATAAAACGGAGGAAAGGGTCCTGAAAGATATTGTCAATAGAAACGTTATCCCTACAGACAAAAATCAGAGGATACAACTGACGATTTACTATAAAACCAGAAAAACGGCCAGCCTACTCATGAGAAACTCTCCAGACACAAAACAGAACGCTTTAAAAGAGACTAATGTCGTCTATGCCTTCAAGTGCCCTCTTGGGGACCGTAAGCTCCAAAAAACCCAGTATATAGGCAAGACAACAACATTTCTTTCTAAGCGTTTAACGATGCATAAGCAACAGGGCTCCATTAAGGAACATATAATCTCTTCCCACAACCAAACCATCGCCAGAGAAATCCTAGTAAACAACACAGAAATCATCGATAGATACAGCGATAGCAGGCGGCTTGACGTTTGCGAGGCACTACACATCAAGAGGTCAACACCAGCAATCAACAGCCAATTAATGCACAACTATATTCTACCCACCTCAAGACTCCGCTCCAATATAGAAGCATAAAAAATTATGGACCAATAGGCTTTCTACAAACACTTCTATTCAATACCCATTGTTTCGTGTTCTGTCTTGCGTTGATGAAATTAATACCCTATTAATGCCACCTCTTGTTCTGTCTTGTGTTGATGAAATTAATACCCTATTAATGCCACCTCACCCCATCCACCTCACTCAAATGTAGATATAAAATCGGAGATGCGTAAGTTCTATTCAGTTGTGTATTTGTAAACTAAAGTCTTTGAAAATGAAATAAGTTTTACGAAACGCGCTCGTGTCGCGTCAGACTAGAAATAAAAATGAATTTTGGAGAATTGATTTTTGATTTACCTCCAACAGTGAAAATAAATGTACGAAAGATTGAGAAAATTCGTGTTAGAATTATTAATCTTACTTTTTCGGTCATATTTAATAATATATGTCTACAGGAAAGACTGCTACCAAAATATACTAATATATATATATATATATATATATATATATATATATATATATATATATATATATATATATATATATATATATATATATATATATATATATATATATATGTCGTACCTAATAGCCAGAACGCACTTCTCAGCCTACTATGCAAGGCCCGATTTGCCTAATAAGCCAAGTTTTCATGAATTAATTGTTTTTCGACTATCTAACCTACCTAACCTAACCTAACCTAACTTTTTCGGCTACCTAACCTAACCTAACCTATAAAGATAGGTTAGGTTAGGTTAGGTAGGGTTGGTTAGGTTTGGTCATATATCTACGTTAATTTTAACTCCAATAAAGTAAATTGACTTCATACATAATGAAATGGGTAGCTTTATCATTTCATAAGAAAAAAATTAGAGAAAATATATTAATTCAGGAAAACTTGGCTTATTAGGCAAATCGGGCCTTGCATAGTAGGCTGAGAAGTGCGTTCTGGCTACTAGGTACGACATATATATATATATATATATATATATATATATATATATATATATATATATATATATATATATATATGTCGTACCTAGAAGCTAGAACGCACTTCTCAGCCTACTATGCAAGGCTCGATTTGCCTAATAAGCCAAGTTTTCATGAATCATTTATTTTTCGACAACCTAACCTAACCTAACTTTTTCGGCTACCTAACCTAACCTAACCTATAAAGAAAGGTTAGGTTAGGTTAGGTAGGGTTGGTTAGCTTCGGTCATATATCTACGTTAATTTTAACTCAAATAAAAAAAAATTGACCAAATACATAATGAAATGGTTAGCTTTATCATTTCATAAGAAAAAAATTAGAGAAAATATATTATTTCAGGAAAACTTGGCTTGTTAGGCAAATCGGGCCTTGCATAGTAGGCCAAGCACTGCGTTCTGGCTACTAAGTACGACATATATATATATATATATATATATATATATATGTCGTACCTAGTAGCCAGAACTCACTTCTCAGCCTACTATTCAAGGCCCGATTTGCCTAATAAGCCAAGTTTTCCTGAATTAATATATTTACTATAATTTTTTTCTTATGAAATGATAAAGCAACCCTTTTCTCTATGTATGAGGTCAATTTTTTTTTATTGGAGTTAAAATTAAAGTAGATATATGACCGAACCTAACCAACCCTACCTAACCTAACCTAACCTATATTTATAGGTAAGGTTAGGTTAGGTAGCCAAAAAAAGCTAGGTTAGGTTAGGTTAGGTAGGTTAGGTAGACGAAAAAACATTAATTCATGAAAACTTGGCTTATTAGGCAAATCGGGCCTTGAATAGTAGGCTGAGAAGTGCGTTCTGGCTATTAGGTACGACATATATATATATATATATATATATATATATATATATATATATATATATATATATATATATATATATATATATATATATATATATATATATATATTATATGTCGTACCTAGTAGCCAGAACGCACTTCTCGGCCTACTATGCAAAGCCCGATTTGCCTAATAAGCCAAGTTTTCCTGAATTATTATATTTTCTCAATTTTTTTCTTATGAGATGATAAAGCTACCATTTCATTATGTATGAGGTCAATTTTTTTTTATTGGAGTTAAAATTATATATATATATATATATATATATATATATATATATATATATATATATATATATATATATATATATATATATATATATATATATATATAAATATATTTATATATATATTTATATATATATATTTATATATATATGTATATATATATATATGTTTTACCTAGTAGCCAGAACGTCGTACTCAGCCTGCTATGCAAGGCCAAATTTGCCTAACAAGCCAAGTTTTCCTGAATTAATATATTTTCTCAAATTTTTTTCTAATGAAATGATAAAGCTACCCATTTCATTATGTATGAGGTCAATTTTTTTTTATTTGAGTTAAAATTAACGTAGATATATGACCGAACCTAACCAACCCTACCTAACCTAATCTAACCTATCTTTATAGGTTAGGTTAGGTTAGGTAGCCGAAAAAGTTAGGTTAGGTTAGGTTAGGTAGGTTAGGTAGTCGAAAAACAATTAATTCATGAAAAGTTGGCTTATTAGGCAAATCGGGCCTTGCATAGTAGGCTGAGAAGTCGGTCTGGCTACTAGGTACGACATATATATATATATATATATATATATATATATATATATATATATATATATATATATATATATATATATATATATAAGCCAAGTTTTACTGAATTAATATATTTTCTCTAATTTTTTTTCTTATGAAATGATAAAGCTACCCATTTCTATATGTATGAGGTCTATTTTATATATATATATATATATATATATATATATATATATATATATATATATATATATATATATATATATATATATATATATATATATATATATATATGTCGTACCTAGCAGCCAGAACGCACTTCTCAGCCTACTATGCAAGGCCCAATCTGCCTAATAAGCCACGTTTTAGGGAATTAATATTTTTTCTCTAATTTTTCTCTTATGAAATGATAAAGCTACCCATTTCATTATGTATGAGGTCAATTTTATTTTATTGGAGGTAAAATTAATGTAGATATATGACCAAACCTAACCAACCCTACCTAACCTAACCTAAACTATCTTTATATGTTAGGTTAGGTTAGGTAGCAGAAAAAGTTAGGTTAGGTTAGGTTAGGTAGGTTAGGTATCCGAAAAAACATTAATTCATGAAAACTTGGCTTATTAGGCAAATCGGGTCTTGCATAGTAGGCTGAGAAGTGCATTCTGGCTACTAGGTACGACATATATATATATATATATATATATATATATATATGTCGTACCTAGTAGCCAGAACTCACTTTTTGGCCTACTATTCAAGGCCCGATTTGCCTAATAAGCCAAGTTTTCATGAATTAATTGTTTTTCGACTACCTAACCTACCTAACCTAACCTAACCTAACTTTTTCGGCTACCTAACCAAACCTAACCTATAAAGATAGGTTAGGTTAGGTTAGGTAGGGTTGGTTAGGTTCGGTCATATATCTACGTTAATTTTAACTCCAATAAAAAAAATTGACCTCATACATAATGAAATGGGTAGCTTTATCATTTCATAAGAAAAAAATTAGAAAAAATATATTAATTCAGGAAAACTTGGCTTATTAGGCAAATCGGGCCTTGAATAGTAGGCCAAAAAGTGAGTTCTGGCTACTAGGTACGACATATATATATATATATATATATATATATATATATATATATATATATATATGTCGTACCTAATAGCCAGAACGCACTTCTCAGCCTACTATTCAAGGCCCAATTTGCCTAATAAGCCAAGTTTTCATGAATTAATGTTTTTTCGTCTACCTAACCTACCTAACCTAACCTAACCTAGCTTTTTTTGGCTACCTAACCTAACCTTACCTATAAATATAGGTTAGGTTAGGTTAGGTAGGGTTGGTTAGGTTCGGTCATATATCTACGTTAATTTTAACTACAATAAAAAAAAATTGACCTCATACATAGAGAAAAGGGTTGCTTTATCATTTCATAAGAAAAAAATTATAGTAAATATATTAATTCAGGAAAACTTGGCTTATTAGGCAAATCGGGCCTTGAATAGTAGGCTGAGAAGTGAGTTCTGGCTACTAGGTACGACATATATATATATATATATATATATATATATATATATATATATATATATATATATATATATATATATATATGTCGTACCTAGTAGCCAAAATGCACTTCTCAGCCTACTATGCAAGGCCTGATTTGCCTAATAAGCCAAGTTTTCATGAATTAATGTTTTTTCGACTACCTAACCTACCTAACCTAACCTAACCTAACTTTTTCGGCTACCTAACCTAACCTAACCTAACCTATAAAGATAGGTTAGGTTAGGTTAGGTTAGGTAGGGTTGGTTAGGTTCGGTCATATATCTACGTTAATTTTAACTCCAATAACAAAAAATTAACCTTATTCATAATGAAATGGGTAGCCTTATCATTTCATAAGAAAAAAATTAGAGAAAATATATTAATTCAGGAAAACTTGGCTTATTAGGCAAATTGGGCCTTGCCTACTTGGCCAAGAAGTGCGTTCAGGCTACTAGGTACGACATATATATATATGTCGTACCTAGTAGCCAGAACGCACTTCTCGGTCTACTATGCAAGGCCCGATTTGCCTAATAAGCCAAGTTTTCCTGAATTAATATATTTTCTCTAATTTTTTTCTTATGAAATGATAAAGCTACCCATTTCATTATGTATGAGGTCAATTTTTTTTTATTGGAGTTAAAATTAACGTAGATATATGACCGAACCTAACCAACCCTACCTAACCTAATTTAACCTATCTTTATAGGTTAGGTTAGGTTAGGTAGCCGAAAAAGTTAGGTTAGGTTAGGTAGGTTAGGTAGTCGAAAAACAATTAATTCATGAAAAGTTGGCTTATTAGGCAAATCGGGCCTTGCATAGTAGGCTGAGAAGTCGGTCTGGCTACTAGGTACGACATATATATATATATATATATATATATATATATATATATATATATATATATATATATATATATATATATATATATATATATATATATATATATATATATATATATATATAAGCCAAGTTTTACTGAATTAATATATTTTCTCTAATTTTTTTCTTATGAAATGATAAAGCTACCCATTTCTATATGTATGAGGTCAATTTTATATATATATATATATATATATATATATATATATATATATATATATATATATATATATATATGTCGTACCTAGTAGCCAGAACTCACTTCTCAGCCTACTATGCAAGGCCCGATTTGCCTAATAAGCCAAGTTTTCATGAATTAATGTTTTTTCGTCTACCTAACCTACCTAACCTAACCTAACCTAGCTTTTTTTGGCTACCTAACCTAACCTTACCTATATATATAGGTTAGGTTAGGTTAGGTAGGGTTGGTTAGGTTCGGTCATATATCTACGTTAATTTTAACTCCAATAAAAAAAAATTGACCTCATACATAGTGAAAAGGGTAGCTTTATCATTTCATAAGAAAAAAATTATAGTAAATAAATTAATTCAGGAAAACTTGGCTTATTAGGCAAATCGGACCTTGAATAGTAGGCTGATAAGTGAGTTCTGGCTACTAGGTACGACATATATATATATATATATATATATATATTTATATATATATATATATATATATATATATATATATATATATATATATATATATATATATATATATATATATATATATATATATATATATGTCGTACCTAGCAGCCAGAACGCACTTCTCAGCCTACTATGCAAGGCCCAATCTGCCTAATAAGCCACGTTTTAGTGAATTAATATTTTTTCTCTAATTTTTCTCTTATGAAATGATAAAGCTACCCATTTCATTATGTATGAGGTCAATTTTATTTTATTGGAGGTAAAATTAATGTAGATATATGACCAAACCTAACCAACCCTACCTAACCTAACCTAAACTATCTTTATAGGTTAGGTTAGGTTAGGTAGCCGAAAAAGTTAGGTTAGGTTAGGTTAGGTAGGTTAGGTAGTCGAAAAACAAATATTTCATGAAAACTAGGCTTATTATGCAAATCCGGCCTTGCATAGTAGGCTGAGAAGCGCGTTCTGGCTACTAGGTACGATATATATATATATATATATATATATATATATATATATATATATATATATATATATATATATATATATATATAAATATATATATATATATATATATATATATATATATATATATATATATATATATATATATATATATATATGTCGTACCTAATAGCCAGAACGCACTTCTCAGCCTACTATTCAAGGCCCGATTTGCCTAATAAGCAAAGTTTTCATGAATTAATGTTTTTTCGTCTACCTAACCTACCTAACCTAACCTAACCTAGCTTTTTTTGGCTACCTAACCTAACCTTACCTATAAATATAGGTTAGGTTAGGTTAGGTAGGGTTGGTTAGGTTCGGTCATATATCTACGTTAATTTTAACTCCAATAAAAAAAAATTGACCTCATACATAGAGAAAAGGGTTGCTTTATCATTTCATAAGAAAAAAATTATAGTAAATATATTAATTCAGGAAAACTTGGCTTATTAGGCAAATCGGGCCTTGAATAGTAGGCTGAGAAGTGAGTTCTGGCTACTAGGTACGACATATATATATATATATATATGTCGTACCTAATAGCCAGAACGCACTTCTCAGCCTACTATGCAAGGCCAAATTTGCCTAATAAGCCAAGTTTTCATGAATTAATTGTTTTTCGACTACCTAACCTAACCTAACCTAACTTTTTCGGCTACCTAACCTAACCTAACCTATGAAGTTAGGTTAGGTTATGTTAGGTAGGGTTGGTTAGGTTCGGTCATATATCTACGTTAATTTTAACTCCAATAAAAAAAAATTGACCTCATACATAATGAAATGGATAGCTTTATCAATTCATAAGAAAAAAATTAGAGAAAATATATTATTTCAGGAAAACTTGGCTTATTAGGCAAATTTGGCCTTGCATAGTAGGCCGAGAAGTGCGTTCTGGCTACTAGGTACGACATATATATATATATATATATATATATATATATATATATATATATATATATATATATATATATATATATATTTATATATATATATATAATGAATGTACTACTTCTTCTAAACCACAAATTGGTATTTTTGTAATTGAATTTTAAGGAGTTTGCACGAAATATTTGGTTTCTACATGAAATACCGAAATGAAAAGCAGCATTTGTTTAATTGCTCAGTGGTGAGTCAATATTGAGTTCAGTAAATTTATTTCATTCGACTATGATTTTTTATGTTTTGGAATTACATTTGTTATGCGTTTGATTATTATTGTAAAATTATTTGGCATTTTCAGTGTAATTATTTTATTCACTTTCTCTCTTCCGTCTTCCCTTCACTGCTTCCTGTCTTTATCGTTCCCTCACCGCTTCCTGTCTTTATCATCTCTCTTTGCTCCCTGTCTTTATCCTCCTTCATTGCTCCCTATCTTTATCCTCTCTCATTGCTCCCTATCTCTATCCTCCCTCATTGCTCTCTATCTTTATCCTCCCTCGTTGTTCCCTATCTTTATCCTCCATCACTGCTTCTTATGTTTATCATCCCCTGATTGCTTTCTACCTTCATCATCGTAGTGCCATTGTATCCTGCCGTTATCATCTCCTTCTTGCTCTATCGTATCGTTCTAACTGTCTCTCTCTCTACCTCTTACATGTACCATTTCTTGTTCCGCCGCCTCCTATCTCTTTCCCTTCACCTACATCAATGTTATCTTTTGGTCGTCACCGTGTTATCAATCATCGTCCACATTCCTTTTTCTCTGTCACTCTCTCCCACTTTATTTGTCGACTCTCTTCTCAACTCTCTTCATTATATATATATATATATATATATATATATATATATATATATATATATATATATATATATATATATATATATATATATATATATATATATATATATATATATATATATATATATATATATATATATATGTTAAGTGGTGGGGAATGATCCAAATAATGCAACGTTTCCATTTGCTCTTGCACTCTGATGCAGGCTTCTTCATCACAGTACACAGAGTGATGCCTTTGTCATTGGTTACTCAGGTAACACGTTCTTCACCTTCTTCGTAACACGTTGTAATAACTCATATCGGTTGGGGAGCCGGTCGGCGAGCGGACAGCACGCTGGACTTGTGATCCTGTGGTCCTGGGTTCGATCCCAGGTGCCGGCGAGAAACAATGGTCTATATATATATATATATATATATATATATATATTTTATATATATATATATATGACGAATATATATATATATATATATATATATATATATATATATATATATATATATATATATATATATATATATATATATATTCGTCATCCTATGTTGCTTTCTTCTTACATGTAACTTTTTCTCCTAAAACATATATATGATGGTATTCAATTTTAGTGTTTTTCATTCTTCCTCTCTCCCTCTTTACCCTCTCTTTCCCTTTTATTTGTTTCCTGCTCTTTGTCTTTTCTTTCTTCTGCCTCTTTCCATCTTACTAAATTATTTTCTTCATTTTCCATTATCTTTCTTCTCGGTCTCTAACTCTGCTTTCTATTTCCATCCGTTTCCCCTTGTACCTTTCACTCCTCTGACCTTACCCTCTCCCTGTCTATTTTACCTCTTTAATCTCACTATCTCTCCCTGTTCCTTTCATACTGGTGGGTGGTGTCTCACCGTGGTTGTCCTTACTCCCGCCCTACAGGTCGCCCCGGCCCGGTACACAGCTGTAGAGTGACCAACCACACAGCCCACGGCTTCATGGTGCACTGTGTCTCCGGCCCACTGAGGAGTGTCAACACCCAGCACACACTTCTCGTCTACGCTCAGGTGGGTGTCTGCTGGCGGGTGTAGCCTGTCTGCTGGTGGGTGTAGCGTGTCTGCTGGTGGGTGTAGCGTGTCTGCTGGTGGGTGTAGCGTGTCTGCTGGCTGGTGTAGCGTGTCTGCTGGCGGGTGTAGCCTGTCTGCTGGCGGGTGTAGCCTGTCTGCTGGCAGGTGTTCCATGTCTCCTGGCGGGTGTTCCGTGTCTGCTGACGAGTGTTCCGTGTCTGCTGGCGGGTGTTCCGTGTCTACTGGCAGGTGTTCCATGTTTCCTGGCGGGTGTTCCGTGTCTTCTGGCGAGTGTTTCGTGTCTGCTGGCGAGTGTTCCGTGTCTTCTGGCAAGTGTTCCGTGTCTGCTGGCGAGTGTTCCGTGTCTACTGGCAAGTGTTCAGTGTCTGCTGGCGAGTGTTCCGTGTCTGCTGGCGAGTGTTCCGTGTCTACTGGCGAGTGTTCCGTGTCTACTGGCGGGTGTTCCGTGTCTACTGGCGAGTGTTCCGTGTCTGCTGGCGAGTGTTCCGTGTCTACTGGCGGGTGTTCCGTGTCTACTGGCGAGTGCTCCGTGTCTGCTGGCGAGTGTTCCGTGTCTACTGGCGGGTGTTCCGTGTCTACTGGCGAGTGTTCCGTGTCTGCTGGCGGGTGTTCCGTGTCTACTGGCGGGTGTTCCGTGTCTACTGGCGGGTGTTCCGTGTCTACTGGCGGGTGTTCCGTGTCTACTGGCGAGTGTTTCGTGTCTGCTGGCGGGTGTTCCGTGTCTACTGGCGGGTGTTCCGTGTCTACTGGCGGGTGTTCCGTGTCTACTGGCGGGTGTTCCGTGTCTACTGGCGGGTGTTCCGTGTCTACTGGCGGGTGTTCCGTGTCTACTGGCGGGTGTTCCGTGTCTACTGGCCAGTGTTCCGTGTCTACTGGCAAGTGTTCCGTGTCTGCTGGCGAGTGTTCCGTGTCTACTGGCGGGTGTTCCGTGTCTACTGGCGAGTGTTCCGTGTCTACTGGCGGGTGTTCCATGTCTACTGGCGGGTGTTCCATGTCTACTGGCGGGTGTTCCGTGTCTACTGGCGGGTGTTCCGTGTCTACTGGCGGGTGTTCCGTGTCTACTGGCAAGTGTTCCGTGTCTACTGGCAAGTGTTCCGTGTCAGCTGGCGAGTGTACCGTGTCTACTGGCGGGTGTTCCATGTCTACTGGCGGGTGTTCCGTGTCTACTGGCGGGTGTTCCATGTCTACTGGCGGGTGTTCCATGTCTACTGGCGGGTGTTCCGTGTCTACTGGCGGGTGTTCCGTGTCTACTGGCGGGTGTTCCGTGTCTACTGGCGGGTGTTCCGTGTCTACTGGCGGGTGTTCCGTGTCTACTGGCGGGTGTTCCGTGTCTACTGGCAAGTGTTCCGTGTCTACTGGCAAGTGTTCCGTGTCTGCTGGCGAGTGTTCCGTGTCTACTGGCAAGTGTTCAGTGTCTGCTGGCGAGTGTTCCGTGTCTGCTGGCGAGTGTTCCGTGTACTCACCTAGTTGTACTCACCTAGTTGTGTTTGCGGGGGTTGAGCTCTGGCTCTTTGGTCCCGCCTCTCAACCGTCAATCAACAGGTGTACAGATTCCTGAGCCTATCGGGCTCTGTCATATCTACACTTGAAACTGTGTATGGAGTGAGCCTCCACCACATCACCCCCTAATGCATTCCATTTGTCAACCACTCTGACACTAAAAAAGTTCTTTCTAATATCTCTGTGGCTCATTTGGGCACTCAGTTTCCACCTGTGTCCCCTTGTGCGTGTTCCCCTTGTGTTAAATAGACTGTCTTTATCTACCCTATCAATCCCCTTCAGAATCTTGAATGTGGTGATCATGTCCCCCCTAACTCTTCTGTCTTCCAGCGAAGTGATGTTTAATTCCCGTAGTCTCTCCTCGTAGCTCATACCTCTCAGCTCGGGTACTAGTCTGGTGGCAAACCTTTGAACCTTTTCCAGTTTAGTCTTATCCTTGACTAGATATGGACTCCATGCTGGGGCTGCATACTCCAGGATTGGCCTGACATATGTGGTATACAAAGTTCTGAATGATTCTTTACACAAGTTTCTGAATGCCGTTCGTATGTTGGCCAGCCTGGCATATGCCGCTGATGTTATCCGCTTGATATGTGCTGCAGGAGACAGGTCTGGCGTGATATCAACCCCCAAGTCTTTTTCCTTCTCTGACTCCTGAAGAATTTCCTCTCCCAGATGATACCTTGTATCTGGCCTCCTGCTCCCTACACCTATCTTCATTACATTACATTTGGTTGGGTTAAACTCTAACAACCATTTGTTCGACCATTCCTTCAGCTTGTCTAGGTCTTCTTGAAGCCTCAAACAGTCCTCTTCTGTTTTAATCCTTCTCATAATTTTAGCATCGTCCGCAAACATTGAGAGAAATGAATCGATACCCTCCGGGAGATCATTTACATATATCAGAAACAAGATAGGACCGAGTACAGAGCCCTGTGGGACTCCACTGGTGACTTCACGCCAATCGGAGGTCTCACCCCTCACCGTAACTCTCTGCTTCCTATTGCTTAGATACTCCCTTATCCACGTGTCTGCTGGCGAGTGTTCCGTGTCTACTGGCGAGTGTTCCGTGTCTACTGGCGGGTGTTCCGTGTCTACTGGCGAGTGTTCCGTGTCTGCTGGCGAGTGTTCCGTGTCTACTGGCGGGTGTTCCGTGTCTACTGGCGAGTGCTCCGTGTCTGCTGGCGAGTGTTCCGTGTCTACTGGCGGGTGTTCCGTGTCTACTGGCGAGTGTTCCGTGTCTGCTGGCGGGTGTTCCGTGTCTACTGGCGGGTGTTCCGTGTCTACTGGCGGGTGTTCCGTGTCTACTGGCGGGTGTTCCGTGTCTACTGGCGAGTGTTTCGTGTCTGCTGGCGGGTGTTCCGTGTCTACTGGCGGGTGTTCCGTGTCTACTGGCGGGTGTTCCGTGTCTACTGGCGGGTGTTCCGTGTCTACTGGCAGGTGTTCCGTGTCTACTGGCGGGTGTTCCGTGTCTACTGGCGGGTGTTCCGTGTCTACTGGTGGGTGTTCCGTGTCTACTGGCAAGTGTTCCGTGTCTACTGGCAAGTGTTCCGTGTCTGCTGGCGAGTGTTCCGTGTCTACTGGCGGGTGTTCCGTGTCTACTACCTCCGAAGAGACAACTAACACAACACCTATACCCCCTATTAGACTATTTTACAGGAACTTCTTTTCCACAGCTCATAAAACAGAGGAAAGGGTCCTGAAAGATATTGTTAATAGAAACGTTATCCCTACAGACAAAAATCAGAGGATACAACTGACGATTTACTATAAAACCAGAAAAACGGCCAGCCTACTCATGAGAAACTCTCCAGACACGAAACAGAACGCTTTAAAAGAGACTAACGTCGTCTATGCCTTCAAATGCCCACTTGGGGACTGTAAGCTCCAAAAAACCCAGTATATAGGCAAGACAACAACATCTCTTTCTAGGCGTTTAACGATGCATAAACAACAGGGCTCCATTAAGGAACATATAATCTCTTCCCATAACCAAACCATCGCCAGAGAAATCCTAGTAAACAACACAGAAATCATCGATAGATACAGCGATAGCAGGCGGCTAGACGTTTGCGAGGCACTACACATCAAGAAGTCAACACCAGCAATCAACAGCCAATTATTGCACAACTATATTCTACCCACCTCAAGACTCCGCTCCAATATAGAAGCATCAAGAAATATGGACCAATAGGCTTTCTACAAACACTTCTATTCAATATCCATTGTTTCGTGTTCTGTCTTGTGTTGATACTTTTAATACCCTATTAATATCCTCTAATGCCACATCATCCTTCCCACCTTACTCAAATGTAATGCCACATCACCCTTCCCACCTCACTCAAATGTAGATATAAAATCAGGGAAACGCAAGTTCTAATCAGTTGTGTATTTGTGAAGTCTTTGAAAATGTAATAAGTTTTACGAAACGCGCCCGTGTCGCGTCAGACTAGAAATAAAAATGAATTTTGGAGAAGTGATTTTTGATTTACCTCCAACAGTGAAGCATAATGTACGAAAGATTGAGAAAATTCGTGTTAGAATTATTAATCTTACTTTTTCGGTCATATTTAATAAAATATGTCTACAGGAAAGACTGCTACCAAAATATACTAATATATATATATATATATATATATATATATATATATATATATATATATTATATATATAGTTAAATATGAGTATGTAGGATATGTTGAGATATGTTGAGGAGGGAGGACCCCCTACCCCTGACAGGGTAGGAGACCAGGCTCATAAGATGGCTGGTTAGGGGTATGGCATGTGAAGGAGGGGGTAGGGGGAGAGGGCAAGGGAGGGGAGAAGGAGGAAGCTTTGAATGATAGCGCTGGTCTCTCATTCTGGTTTCTGTTTTATGTAGTGTAAATATTTTACCAATTCTTTGCCTCTGGTGTGGGTCACCGCGGGTGATTAGTTTTCATGACAGACCCGAGGGGTGTTCAGCAACCCCTTCCCCCTGCTCTGCTTCCAGAGCGCTAAGGATATGCGGCTCATACCCACCACATACGTCTGAGAAGTGACACCACATGACCACATGGGGTCACCTCTTCGAAGGTTAAGGCACAACTGTTGTGAATGTCAACATCTGCCTCTACCATATTCAGTCCTGTCCATCCCCTCCCCCTCCATCCACATAGCAGGACACGCCACATACCACCACCACAGGCTGGCAGAGCACTCAGGACCGATGTGTAGTCTTTGACTTCCTGCGATTGAGTAACCTGTGTTAGAATTAAGGTGGTGGGGTCGTATGTCGCACCTCCCCCCTCCCCCTCACCCCCCTCCCATGCAGGTGACAGTCATCATCAATCACTGGACAATTTGACAAACTTCACATTTCCTCTGTCCTCTATAAACGAGGGAAAAAGTATATACATTATATAAATTTATTCTTTATTAAAGACTTAAGCAATTAACAATGAAAATATTAATAATAATAATATTGCGGGGATGTATCAGCCTGAGGTATGGTATGTCTTTTCACCGGACAATAAATAGTTAAAGGCATAAACCCTTTTATATATATATATATATATATATATATATATATATATATATATATATATATATATATATATATATATATATATATATATATATATATATATATATATATATTAGTATATTTTGGTATCAGTCTTTCCTGTAGACATATACTATTAAATATGACCGAAAAAGTAAGATTAATAATTCTAACACGAATTTTCTCAATCTTTCGTACATTTCTTTTCACTGTTGGAGGTAATTCAAAAACCAATTCTCCAAAATTCATTTTTATTTCTAGTCTGATGCGACACTTGAGCGCAGTGTCGCGTGAAGTGTCGTAAAACTTATTACATTTTCAAAGACTTTACACATACACAACTGAATAGAACTTACATATCTCCGATTTGTTTATATCTACATTTGAGTGAGGTGGATGGGGTGAGGTGGTATTTAATAGGGTATTAATTTCATCAACACAAGACAGAACATGAAACAATGGGTATTGAAATGGAAGTGATTGTAGAAAGCCTATTGGTCCATATTTCTTGATGCTTCTATATTGGAGCGGAGTCTTGAGGTGGGTAGAATATAGTTGTGCATTAATTGGCTGTTGATTGCTGGTGTTGACTTCTTAATGTGCAGTGCCTCGCAAACGTCAAGCCGTCTGCAATCGCTGTATCTATCGATGATTTCTGTGTTGTTTACTAGGATTTCTCTGGCGATGGTTTGGTTGTGGGAAGAGATTATATGTTCGTTAATGGAGCCCTGCTGCTTATGCATCGTTAAACGCCTAGAAAGAGATGTTGTTGTCTTGCCTATATACTGGGTTTTTTTGAGCTTACAGTCCCCAAGTGGGCATTTGAAGGCATAGACGACGTTGGTCTCTTTTATAGCGTTCTGCTTTGTGTCTGGAGAGTTTCTCATGAGTAGGCTGGCCGTTATTCTGGTTTTATAGTAAATCGTCAGTTGTATCCTCTGATTTTTGTCTGTAGGGATAACGTTTCTATTAACAATACCTTTCAGGACCCTTTCCTCCGTTTTATGAGCTGTGGAAAAGAAGTTCCTGTAAAATAGTCTAATAGGGGGTATAGGTGTTGTGTTAGTTGTCTCTTCAGAGGTTGCATGGCGTTTCACTTTCCTTCTTATGATGTCTTCGACGAAACCATTGGAGAAGCCGTTGTTGACTAGGACCTGCCTTACCCTACAGAGTTCTTCGTCGACTTGCTTCCATTCTGAGCTGTGGCTGAGAGCACGGTCGACATATGCGTTAACAACACTCCTCTTGTACCTGTCTGGGCAGTCGCTGTTGGCATTTAGGCACATTCCTATGTTCGTTTCCTTAGTGTAGACTGCAGTGTGGAAACCTCCGCTCTTTTCCATGACTGTTACATCCAGAAAGGGCAGCTTCCCATCCTTTTCCATCTCGTAAGTGAAACGCAGCACGGAACTCTGCTCAAATGCCTCCTTCAGCTCCTGCAGATGTCTGACATCAGGTTCCTGTGCAAAAATGTTGTCAACATAACTGCAGTATATGGCCGGTTTCAAGTTCATGTCGACTAAGACTTTTTGCTCGATGGTACCCATGTAGAAGTTTGCAAACAGGACACCTAGGGGAGAACCCATGGCGACCCCATCTACTTGCTTATACATGTGCCCATCCGGGCTCAAGAAGGTTGCCTCTTTAGTACAAGCTTGGAGTAGTTTCCTCAGAATATTTTCTGGTAAGTCAAGAGGAGTACAGGCTGGATCACGATACACTTTGTCGGCTATCATCTCGATTGTCTCGTCCACAGGTACGTTGGTAAACAGCGATTCTACGTCCAACGAGGCTCTTATCCCTGTGGCCCGTGTGCCCCGCAGTAAGTCAACAAATTCCTTTGGAGACTTCAGGCTGAAGGCGCAAGGAACATAAGGAGTCAGCAGGCCGTTGAGTCGCTTCGCCAGTCTGTACGTGGGTGTGGGTATCTGGCTAATGATTGGCCCAAGTGGGTTTCCAGGCTTGTGTGTCTTGACATTTCCATACGCATATCCAGGTTTATATTCCCCAATGATCTTTGGCAGGTGGAGTCCGGATTTCTTGGCGTTCACAGTTTCGATCAGTTTGTTGACCTTTGCTTTTAATTCGGCTGTAGTGTCCTTCGTTACCATTTGGAACTTAGTTTGGTCAGAGAGTATGAGGTTCATTTTCGCCAGATATTCGTCTTTTTTAAGAATGACATATATTGGCGACTTGTCACCTCTCCTGACAACTATCTCCTTGTTCTCACGAAGGCTTTTAGCTGCCGCTTTGAGCTCGGGGGACAGTATGGTGCTTCGGTAATTGCCTCGATTCTTTCCTCCACACTAAGAAGGTCACTACCAAAGATACCTTACAAGCAGAACTTATTGCAGAAGGAGGAAAGAATCGAGGCAATTACAGAAGCACCATACTGTTAGGTTAGGTAGCCGAAAAAGTTAGGTTAGGTAAGGTTAGGTAGGTTAGATAGTCGAAAAGCAATTAATTCATGAAAACTTGGCTTATTAGGCAAATTGGGCCTTGCATAGTAGGCTGAGAAGTGCGTTCTGGCTACTAGGTACGACATATATATATATATATATATATATATATATATATATATATATATATATATGTCGTACCTAATAGCCAGAACGCACTTCTCAGCCTACTATTCAAGGCCCGATTTGCCTAATAAGCCAAGTTTTCATGAATTAATGTTTTTTCGTCTACCTAACCTACCTAACCTAACCTAACCTAGCTTTTTTTGGCTACCTAACCTAACCTTACCTATAAATATAGGTTAGGTTAGGTTAGGTAGGGTTGGTTAGGTTCGGTCAGATATCTACGTTAATTTTAACTCCAATAAAAAAAATTGACCTCATACATAGAGAAAAGGGTTGCTTTATCATTTCATAAGAAAAAAATTATAGTAAATATATTAATTCAGGAAAACTTGGCTTATTAGGCAAATCGGGCCTTGAATAGTAGGCTGAGAAGAGAGTTCTGGCTACTAGGTACGACATATATATATATATATATATATATATATATATATATATATATATATATATATATATATATATATATATATATATATGACAATGTCAGACCACGGAGGAAAAATGAAACAGGAAATTTCCTTAAGTACTTTCGTATATTAAATACATCTTCAGAAGGTCATTTTACAGATCGAGTGATGGGTATAAATAGGCAGGAAGGAGTGGTGAAGTAAGGTGAGGTACAATACTTGGACAACGCAGACGGCCCATTGGCACATCCGATGTAGAGTAGTGAATAAGGAGACAGATTGAGGTAAAAAAATTTCAGAAACGGTTGGGCACTTCCATGC
Source organism: Procambarus clarkii (assembly GCF_040958095.1). Classification (NCBI taxonomy): domain Eukaryota; kingdom Metazoa; phylum Arthropoda; class Malacostraca; order Decapoda; family Cambaridae; genus Procambarus; species Procambarus clarkii. The sequence goes on from NC_091157.1 coordinate 37,027,470, forward strand.
CGACTTGACCCTGTCGGGCCAGATCGTCCATTCCTCTTATTTTGGGTGGTTAGGTTAGGGCACAGTCAGCGCGCTCCTGGCTGGCTGGCGGTGGTGGGGTGGTGGTCCCCCCTGGGGTCCCGGGGGGACCACCACCCATGGTGTACCTGAGGAACTGGTGCCCTATCCTAACCTGTTTTTTTGCACGATTCGTCTCGAGCTTTTAAGATGAGTCTAGGGCCTCAAGGAGGGGGTCTCTACTTATGAGAGGTACCGAGGATGAATGTTCAATAGTTGGAAACCAAAAAATACACTGGTGAAAGGCATATAAACGTTTTTGGAGTATTTTAATGGCATGAGCAAAATGCACGATTTGTCCCGGGGGTGTTACGAGAGTACTACGGTATCAATTTGGGGGCCCTTACTTTTGAATGGATCAGAGGGTGAATGTTCAATAGATTCAAACCAAGAAACGCAGTTGAAAGCGAATATAGAAGTTTTTGGAGTACTTTAATGAGGCTATGACTGAATAGTATAGGGAGTCCTTGGGCACAGCTCCATTTTCTGTAATGGTCAGAGGTGGATAACCCCAGTGGGGGTCAAGCATACAAGGGGGGGTCAAGATTCCTTACAAAGACCAAGTTTGGATATATAGGTGTAGTAAGCCTTATCTTGAATTTGCATGATACTGTGGGGTACATTGACATGAAGGGCGAGTCATAGAACAGGATCTGCATGTGAGATGGGTCATATTGGGGTTTTAAAGAAGTTAAGATAGCTTTAAAGAGTCCTGTGTGCTTGATAGTGGGGAAATGTTCAGTCAATAATTCTCGTGTTTTGAATCTGAATGAGGGGTCCTAGTTTGCGTTCTAGTCGTAAAATGAGTTCCTTAGTATATTTGCTATGGAAAATGAGCTTTCAGTACTCTATATAATTTGAAATGAGGTCAAGAAAGACATGTTTATGTGCGAGAAGAGTCAGGTTGGAAACTGTTTATTCCAGTCATCCCCCCTCGGCATTGCTCCGTTTTCTGTAGCTAAAGTAAAGATTCCATTTTCTGTGGTATTCAGTTGAATACTGGTGAAAAAGGCATACTTGCATTTGTATGGTTCTAACCTGTTTATAGATATATTTTTCGGGCCTCAAATGAGATTTTAATATGAAAAATAGCATCAAATGTATGTCTATCTTTTGTAATAAACGTTACAAGCATTAACAATACCTGTGATATTTCATAGCATACGAAAAGAAGTTTAAATAGTGGGGCCTCAGCCATATTGTGTTGGGTTTGACACTCCAATCATTTGACACTCGTAAATATACTATAAAGGAAATTAGTTAAGTGGTTTAAGCAATTTAATATATACTGGGAATCTGTTTGTATTCTGTATTAAATTTCATTTTTTAACATCATACTAGTTTTCAGCTATTGTGGTGGGGGCCCAATAACTTCATATAGCGCATCGACTTATGTCAGTGCCGTGGTATATCAAGCGCAAAGGTTTTCAGAAAATGTTACACCTCCACCTTTCAAAAAAGTGAAAAGATGAATTCATTTTGGCATTACTGTCATTACTTTGGAAGTTTTTTAATTATAGCACATGCTTAAACAAACTCGCTGGCAAAAACAAACTCATTTTTTTTTTGTTTAACTTACACAAATAAACCCAGGGCTTTCACATTCGCGCAAAATACTTAGTCCCCCCTAAACTTAAAACAGTTGCACAATCCTACTTAAACACATTGCTAAACTCTTATACACAAACAAAAACTCATTTTTTAACTTACACAAATAAACCCAGGGCTTTCACATTCGCGCAAAATACTTAGTCCCCCCTAAACTTAAAACAGTTGCACAATCTTACTTAAACACATTGCTAAACTCTTATACACAAACAAAAACTCAATTTTTAACTTACACAAATAAACCCAGGGCTTTCACATTCGCACAAAATACTTAGTCCCCCCTAAACTTAAAACAGTTGCACAATCTTACTTAAACACATTGCTAAACTCTTATACACACAAACAAAAACTCAATTTTTAACTTACACAAATAAACCCAGGGCTTTCACATTCGCGCAAAATACTCAGTCCCCCCTAAACTTGAACACTCACAATCTTACGGTGCTTTAATTTCCAAAGCCTTCCAAACCTGCACTGGGTCCTGCCCAGCTGACTGCGGCTGGATGGATTACAATTGAGCCAAAAACAGTTGGTCAGGGCGAGATACGGCCTCATTTTTAGAGACATTTACTATAGCAAAAGCTTGAACGTCGAGAACTGAATGCGGGCCTGCACGAGAGTTGTTCTTGGCACTCAAATGTTTAAAGATTAAAATACATAGAATCTGCAAGAGCCCACCCAAGTCGCTCACGCGGGCAATAGACATATTTTTCGCCCAAGTGTATTTATTTAAAATAAAAATACGTCAGATAGAAAGATTTTCGCATTGCTATTATATTTACCTTATAAAGCCTCTTTATAAAAATGATATGCCACTGCGTATTATGATTGTTTTATAATAAATATTGCATAAATACTTACACGATTTCATAAACAAAAAATTATTTTAATGAGCCATGTTAGGAAGGCATCATCATTACAATAAATGCAAACTTTTAAACTAACTAAAAAGATATATCTCATAGAGGAAGATTTATTCTTCAAGATATGTATGTTATTGTTTAAGAATTTCATTCTGTATCAAAAGGTTGTCAATGTTTTCAAAACTCTGGCCTACAAAATTTTTTTTAAGGTTTTCTGAGGGAGTAAATCTTGCTTCCTCTCTTTCTCCCACGTGTGTCCTCATTTGGACCGGATGCAGAGTAACCTTCAGTGCAAGTCCTGACTCAGTTCCCCAACGTCCAAACTATTGGACATTGCAAAATTTCACTAAATAATGCGGTATTTTAGTTGCCCCCTCTAATTATAGAGATTTTAATCTCTAAACATTTGAGTGTCAAGAACAACTCTCGTGCAGGCCCGCGTTCAGTCCCCGACGTTCAAGCTTTTTTCTATAGTAAATGTCTCTAAAATGAGGCCGTATCTCGCCCTGACCAACTGTTTTTGGCTCAATTGTAACCCATCCAGCAGCTGTCTGCTGGATAGAAGGGCAGTGGGCCTGATAAAAAAAAAAAAAAAATAAACATAAATTGTTAGACTAGCTCTTTACATATGCTAGTTGTTTAATTTATTAGATGATGATGCAAGAGGAGCCAGTACACATCTATGGATCAACCAATAAAAGCAGCAGACTTCTAGATGTTACTACTGCTCGGCTTAGCCCCCCCCCTGTAGCAAGATGGGAATAGGGGGGGGGGCTGCATTAATAAAATGAATTAAAAAACTAACATTCAATTATATATTCTCAAACTTATGCAAAAAAAAAACTTTACAATCACATTTGCAAAACTTGCACAAATTAATTTTGGCAATTTCGTTTACCCATTATTTGTTTGTTTTTCTTGCTTGAGTCAAAAATGAATTGTTGGGTTCATTACCAGAGTCCATTTCCCACCGTGGTAACCCTTCCCACTACCCGCCCCACATGATGGGATTCATAATAAATGAACTAAACTAGCATTCAATTATATTCTCAACAAACTTATGCAACCCCCATATAATTACATTAGCAAGCTAACACAAATTCATTGAGCAAGTTTAACTATTCGCATACTTTGCGTCATTATATAATGGAATACGAAAAGGAAATTCGCAGAATTCAGAGATAACACCATCAATGGAGTCCAAGAAATACGCTTGTACTTCATTCATAATGATGCGCTGCCAGGAATCTTAGCAAAGTAACCAAAATATTTGCTTACTGTATGTATGTGCAGGATGCACATGACTCTCCGGTTAGGTGGTTGTGGAGTGAGACCAGCAACTGCAGACTTCCCATAGTCGTAAAAATGCCTTGCATAGAGACCGTTGCAAGCCTCTTGTTGAATCACTTAGGGTGCATATATGTGTGTGTGTGTGTGTGTGTATGTGTGTGTGTGTGTGTGTGTATGTATGTAACGAGCTTTCAAGAGATTGTCACTTACATAGCTAAACAATATGTAGGGTTCAGTTTCCAAATCAATTATGCGGCTCTCGAACCCTTTTCCCCCGCTACATGCGGGAGATCCCTTTTATTTTCAGCTAAAATATGCATTATATTCAGGGGGGTTCGACGTGTCATAGCACAACCAAAAGCCCAATATACTCCCCTAAACTTTCCCTATACGTCAACTTTTCCGTTGTACGTCAGGCTGCGAGCAGCCGCGTCCAACAGCCTGGTTGATCAGTCCGGCAACCAGGAGGCCTGGTCGACGACCGGGCCGCGGGGACGCTAAGCCCCGGAAGCACCTCAAGGTAACCTCAAGGCATCCCATCTAAATTTAAAAAAAAATGCATTTCCAATACCCAATATATATATATATATATATATATATATATATATATATATATATATATATATATATATATATATATATATATATATATATATATATATATATACTGTCCCTCCCCCTCCCCCACCCACTCAACCCCCCCCCCCCAGGAATAGGCCTGATTTGTTCAAGCCAAAGCCCAATTCACCCGAGTTTTCTCTATCTCATCTAAAAATAACGTTCATTTCCAATGCCCATTATCCAGCCACCACATATTCCCCATTCCCAAGACCATTTCATAGTGTTAGTGCTGTGGCCATCTACCTAATTTCATCCCAATTAATGACAATTCCCCATTAAATATTGGCAAAAATATGCCAAATCATATCACAGCCAAAGCCCATTTCACCCAAGTTTTACCTATCCCATATAAATTTAATGTACATTTTCAATATCTAATATCCAGGTGCCCTATGTCACGCCCTATTCCCAAGACCATTTCATAGCGCAGTGTCCATCCAGCTGTTTCCAAATATCCAGATGTGTTTATATATCTTCAATCCTACGAAACCAGACCTAACCTAACACACAGCTAAGGCCAAATTTATCCCAATTTAATCCAATTTCCACCTAATTTGATCCAATTTATTCAAATTTAATCCAATTCCCGCCAAATTTACCCGAGTTTACCATTTCATAGCACAACCAAAGCCCCAATTTGACCAAGTTTCACCTATCCCAATTAAATTTAATGTGAATCTTCAATATCAGGTCGCCCCCTCCAATGTCACAGCCTATTCCCAAAGACCATTTCATAGTAATAGTGCAGTGTTCATCCAGCCATTTCCATGTTCCAGATGTGTTTATATATCATCAAACCTACCAAAAGCAGACCTAACCCAATACGGCTAAGGCCAAATTTTACCAAATTTTCCCCAATTTAAGATAATTTCCACCTAATTTGCCACAATTTTATCCAATTTCCACCAAATTTTACCATAGTTCACCTTATCATAGCACAGCCAAAGCCCCAGTTTGTCCAAGTTTCACCCATTCCATATAACTTTTATGTGTATTTCCAGTATTTAATATCCAGTGGTCGATGTCATACTTCATTCCCAGAGACCATTTCATAGTGATAGTGTAGGGTCCGACGAGCCATTTCCAATATACAGATGCGTTTATATACATCAATCCTACCTAACAACCAGACCCAACCCTAACATGGCTAAGACCAAATTTAACCAAATGTATCACAATTTAAGACAATTTCTACCTAATTTGCCCCAATTTATCCAAATTTAAGACATTTTCTACCAAATTTACCCGATTTTACGTATTATAGCAAGGTCAATGCACAATTTTCCCCCCAAGTTTCACCTATTCCATACACTGCAAATTTAAGGCGCATTTTCAATATGCAGTCCAATAATCTCGACTGTTTTCTTTTTTTATTTGTTAGTTATGGATCTTTGTTAAATATTGTATTTTATATTCTTAGAAAAGTATTTGTTTGGATATTAACCCAACCACCCGGTACCCTAACCTGCGTGGATCTTTACCGAATATTCCTGTCAATGTTGTTTATGGACTCAACAACCCTGAAGCTAACCTGCCTTGACCTGACGTTAATTGTTGCACCTTCTTTTTTTGGGGGGAAAGTGATGTTTTTGCATCAACCCAACCGCCCTTGCCCATACCTCTGATACCAAAAATCTTGGTTCCATATATGGTATCATATTCTTGGGACACAGCCAATCCATCCCAACCTAACCTCTATTAACTATGGGTTTAATGACCATTTTTCTCTACATCAGTTCAAACACAACCCAACCTCATATAAATGGATCTGAACTCCATTTGTACACATGTTCTTAGGAAACATGATAAGATTCGCCATATCTCTATCATTAAATAATAAAATTTTTCCTTAACCTATAGCCGAAGGTATTTGAATCACTTCCCCGCCGGCAACTCGGATGGTAATCTTGGGCATAGCATTTTATCAAATCACCTCGTTCTTTGGGGCACATGTGAGGAACACAAATGCGAGCAAGCGTGAATGGTCCCCAGGACTATATACGACTGAAAACTCACACCCCAGAAATGACTCGAACCCATACTCCCTGGAGCAACTGTAGTTACCAGTTGCGTTGCTCCTGGGAATATGAGTTTTCAGTCATATATATATATATATATATATATATATATATACATATATATATATATATATATATATATATATATATATATATATATATATATATATATATATATATATATATATATATATATATGTATATATATATATATATATATATATATATATATATATATATATATATATATATATATATATATATATATACACACGATTAACTCTATAGCACATACTCATACACATTCATCTACTACTATTGCTCACCTGTTCAACACACCTCTTCCTATACTTCCCCTACATGAACCACATGCCACTGCACAACTATAACATGATTCTACCCAGTGTCAAGTGGCGCGCCGCCGGTCTGCACGCCTGCACACCCCAGGGAACCCCTACATCCCTATGTGACTACATACCTGTGCAACACCTGAGCAGGGGGAACCTAATGGGTTCACCTGCTCAGGTGGTGTGCACGGTCGTAGTCACATATTTCACTACTCATGTTGTTCCCATGCTGCACTCTGCCAAAGCGTCGTCAGTGTGGCGGCCCAATCCTGCTGGCTGGACGGTGGAGCAATTGCCCAGTTAGCAGTTTCTGATCAATGATCCTCGTCTGCTTGTTCTAGCGAACCTAACCTCAATAAAAAAAACTTTTCCTAACCCAAGCGAATTACGGTTTCCTTTGCATGTACTTGGAGTTTCGGGACTCTGATGTAGGTCTTGATTCGTGGGAGGTAAGTCTGGCCTTCCTTAGAGAGAGTCTGCTCCCTGCTGATTGGATCCGGATCTTTAACATCCTGGCCAATACAAATGGCTTTCGAAACTTATTTCCGAAATCATTGGCTGATTGTCAGGAGACTTCTGACATGTGCTGGGCTGGGAGTCACGTAACTCTTGGTCTCGGAATCTTGACAAGTCACCGCTCTTGTAAAAAAAATTTCTCAACAAGAAAACGTTTTAAAACAGTAAAAAACACTTCTTAGTTATCATAATACTGATCATACTTAGTGGAAAATATGTAGGGAGTTGCCCACATTTCAGCAGCTGCAGATGAATTAGCATTAATACATTGGTAGTTATCAAAAGCACTTTTTATTATTATTATTACTACTACCTGTCGTCAGGCAATGTTTGTCTATCCAGCGACCAATCCCCAAAGGCTCATTCGTCAATTTTAACGTAATGCATACTCATAATAGTGTTTTTCTTTAAAAATTATTAATATTCTATATTAGCATTATTAAAGCGAAAAGTAGACTAGGCCCGCTGTTTACGCTCTGCTGGCAAAGTATTTGTAATTGTGGAGCGTGGGTGATGCATTTACGGAAATGTGATTCGAACGGAAGCCGTTAGCGAAACACTGTTCGAACGTCATTAGTAATGCAACTCTGACCTCATCAACACACAGCCCGTCCTCATCAACGCACAGCCCGTCCTCATCAATGCAAAGCCAATCCTCATCAACACCTTGCCCGTCCTCATCAACGAACAGCCCGTCCTCATCAGCACACTGCCCGTCCTCATCAACACACAGCCCGTCCTCATCAACAAACAGCCCGTCCTCATCAACACACAACCCGTCCTCATCAACACACAGCCTGTCCTCATCAACATACAGCCCGTCCTCATCAATACACAACCCATCCTCAACGATGGACAGCCTGTCCTCATCAAAACATAGACCGTCCTCATCAACACACAACCCATCCTCATCAACACACTGCCCGTCCTCATCAACACACTGCCCGTTCTCATCAACACACAGCCCGTCTTCATCAACACACATCCCGTCCACATCAACACACAGCCCGTCTTAATCAACACACAACCCGTCCTCATCACCACACTGCCCGTAATCATAAACACACTGCCCGTCCTCATCAACACACAGCCCGTCCTCATCAACACATTGCCCGTCCTTATCAACACATAGCCCGTCCTCATCAACACACAACCCGTCCTCATCACCACACTGCCCGTCCTCACCAACACTCGGCCCGTCCTCATCAACATACAGCCCGTCCTCATCAACACACTTCCCGTCATCAACACACTGCCCGTCCTCATCAACACATTGCCCGTCCTCATCAACACACAGCCCGTCCTCATCAACACACAACCCGTCCTCGTCAACACACTTCCCGACATCAACACACTGCCCGTCCTCATCAACACACTGCCCGTCCTCATCAACACACAGCCCGTCCTCATCAACACATAGCCCGTCATCATCAACACACTGCTCGTCCTCATTAACACACAGCCCGTCCTCATCAACACAAAGCCCGTCCTCATCAACACACAGCCCCTCCTCATCCACACACTGCCCGTCCTCATCAACACACAGCCTGTCCTCATCAACACACAACCCGTCCTCATCAACACACAGCCCGTCCTCATCAACACACAACCCGTCCTCATCACCACACTGCCTGTCCTCATCAACACACTGCCCTTCCTCATCAACACATAACCCGTCCTCATCACCACACTGCCCGTCCTCATCACCACACTGCCTGTCCTCATCAACACATAGCCTGTCCTCATCAACACTTAACCCGTCCTCATCACCACATTGCCCGTCCTCATCAACACACTACCCGTCCTCATCAACACACAGCTCGTCCCCAAAAACCCAACCCGTCCTCATCAACATACTGCCCGTCATCGTCAACACACTGCCCGTCCTCATCAACACACAGCCTGCCCTCATCAACACACAACCCATCTTCATCAACGCACAGCCCGTCCTCATCAACACACTACCCGTGCTCATCAACACACTTCCCGACATCAACACACTGCCCGTTCTCATCAACACACTGCCCGTCCTCATCAACACACAGCCCGTCCTCATCAACACATAGCTCGGCAGCATCAACACACTGCTCGTCCTCATCAACACACAACTCGTCCTCATTAACACACAACCCGTCCTCATCAACACTCAAGCCGTCCTCATCAACATACTGCCCGTCCTAATCAACACACTGCCCGTCCTCATCAACACACAGCTCGTCCTCTTTAACACACAGCCCGTCCTCATCAACACACAACCCGTCCTCATCACCACACGACCTGTCCTCATCAACACACTGCCCGTCCTCATGAACACACAACCCGTTCTCATCACCACACTACCTGTCTTCATCAACACACTGCCCGTCCTCATCAACCCTCAGCCCGTCCTCATCAACATACAGCCCGTCCTTATCAAAACACTACGCGTCCTCATCTTTACACTTCCCGTCATCAACATACTGCTGGTCCTCATCAACACACTGCCCGTCCTCATCAACACACAGCCCGTCCTCATCAACACATAGCCCGTCCTCATCAACACACTGCCCGTCCTAATCAACACACAGCCTGTCCTCATCAACACACAGCCCGTCCTCATCAATACATAGCCCCGCCTCATCAAAACACTGCTCGTCATCATCAACACACTGCCCGTCCTCATCAACACAGAACCCGTCGTCATCAACACACTGCCAGTCCTCATCAAAACATAGCCCGTCGTCATAAACACACAACCCGTCCTCATCACCACACTGCACGTTCTCATCAACACACTACCCGTCCTCATCAACACACTACCCGTCCTCATCAACACTCTTCCCGTCATCAACACACTGCCCGTCCTCATCAACACACTGCCCGTCCTCATCAACACACAGGTCCGTCCTCATCAACACACAAGTCCGTCTTCATCAACACATAGCCCGTCCTCATCAACACAAAGGTCCGTCCTCATCAACACATTGCCCGTCCTCATCAGCACAGAGCCCGTCCACCTCATCAACACACAGCCCGTCCACATCAACACATGAACCGTCCTCATCAACACACAGCCCGTCCTCTTCATCAACATACAGCCCGTCTTCAGCAACGCACAGCCCGACCTCATCAACACACAGCCCATCATCATCAACATACAGCCCGTCCTCATCAACACACAGCCTGTCCTCATCGACACACAGCCCGTCTTCATCAACACACTTCCCGACATCAACACACTGCCCGTCCTCATCAACACACTTCCCGTCCTCATCAACACACAGCCCGTCCTCATCAACACATTGCCCGTCATCATCAACACACTGCCCGTCCTCATCAACACACTGCTCGTCCTCATCATTTCACAGCTCGTCCTCATTACCACACAGCCCGTCCTCATCCACACACAGCCCGTCCTCATCAACACACAGCCCGTCCTCTTCATTAACACACAGCCCGTCCTCATCAACATACAGCCCGTCCTCATCAACATACAGCCCGTCCTCATTAACACACAGTCCGTCCTCATCAACACACAGCCCGTCCTCATCAACAAACAGCCAGTAATCAACAACACACAACCAGTCCTCATCAACACACAGCCTGTTCTCATCAACATACAACCAGTCCTCATCAACAAACAACCCGTCCTCATCAACACACTGCCCGTCCTCATCAACACACTGCCCGTCCTCATCAACACACAGCCCGTCCTCATCAACACACATCCCGTCCACATCAACACACAGCCCGTCTTAATCAACACACAACCCGTCCTCATCCACACACTGCCCGTCCTCATCAACACACTGCCGTCCTCATCAACACACAGCCCGTCCTCATCAACACACTGCCCGTCCTCATCAACACATAGCCCGTCCTCATCAACACACAACCCGTCCTCATCACCACACTGCCCGTAATCATCAACACACTGCTCGTCCTCATTAACACACAGCCCGTCCTCATCAACACAAAGCCCGTCCTCATCAACACACAGCCCCTCCTCATCCACACACTGCCCGTCCTCATCAACACACAGCCTGTCCTCATCAACACACAACCCGTCCTCATCAACACACAGCCCGTCCTCATCAACACACAACCCGTCCTCATCACCACACTGCCTGTCCTCATCAACACACTGCCCGTCCTCATCAACACATAACCCGTCCTCATCACCACACTGCCCGTCCTCATCACCACACTGCCTGTCCTCATCAACACATAGCCCGTCCTCATCAACACTTAACCCGTCCTCATCACCACACTTCCCGTCCTCATCAACACACAGCCCGTCCTCAACAACCCAACCCGTCCTCATCAACATACTGTCCGTCATAGTCAACACACTGCCCGTCCTCATCAACACACAGCCTGCCCTCATCAACACACAACCCATCTTCATCAACGCACAGCCCGTCCTCATCAACACACTACCCGTCCTCATCAACACACTTCCCAACATCAACACACTGCCCGTTCTCATCAACACACTGCCCGTCCTCATCAACACACAGCCCGTCCTCATCAACACATAGCTCGTCCTCATTAACACACAGCCCGTCCTCTTCAACGCTCAAGCCGTCCTCATCAACATACTGCCCGTCCTCATCAACACACTGCCCGTCCTCATCAACACACAGCTCATCCCCTTTAACACACAGCCCGTCCTCATCAACACACAACCGGTCCTCATCACCACACTACCCGTCCTCATCAACACACAACCCGTCCTCATCACCACATTACCTGTCCTCATCATCACACTGCCCGTCCTCATCAACCCTCAGCCCGTCCTCATCAACATACAGCCCGTCCTTATCAAAACACTACGCGTCCTCATCATCACACTTCCCGTCATCAACATGCTGCTGGTCCTCATCAACACACTGCCCGTCCTCATCAACACACAGCCCGTCCTCATCAACACATAGCCCGTCCTCATCAACACACTGCCCGTCCTAATCAACACAGAGCCCGTCCTCATCAACACACAGCCCGTCCTCATCAACACACAGCCCGTCCTCATCAACACACAGCCCGTCCTAATCAATACATAGCCCCGCCTCATCAAAACACTGCCCGTCATCAACACCACACTGCCAGTCCTCATCACCACACTGCCCGTTCTCATCAACACACTACTCGTCCTCATCAACATACAGCCCGTTCTCATCAACACACTTCCCGTCATCAACACACTGCCCGTCCTCATCAACACACTGCCCGTCCTCATCAACACACAGGTACGTCCTCATCAACACACAAGTCCGTCTTCATCAACACATAGCCCGTCCTCATCAACACAAAGGTCCGTCCTCATGAACACATTGCCCGTCCTCATCAGCACACAGCCCGTCCTCCTCATCAACACATGAACCGTCCTCATCAACACACAGCCCGTCCTCTTCATCAACACACAGCCCGTCCTCTTCATCAACACACAGCCCGTCATCATCAACGCACAGCCCGTCCTTATCAACACACAGCCCATCATCATCAACATACAGCCCGTCCTCATCAACACACAGCCCGTCTTCATCAACAAACTTCCCGACATCAACACACTGCCCGTCCTCAACAACACACTTCCCGTCCTCATCAACACACAGCCAGTCCTCATCAACACATAGCCTGTCATCATCAACACACTGCCCGTCCTCATCAACACACTGCTCGTCCTCATCATTTCACAGCTCGTCCTCATTAACACACAGCCCGTCCTCATCCACACACAGCCTGTCCTCATCAAGACACAGCCCGTCCTCTTCATCAACACACAGCTCGTCCTCATCAACATACAGCCCGTCCTCATCAACATACAGCCCGTCCTCATTAACACACAGTCCGTCCTCATCAACACACAGCCCGTCCTCATCAACAAACAGCCCGTCCTCATCAACACACAACCCGTCCTCATCAACACACAGCCTGTCCTCATCAACATACAGCCCGTCCTCATCAATACACAACCCATCCTCATCGATGCACAGCCTGTCCTCATCAAAACATAGCCCGTCCTCGTCAACAAACAACCCGTCCTCATCAACACACTGCCCGTCCTCATCAACACACTGCCCGTCCTCATCAACACACAGCCCGTCCTCATCAACACACATCCCGTCCACATCAACACACAGCCCGTCTTAATCAACACACAACCCGTCCTCATCAACACACTGCCCGTCCTCATCAACACACTGCCGTCCTCATCAACACACAGCCCGTCCTCATCAATACACTGCCCGTCCTCATCAACACATAGCCCGTCCTCATTAACACACAACCCGTCCTCATCACCACACTGCCCGTAATCATAAACACACTGCTCGTCCTCATTAACACACTGCCCGTCCTCATCAACACATAGCCCGTCCTCATCAACACACAGCCCGTCCTCATCAACACACTGCCCGTTCCCATCAACACACTACCCGTCCTCATCAACACACAGCTCGTCCTCATCAACACACTACCCGTCCTCATCAACACACTTCCCGTCATCAACACACTGCCCGTCCTCATCAACACACAGGTCCGTCCTCATCAACACACAAGTCCGTCTTCATCAACACATAGCCCGTCCTCATCAACAGAAAGGTCCGTCCTCATCAAAACATTGCCTGTCCTCATTTGCACACAGCCCGTCCTCCTCATCAACACACAGCCCGTCCTCATCAACACATGAACCGTCCTCATCAACACACAGCCCGTCCTCTTCATCAACACACAGCCCGTCATCATCAACGCACAGCCCGTCCTCATCAACACACAGCCCATCATCATCAACATACAGCCCGTCCTCATCAACACACAGCCTGTCCTCATCGACACACAGCCCGTCTTCATCAACACACTTCCCGACATCAACACACTGCCCGTCCTCATCAACACACTTCCCGTCCTCATCAACACACAGCCCGTCCTCATGAACACATAGCCCGTCATCATCAACACACTGCCCGTCCTCATCAACACACTGCTCGTCCTCATCATTTCACAGCTCGTCCTCATTAACACACAGCCCGTCCTCATCCACACACAGCCCGTCCTCATCAACACACAGCCCGTCCTCTTCATCAACACACAGTCCGTCCTCATCAACACACAGCCCGTCCTCTTCATCAACACACAACCCGTCATCATCAACGCACAGCCCGTCCTCATCAACACACAGCCCATCATCATCAACATACAGCCCGTCCTCATCAACACACAGCCCGTCTTCATCAACAAACTTCCCGACATCAACACACTGCCCGTCCTCAACAACACACTTCCCGTCCTCATCAACACACAGCCAGTCCTCATCAACACATAGCCTGTCATCATCAACACACTGCCCGTGCTCATCAACACACTGCTCGTCCTCATCATTTCACAGCTCGTCCTCATTAACACACAGCCCATCCTCATCCACACACAGCCTGTCCTCATCAAGACACAGCCCGTCCTCTTCATCAACACACAGCTCGTCCTCATCAACATACAGCCCGTCCTCATCAACAAACAGCCCGTCCTCATCAACACACAACCCGTCCTCATCAACACACAGCCTGTCCTCATCAACATACAGCCCGTCCTCATCAATACACAACCCATCCTCATCGATGCACAGCCTGTCCTCATCAAAACATAGCCCGTCCTCGTCAACAAACAACCCGTCCTCATCAACACACTGCCCGTCCTCATCAACACACTGCCCGTCCTCATCAACACACAGCCCGTCCTCATCAACACACATCCCGTCCACATCAACACACAGCCCGTCTTAATCAACACACAACCCGTCCTCATCAACACACTGCCCGTCCTCATCAACACACTGCCGTCCTCATCAACACACAGCCCGTCCTCATCAATACACTGCCCGTCCTCATCAACACATAGCCCGTCCTCATTAACACACAACCCGTCCTCATCACCACACTGCCCGTAATCATAAACACACTGCTCGTCCTCATTAACACACTGCCCGTCCTCATCAACACATAGCCCGTCCTCATCAACACACAGCCCGTCCTCATCAACACACTGCCCGTTCCCATCAACACACTACCCGTCCTCATCAACACACAGCCCGTCCTCATCAACACACTACCCGTCCTCATCAACACACTTCCCGTCATCAACACACTGCCCGTCCTCATCAACACACAGGTCCGTCCTCATCAACACACAAGTCCGTCTTCATCAACACATAGCCCGTCCTCATCAACAGAAAGGTCCGTCCTCATCAAAACATTGCCCGTCCTCATTTGCACACAGCCCGTCCTCCTCATCAACACACAGCCCGTCCTCATCAACACATGAACCGTCCTCATCAACACACAGCCCGTCCTCTTCATCAACACACAGCCCGTCATCATCAACGCACAGCCCGTCCTCATCAACACACAGCCCATCATCATCAACATACAGCCCGTCCTCATCAACACACAGCCTGTCCTCATCGACACACAGCCCGTCTTCATCAACACACTTCCCGACATCAACACACTGCCCGTCCTCATCAACACACTTCCCGTCCTCATCAACACACAGCCCGTCCTCATGAACACATAGCCTGTCATCATCAACACACTGCCCGTCCTCATCAACACACTGCTCGTCCTCATCATTTCACAGCTCGTCCTCATTAACACACAGCCCGTCCTCATCCACACACAGCCCGTCCTCATCAACACACAGCCCGTCCTCTTCATCAACACACAGTCCGTCCTCATCAACACACAGCCCGTCCTCTTCATCAACACACAACCCGTCCTCATCAATTCACAGCCCGTCCTCATCAACACACAACCCGTCCTCATCACCACACTGCCAGTCCTCATCAACACACTGCCCGTCCTCATCAACACACAGCCCGTCCTCATCAACACACAACCAGTCCTCATCAATTCACAGCCCGTCCTCATCAACACACAACCCGTCCTCATCACCACACTGCATGTCCTCATCAACACACTGCCCGTCCTCATCAACACACAGCCCGTCATCATCAACACACTGCCCGTCCTCATCAACGCACAGCCTGTCCTCATCAACACACAACCCATCTTCATGAACGCACAGCCCGTCCTCATCGACACACTCCCCGTCCTCATCAACTCACAGCCTGTCCTCATCAACACACAACTCGTCCTTATCAATTCACAGCCCGTCCTCATCAACACACAACCCGTCCTCATCACCACACTGCCTGTCCTCATCAACACACTGCCCGTCCTCATCAACACACAGCCCGTCCTCATCACCACACTGCCTATCCTCATCAACACACAGCCTGTCCTCATCAACATACAGCCCGTCCTCATCAACACACAGCCCGTCCTCATCAACACACTGCCCGTCCTCATCAACACACTACCCGTCCTCATGAACACACAGCCCGTCCTCATCAACACACAACCCGTCTTCATCAACACACTTCCCGACATCAACACACTGCCCGTCCTCATCAACACACTTCCCGTCCTCATCAACACACAGCCCGTCCTCATCAACACATTGCCCGTCATCATCAACACACTGCCCGTCCTCATCAACACACTGCTCGTCCTCATCATTTCACAGCTCGTCCTCATTAACACACAGCCCGTCCTCATCCACACACAGCCCGTCCTCATCAACACACAGCCCGTCCTCTTCATTAACACACAGCCCGTCCTCATCAACATACAGCCCGTCCTCATCAACATACAGCCCGTCCTCATTAACACACAGTCCGTCCTCATCAACACACAGCCCGTCCTCATCAACAAACAGCCAGTAATCAACAACACACAACCAGTCCTCATCAACACACAGCCTGTTCTCATCAACATACAACCAGTCCTCATCAACAAACAACCCGTCCTCATCAACACACTGCCCGTCCTCATCAACACACTGCCCGTCCTCATCAACACACAGCCCGTCCTCATCAACACACATCCCGTCCACATCAACACACAGCCCGTCTTAATCAACACACAACCCGTCCTCATCCACACACTGCCCGTCCTCATCAACACACTGCCGTCCTCATCAACACACAGCCCGTCCTCATCAACACACTGCCCGTCCTCATCAACACATAGCCCGTCCTCATCAACACACAACCCGTCCTCATCACCACACTGCCCGTAATCATCAACACACTGCTCGTCCTCATTAACACACAGCCCGTCCTCATCAACACAAAGCCCGTCCTCATCAACACACAGCCCCTCCTCATCCACACACTGCCCGTCCTCATCAACACACAGCCTGTCCTCATCAACACACAACCCGTCCTCATCAACACACAGCCCGTCCTCATCAACACACAACCCGTCCTCATCACCACACTGCCTGTCCTCATCAACACACTGCCCGTCCTCATCAACACATAACCCGTCCTCATCACCACACTGCCCGTCCTCATCACCACACTGCCTGTCCTCATCAACACATAGCCCGTCCTCATCAACACTTAACCCGTTCTCATCACCACATTGCCCGTCCTCATCACCACACTTCCCGTCCTCATCAACACACAGCCCGTCCTCAACAACCCAACCCGTCCTCATCAACATACTGTCCGTCATAGTCAACACACTGCCCGTCCTCATCAACTCACAGCCTGCCCTCATCAACACACAACCCATCTTCATCAACGCACAGCCCGTCCTCATCAACACACTACCCGTCCTCATCAACACACTTCCCAACATCAACACACTGCCCGTTCTCATCAACACACTGCCCGTCCTCATCAACACACAGCCCGTCCTCATCAACACATAGCTCGTCCTCATTAACACACAGCCCGTCCTCTTCAACGCTCAAGCCGTCCTCATCAACATACTGCCCGTCCTCATCAACACACTGCCCGTCCTCATCAACACACAGCTCATCCCCTTTAACACACAGCCCGTCCTCATCAACACACAACCGGTCCTCATCACCACACTACCCGTCCTCATCAACACACAACCCGTCCTCATCACCACATTACCTGTCCTCATCATCACACTGCCCGTCCTCATCAACCCTCAGCCCGTCCTCATCAACATACAGCCCGTCCTTATCAAAACACTACGCGTCCTCATCATCACACTTCCCGTCATCAACATGCTGCTGGTCCTCATCAACACACTGCCCGTCCTCATCAACACACAGCCCGTCCTCATCAACACATAGCCCGTCCTCATCAACACACTGCCCGTCCTAATCAACACAGAGCCCGTCCTCATCAACACACAGCCCGTCCTCATCAACACACAGCCCGTCCTCATCAACACACAGCCCGTCCTCATCAACACACAGCCCGTCCTAATCAATACATAGCCCCGCCTCATCAAAACACTGCCCGTCATCAACACCACACTGCCAGTCCTCATCACCACACTGCCCGTTCTCATCAACACACTACTCGTCCTCATCAACATACAGCCCGTTCTCATCAACACACTTCCCGTCATCAACACACTGCCCGTCCTCATCAACACACTGCCCGTCCTCATCAACACACAGGTACGTCCTCATCAACACACAAGTCCGTCTTCATCAACACATAGCCCGTCCTCATCAACACAAAGGTCCGTCCTCATGAACACATTGCCCGTCCTCATCAGCACACAGCCCGTCCTCCTCAGCAACACATGAACCGTCCTCATCAACACACAGCCCGTCCTCTTCATCAACACACAGCCCGTCCTCTTCATCAACACACAGCCCGTCATCATCAACGCACAGCCCGTCCTTATCAACACACAGCCCATCATCATCAACATACAGCCCGTCCTCATCAACACACAGCCCGTCTTCATCAACAAACTTCCCGACATCAACACACTGCCCGTCCTCAACAACACACTTCCCGTCCTCATCAACACACAGCCAGTCCTCATCAACACATAGCCTGTCATCATCAACACACTGCCCGTCCTCATCAACACACTGCTCGTCCTCATCATTTCACAGCTCGTCCTCATTAACACACAGCCCGTCCTCATCCACACACAGCCTGTCCTCATCAAGACACAGCCCGTCCTCTTCATCAACACACAGCTCGTCCTCATCAACATACAGCCCGTCCTCATCAACATACAGCCCGTCCTCATTAACACACAGTCCGTCCTCATCAACACACAGCCCGTCCTCATCAACAAACAGCCCGTCCTCATCAACACACAACCCGTCCTCATCAACACACAGCCTGTCCTCATCAACATACAGCCCGTCCTCATCAATACACAACCCATCCTCATCGATGCACAGCCTGTCCTCATCAAAACATAGCCCGTCCTCGTCAACAAACAACCCGTCCTCATCAACACACTGCCCGTCCTCATCAACACACTGCCCGTCCTCATCAACACACAGCCCGTCCTCATCAACACACATCCCGTCCACATCAACACACAGCCCGTCTTAATCAACACACAACCCGTCCTCATCAACACACTGCCCGTCCTCATCAACACACTGCCGTCCTCATCAACACACAGCCCGTCCTCATCAATACACTGCCCGTCCTCATCAACACATAGCCCGTCCTCATTAACACACAACCCGTCCTCATCACCACACTGCCCGTAATCATAAACACACTGCTCGTCCTCATTAACACACTGCCCGTCCTCATCAACACATAGCCCGTCCTCATCAACACACAGCCCGTCCTCATCAACACACTGCCCGTTCCCATCAACACACTACCCGTCCTCATCAACACACAGCTCGTCCTCATCAACACACTACCCGTCCTCATCAACACACTTCCCGTCATCAACACACTGCCCGTCCTCATCAACACACAGGTCCGTCCTCATCAACACACAAGTCCGTCTTCATCAACACATAGCCCGTCCTCATCAACAGAAAGGTCCGTCCTCATCAAAACATTGCCTGTCCTCATTTGCACACAGCCCGTCCTCCTCATCAACACACAGCCCGTCCTCATCAACACATGAACCGTCCTCATCAACACACAGCCCGTCCTCTTCATCAACACACAGCCCGTCATCATCAACGCACAGCCCGTCCTCATCAACACACAGCCCATCATCATCAACATACAGCCCGTCCTCATCAACACACAGCCTGTCCTCATCGACACACAGCCCGTCTTCATCAACACACTTCCCGACATCAACACACTGCCCGTCCTCATCAACACACTTCCCGTCCTCATCAACACACAGCCCGTCCTCATGAACACATAGCCCGTCATCATCAACACACTGCCCGTCCTCATCAACACACTGCTCGTCCTCATCATTTCACAGCTCGTCCTCATTAACACACAGCCCGTCCTCATCCACACACAGCCCGTCCTCATCAACACACAGCCCGTCCTCTTCATCAACACACAGTCCGTCCTCATCAACACACAGCCCGTCCTCTTCATCAACACACAACCCGTCATCATCAACGCACAGCCCGTCCTCATCAACACACAGCCCATCATCATCAACATACAGCCCGTCCTCATCAACACACAGCCCGTCTTCATCAACAAACTTCCCGACATCAACACACTGCCCGTCCTCAACAACACACTTCCCGTCCTCATCAACACACAGCCAGTCCTCATCAACACATAGCCTGTCATCATCAACACACTGCCCGTCCTCATCAACACACTGCTCGTCCTCATCATTTCACAGCTCGTCCTCATTAACACACAGCCCGTCCTCATCCACACACAGCCTGTCCTCATCAAGACACAGCCCGTCCTCTTCATCAACACACAGCTCGTCCTCATCAACATACAGCCCGTCCTCATCAACAAACAGCCCGTCCTCATCAACACACAACCCGTCCTCATCAACACACAGCCTGTCCTCATCAACATACAGCCCGTCCTCATCAATACACAACCCATCCTCATCGATGCACAGCCTGTCCTCATCAAAACATAGCCCGTCCTCGTCAACAAACAACCCGTCCTCATCAACACACTGCCCGTCCTCATCAACACACTGCCCGTCCTCATCAACACACAGCCCGTCCTCATCAACACACATCCCGTCCACATCAACACACAGCCCGTCTTAATCAACACACAACCCGTCCTCATCAACACACTGCCCGTCCTCATCAACACACTGCCGTCCTCATCAACACACAGCCCGTCCTCATCAATACACTGCCCGTCCTCATCAACACATAGCCCGTCCTCATTAACACACAACCCGTCCTCATCACCACACTGCCCGTAATCATAAACACACTGCTCGTCCTCATTAACACACTGCCCGTCCTCATCAACACATAGCCCGTCCTCATCAACACACAGCCCGTCCTCATCAACACACTGCCCGTTCCCATCAACACACTACCCGTCCTCATCAACACACAGCCCGTCCTCATCAACACACTACCCGTCCTCATCAACACACTTCCCGTCATCAACACACTGCCCGTCCTCATCAACACACAGGTCCGTCCTCATCAACACACAAGTCCGTCTTCATCAACACATAGCCCGTCCTCATCAACAGAAAGGTCCGTCCTCATCAAAACATTGCCCGTCCTCATTTGCACACAGCCCGTCCTCCTCATCAACACACAGCCCGTCCTCATCAACACATGAACCGTCCTCATCAACACACAGCCCGTCCTCTTCATCAACACACAGCCCGTCATCATCAACGCACAGCCCGTCCTCATCAACACACAGCCCATCATCATCAACATACAGCCCGTCCTCATCAACACACAGCCTGTCCTCATCGACACACAGCCCGTCTTCATCAACACACTTCCCGACATCAACACACTGCCCGTCCTCATCAACACACTTCCCGTCCTCATCAACACACAGCCCGTCCTCATGAACACATAGCCTGTCATCATCAACACACTGCCCGTCCTCATCAACACACTGCTCGTCCTCATCATTTCACAGCTCGTCCTCATTAACACACAGCCCGTCCTCATCCACACACAGCCCGTCCTCATCAACACACAGCCCGTCCTCTTCATCAACACACAGTCCGTCCTCATCAACACACAGCCCGTCCTCTTCATCAACACACAACCCGTCCTCATCAATTCACAGCCCGTCCTCATCAACACACAACCCGTCCTCATCACCACACTGCCAGTCCTCATCAACACACTGCCCGTCCTCATCAACACACAGCCCGTCCTCATCAACACACAACCAGTCCTCATCAATTCACAGCCCGTCCTCATCAACACACAACCCGTCCTCATCACCACACTGCATGTCCTCATCAACACACTGCCCGTCCTCATCAACACACAGCCCGTCATCATCAACACACTGCCCGTCCTCATCAACGCACAGCCTGTCCTCATCAACACACAACCCATCTTCATGAACGCACAGCCCGTCCTCATCGACACACTGCCCGTCCTCATCAACTCACAGCCTGTCCTCATCAACACACAACTCGTCCTTATCAATTCACAGCCCGTCCTCATCAACACACAACCCGTCCTCATCACCACACTGCCTGTCCTCATCAACACACTGCCCGTCCTCATCAACACACAGCCCGTCCTCATCACCACACTGCCTATCCTCATCAACACACAGCCTGTCCTCATCAACATACAGCCCGTCCTCATCAACACACAGCCCGTCCTCATCAACACACTGCCCGTCCTCATCAACACACTACCCGTCCTCATGAACACACAGCCCGTCCTCATCAACACACAACCCGTCTTCATCAACACACTTCCCGACATCAACACACTGCCCGTCCTCATCAACACACTTCCCGTCCTCATCAACACACAGCCCGTCCTCATCAACACATTGCCCGTCATCATCAACACACTGCCCGTCCTCATCAACACACTGCTCGTCCTCATCATTTCACAGCTCGTCCTCATTAACACACAGCCCGTCCTCATCCACACACAGCCCGTCCTCATCAACACACAGCCCGTCCTCTTCATTAACACACAGCCCGTCCTCATCAACATACAGCCCGTCCTCATCAACATACAGCCCGTCCTCATTAACACACAGTCCGTCCTCATCAACACACAGCCCGTCCTCATCAACAAACAGCCAGTAATCAACAACACACAACCAGTCCTCATCAACACACAGCCTGTTCTCATCAACATACAACCAGTCCTCATCAACAAACAACCCGTCCTCATCAACACACTGCCCGTCCTCATCAACACACTGCCCGTCCTCATCAACACACAGCCCGTCCTCATCAACACACATCCCGTCCACATCAACACACAGCCCGTCTTAATCAACACACAACCCGTCCTCATCCACACACTGCCCGTCCTCATCAACACACTGCCGTCCTCATCAACACACAGCCCGTCCTCATCAACACACTGCCCGTCCTCATCAACACATAGCCCGTCCTCATCAACACACAACCCGTCCTCATCACCACACTGCCCGTAATCATCAACACACTGCTCGTCCTCATTAACACACAGCCCGTCCTCATCAACACAAAGCCCGTCCTCATCAACACACAGCCCCTCCTCATCCACACACTGCCCGTCCTCATCAACACACAGCCTGTCCTCATCAACACACAACCCGTCCTCATCAACACACAGCCCGTCCTCATCAACACACAACCCGTCCTCATCACCACACTGCCTGTCCTCATCAACACACTGCCCGTCCTCATCAACACATAACCCGTCCTCATCACCACACTGCCCGTCCTCATCACCACACTGCCTGTCCTCATCAACACATAGCCCGTCCTCATCAACACTTAACCCGTTCTCATCACCACATTGCCCGTCCTCATCACCACACTTCCCGTCCTCATCAACACACAGCCCGTCCTCAACAACCCAACCCGTCCTCATCAACATACTGTCCGTCATAGTCAACACACTGCCCGTCCTCATCAACTCACAGCCTGCCCTCATCAACACACAACCCATCTTCATCAACGCACAGCCCGTCCTCATCAACACACTACCCGTCCTCATCAACACACTTCCCAACATCAACACACTGCCCGTTCTCATCAACACACTGCCCGTCCTCATCAACACACAGCCCGTCCTCATCAACACATAGCTCGTCCTCATTAACACACAGCCCGTCCTCTTCAACGCTCAAGCCGTCCTCATCAACATACTGCCCGTCCTCATCAACACACTGCCCGTCCTCATCAACACACAGCTCATCCCCTTTAACACACAGCCCGTCCTCATCAACACACAACCGGTCCTCATCACCACACTACCCGTCCTCATCAACACACAACCCGTCCTCATCACCACATTACCTGTCCTCATCATCACACTGCCCGTCCTCATCAACCCTCAGCCCGTCCTCATCAACATACAGCCCGTCCTTATCAAAACACTACGCGTCCTCATCATCACACTTCCCGTCATCAACATGCTGCTGGTCCTCATCAACACACTGCCCGTCCTCATCAACACACAGCCCGTCCTCATCAACACATAGCCCGTCCTCATCAACACACTGCCCGTCCTAATCAACACAGAGCCCGTCCTCATCAACACACAGCCCGTCCTCATCAACACACAGCCCGTCCTCATCAACACACAGCCCGTCCTCATCAACACACAGCCCGTCCTAATCAATACATAGCCCCGCCTCATCAAAACACTGCCCGTCATCAACACCACACTGCCAGTCCTCATCACCACACTGCCCGTTCTCATCAACACACTACTCGTCCTCATCAACATACAGCCCGTTCTCATCAACACACTTCCCGTCATCAACACACTGCCCGTCCTCATCAACACACTGCCCGTCCTCATCAACACACAGGTACGTCCTCATCAACACACAAGTCCGTCTTCATCAACACATAGCCCGTCCTCATCAACACAAAGGTCCGTCCTCATGAACACATTGCCCGTCCTCATCAGCACACAGCCCGTCCTCCTCAGCAACACATGAACCGTCCTCATCAACACACAGCCCGTCCTCTTCATCAACACACAGCCCGTCCTCTTCATCAACACACAGCCCGTCATCATCAACGCACAGCCCGTCCTTATCAACACACAGCCCATCATCATCAACATACAGCCCGTCCTCATCAACACACAGCCCGTCTTCATCAACAAACTTCCCGACATCAACACACTGCCCGTCCTCAACAACACACTTCCCGTCCTCATCAACACACAGCCAGTCCTCATCAACACATAGCCTGTCATCATCAACACACTGCCCGTCCTCATCAACACACTGCTCGTCCTCATCATTTCACAGCTCGTCCTCATTAACACACAGCCCGTCCTCATCCACACACAGCCTGTCCTCATCAAGACACAGCCCGTCCTCTTCATCAACACACAGCTCGTCCTCATCAACATACAGCCCGTCCTCATCAACATACAGCCCGTCCTCATTAACACACAGTCCGTCCTCATCAACACACAGCCCGTCCTCATCAACAAACAGCCCGTCCTCATCAACACACAACCCGTCCTCATCAACACACAGCCTGTCCTCATCAACATACAGCCCGTCCTCATCAATACACAACCCATCCTCATCGATGCACAGCCTGTCCTCATCAAAACATAGCCCGTCCTCGTCAACAAACAACCCGTCCTCATCAACACACTGCCCGTCCTCATCAACACACTGCCCGTCCTCATCAACACACAGCCCGTCCTCATCAACACACATCCCGTCCACATCAACACACAGCCCGTCTTAATCAACACACAACCCGTCCTCATCAACACACTGCCCGTCCTCATCAACACACTGCCGTCCTCATCAACACACAGCCCGTCCTCATCAATACACTGCCCGTCCTCATCAACACATAGCCCGTCCTCATTAACACACAACCCGTCCTCATCACCACACTGCCCGTAATCATAAACACACTGCTCGTCCTCATTAACACACTGCCCGTCCTCATCAACACATAGCCCGTCCTCATCAACACACAGCCCGTCCTCATCAACACACTGCCCGTTCCCATCAACACACTACCCGTCCTCATCAACACACAGCCCGTCCTCATCAACACACTACCCGTCCTCATCAACACACTTCCCGTCATCAACACACTGCCCGTCCTCATCAACACACAGGTCCGTCCTCATCAACACACAAGTCCGTCTTCATCAACACATAGCCCGTCCTCATCAACAGAAAGGTCCGTCCTCATCAAAACATTGCCTGTCCTCATTTGCACACAGCCCGTCCTCCTCATCAACACACAGCCCGTCCTCATCAACACATGAACCGTCCTCATCAACACACAGCCCGTCCTCTTCATCAACACACAGCCCGTCATCATCAACGCACAGCCCGTCCTCATCAACACACAGCCCATCATCATCAACATACAGCCCGTCCTCATCAACACACAGCCTGTCCTCATCGACACACAGCCCGTCTTCATCAACACACTTCCCGACATCAACACACTGCCCGTCCTCATCAACACACTTCCCGTCCTCATCAACACACAGCCCGTCCTCATGAACACATAGCCCGTCATCATCAACACACTGCCCGTCCTCATCAACACACTGCTCGTCCTCATCATTTCACAGCTCGTCCTCATTAACACACAGCCCGTCCTCATCCACACACAGCCCGTCCTCATCAACACACAGCCCGTCCTCTTCATCAACACACAGTCCGTCCTCATCAACACACAGCCCGTCCTCTTCATCAACACACAACCCGTCATCATCAACGCACAGCCCGTCCTCATCAACACACAGCCCATCATCATCAACATACAGCCCGTCCTCATCAACACACAGCCCGTCTTCATCAACAAAC
The DNA here is from genome assembly GCF_040958095.1 of Procambarus clarkii. Classification (NCBI taxonomy): domain Eukaryota; kingdom Metazoa; phylum Arthropoda; class Malacostraca; order Decapoda; family Cambaridae; genus Procambarus; species Procambarus clarkii. The sequence continues at coordinate 37,054,516 of NC_091157.1, forward strand.
TTCCCGACATCAACACACTGCCCGTCCTCAACAACACACTTCCCGTCCTCATCAACACACAGCCAGTCCTCATCAACACATAGCCTGTCATCATCAACACACTGCCCGTCCTCATCAACACACTGCTCGTCCTCATCATTTCACAGCTCGTCCTCATTAACACACAGCCCGTCCTCATCCACACACAGCCTGTCCTCATCAAGACACAGCCCGTCCTCTTCATCAACACACAGCTCGTCCTCATCAACATACAGCCCGTCCTCATCAACATACAACCCGTCCTCATCAATACACAACCCATCCTCATCGATGCACAGCCTGTCCTCATCAAAACATAGCCCGTCCTCGTCAACAAACAACCCGTCCTCATCAACACACTGCCCGTCCTCATCAACACACTGCCCGTCCTCATCAACACACAGCCCGTCCTCATCAACACACATCCCGTCCACATCAACACACAGCCCGTCTTAATCAACACACAACCCGTCCTCATCAACACACTGCCCGTCCTCATCAACACACTGCCGTCCTCATCAACACACAGCCCGTCCTCATCAATACACTGCCCGTCCTCATCAACACATAGCCCGTCCTCATTAACACACAACCCGTCCTCATCAACACACTGCCCGTCCTCATCAACACACTGCCGTCCTCATCAACACACAGCCCGTCCTCATCAATACACTGCCCGTCCTCATCAACACATAGCCCGTCCTCATTAACACACAACCCGTCCTCATCACCACACTGCCCGTAATCATAAACACACTGCTCGTCCTCATTAACACACTGCCCGTCCTCATCAACACATAGCCCGTCCTCATCAACACACAGCCCGTCCTCATCAACACACTGCCCGTTCCCATCAACACACTACCCGTCCTCATCAACACACAGCCCGTCCTCATCAACACACTACCCGTCCTCATCAACACACTTCCCGTCATCAACACACTGCCCGTCCTCATCAACACACAGGTCCGTCCTCATCAACACACAAGTCCGTCTTCATCAACACATAGCCCGTCCTCATCAACAGAAAGGTCCGTCCTCATCAAAACATTGCCCGTCCTCATTTGCACACAGCCCGTCCTCCTCATCAACACACAGCCCGTCCTCATCAACACATGAACCGTCCTCATCAACACACAGCCCGTCCTCTTCATCAACACACAGCCCGTCATCATCAACGCACAGCCCGTCCTCATCAACACACAGCCCATCATCATCAACATACAGCCCGTCCTCATCAACACACAGCCTGTCCTCATCGACACACAGCCCGTCTTCATCAACACACTTCCCGACATCAACACACTGCCCGTCCTCATCAACACACTTCCCGTCCTCATCAACACACAGCCCGTCCTCATGAACACATAGCCCGTCATCATCAACACACTGCCCGTCCTCATCAACACACTGCTCGTCCTCATCATTTCACAGCTCGTCCTCATTAACACACAGCCCGTCCTCATCCACACACAGCCCGTCCTCATCAACACACAGCCCGTCCTCTTCATCAACACACAGTCCGTCCTCATCAACACACAGCCCGTCCTCTTCATCAACACACAACCCGTCCTCATCAATTCACAGCCCGTCCTCATCAACACACAACCCGTCCTCATCACCACACTGCCAGTCCTCATCAACACACTGCCCGTCCTCATCAACACACAGCCCGTCCTCATCAACACACAACCAGTCCTCATCAATTCACAGCCCGTCCTCATCAACACACAACCCGTCCTCATCACCACACTGCATGTCCTCATCAACACACTGCCCGTCCTCATCAACACACAGCCCGTCATCATCAACACACTGCCCGTCCTCATCAACGCACAGCCTGTCCTCATCAACACACAACCCATCTTCATGAACGCACAGCCCGTCCTCATCGACACACTGCCCGTCCTCATCAACTCACAGCCTGTCCTCATCAACACACAACTCGTCCTTATCAATTCACAGCCCGTCCTCATCAACACACAACCCGTCCTCATCACCACACTGCCTGTCCTCATCAACACACTGCCCGTCCTCATCAACACACAGCCCGTCCTCATCACCACACTGCCTATCCTCATCAACACACAGCCTGTCCTCATCAACATACAGCCCGTCCTCATCAATACACAACTCATCCTCATCGATGCTCAGCCTGTCCTCATCAAAACATAGCCCGTCCTCATCAACACACAACCTGTCCTCATCAACACACTGCCCGTCCTCATCAACACACTGCCGTCCTCATCAACACACAGCCCGTCCTCATCAACACACTGCCCGTCCTCATCAACACATAGCCCGTCCTCATCAACACACAACCCGTCCTCATCACCACACTGCCCGTCCTCATAAACACACTGCCCGTCCTCATCAACACACAGCCCGTCCTTATCAACACATTGCCCGTCCTCATCAACACATAGCCCGACCTCATCAACACACAACCCGTCCTCATCACCACACTTCCCGTCCTCATCAACACACTGCCCGTCCTCATCAACACTCAGCCAGTCATCATCAACATACAGCCCGTCCTCATCAACACACTACCCGTCCTCATCAACACACAACCCGTCCTCATCACCACACTGCCCGTCCTTATCAACACACTGCCCGTCCTCATCAACACTCAGCCCGTCCTCATCAACACACAGCCCGTCCTCATCAACACACTGCCCGTCCTCATCAACACACTACCCGTCCTCATGAACACACAGCCCGTCCTCATCAACACACAACCCGTCCTCATCAACACACTTCCCGACATCAACACACTGCCCGTCCTCATCAACACACTGCCCGTCCTCATCAACACACAGCCCGTCCTCATCAACACATAGCCCGTCATCATCAACACACTGCTCGTCCTCATCAACACACTGCTCGTAATCATCAACACACAGCTCGTCCTCATTAACACACAGCCCGTCCTCATCAACACAAAGCCCGTCCTCATCAACACACAGCCCATCCTCATCAACACACTGCCCGTCCTCATCAACACACAGCCCATCCTCATCAACACACTGCCCGTCCTCATCAACACACAGCCTGTCCTCATCAACACACAACCCGTCCTCATCACCACACTGCCTGTCCTCATCAACACACTGCTAGTCCTCATCAACACATAACCCGTCCTCATCACCACACTGCCTGTCCTCATTACCACACTGCCTGTCCTCATCAACACATAGCCCGTCCTCATCAACACTTAACCCATCCTCATCACCACATTGCCCGTCCTCATCAACACAATTCCCGTCCTCATCAACACACAGCCTGTTCTCATCAATACATAGCCCCGCCTCATCAAAACACTGCCCGTCATCATCAACACACTGCCCGTCCTCATCAACACAGAGCCCATCGTCATCAACACACTGCCAGTCCTCATCAAAACATAGCCCGTCGTCATAAACACACAACCCGTCCTCATCACCACACTGCCCGTTCTCATCAGCACACTACCCGTCCTCATCAACACACTTCCCGTCATCAACTCACTGCCCGTCCTCATCAACACACTGCCCGTCCTCATCAACACACAGGTCCGTCCTCATCAACACACAAGTCCGTCTTCATCAACACATAGCCCGTCCTCATAAACACAAAGGTCCGTCCTCATCAACACATTGCCCGTCCTCATCTGCACACAGCCCGTCCTCCTCGTCAGCACACAGCCCGTCCTTATCAACACATGAACCGTCCTCATCAACACACAGCCCGTCCTCCTCATCAACACACAGCCCGTCCTCATCAACGTACAGCCCGTCCTCATCAACACACAGCCCATCATCATCAACATACAGCCCGTCCTCATCAACACACAGCCCATCATCATCAACATACAGCCCGTCCTCATCAACACACTGCCCGTCCTCATCAACACACAGCCCGTCCTCATCAACACATAGCCCGTCATCATCAACACACTGCCCGTCCTCATCAACACACAGCCCGTCTTCATCAACACACAGCCCGTCATCATCAGCATACAGCCCGTCCTCATCTACACACAGCCCGTCCTCATCAACACACAGCCCGTCCTCATCAACACACTGCCCGACTTCATCAACACACTGTCAGTCCTCATCAACACACAGCCCGTTCTCATCAGCACACAGCTCGTCCTCATCAACACACAGCCCATCCTCATCAACACACAGCCCATCCTCATCAACACACAGCCCGTCCTCATCAACACACAGCCGTCCTCATCAACACACAGCTTATCCTCATCAACACACAGCCCGTCCTCATCAACATACAGCCCGTCGTCATCAACACACAGCCTGTCCACATCAACACACAACCAGTCCTCATCAACACACTTCCCGTCATCAACACACTGCCCGTCAACATCAACACACTGCTCGTCCTCATCAACACACTGCCCGTCTTCATTAACACACAGCCCGTCCTCATCAACACACTCAGCCTATCTTCATCAACACACAGCCCGTCCTCATCAACACACAAACCGTCTTCATCAATATACAGCCCGTCCTCATCAACACACGGCCCGTCCTCATACAAAAATAATGCTGTTAATCCAGCCACCTGAACCCATGTTTGTTAGTGAACAACAACTTACTGACAACGGATGACGTTCGAACATTTCTCAAATAGTGCTTCGCTGACCACATCTGTTCGAATCACAACTCTAAATGCTTCACCCACGTTCTAAAAATACACGTAATCGGCCACTGAATAAAAAAATTAAGTTAAGCTGGTTTGTTAGAATTAGATGTAGATAGTCATCTGCGTGATAATCAGCTGTCCTAGAGTTTATAGCCTGTAGAGTCACAATTGGACTCACCTGCTAGGTAACGAAATTTCTGTATCACGACCATTTATGTGTCTTTTTGAACGCGTAGATCACTCACCAACTTGATGCCACCTCACCCCTCCCCCTACATTATCTGAGTACCCTACATTGAATCCTGCACCAACCCAGACTCTCAGTGTACCCCACCTTGAAGCCTCCCCACCCACACACTCGGAGGACCCCACCTTGAAGCCCCCACTGTCATCTCCTCCACCACTCACAATCTCAAGAGACAAGGCTGGCCCAAATTTGTGAGAGGAAAGACCCCAGAGGGCGGCGCGACATCTCCCGCCAATATTTCAGGAGGTAACACAATCAGGACCCGAGCGTGATGGAACAGATCGGACTCAAGGGGGTGTGTAGCTCTTAGGCTGACGTCAGCACCTGCCACATCAGTCTTCACAAGATCATTAACATCACCCTCCCCCCCTTGAGGGCGTCACAACCTCATGGTTAGGATGGATAGTCAGGTCGACCACGTCAGGAGGAGAGCTGGGGTAGGCTCCCAAGGGTAGGGATGAATTAAGGACCTGTTTACTTAACGTTGTTGTCGTCCTTATAGTGTGTGGTCTGGTCAATATACTTTAGCCACGTTATTGTGAGTCATCGCCTGCATATTGACATAACGTTAATCGTGATGTGGGAATCATCTTTAGGTGTGCAAAGGTTATAACTAGTTGATAAACGTCACCCGTGTTGCAAGGGGCTCATTGCCGACAAGAAAGTTGTGTTGTCTATTAGCATCGAGTCGTAGGGAAGTGATTAACTTCCTAAGGTATTATAATACAGTTCAGGTTGATAGGAGAAATGCAAGGGGGTCAACGGCGCTCTACCATTAACATTAGGCTTGGATTGTCACTTATGAGGCCATTCAGTCACATGTTATGTGTGTGTCATAATGAGTCCATTCACGAATATTAGTCACTGGAAGTGACAGAGAGGGAGATGGGTACTGGACGCTGGAAGGATCTCTCATATTTTCGCTAAAGCCACAACTCTAAGGCTAGAAAATCAGAGCTGGAACACATAACTGTATTTTAAATCACTAATATTAGGAGAGAACGGCTTTAATGACACTATAACATAATAGAAGTTATGAATGCGAGATTATAGGATGACATTGAACAAATATGTAGATTTCAATGCTTTAAATTTTACTCCTTCCCGGACAGAAACAGGAAAGTAGCCGGGATAGGAGCGAGGAAAGCAGCAGCAGTAGCACAAGCAGCAGCAGCAGTAGCACAAGCAGCAGCAGCAGCAGCAGCAGTGGTAGCAGCGGCAGCAGCAGCAGTAGCAGCAGTAGCAGAGGGACGCAGCAGAAGAAGGAAGGAGGCGGAGGGGCAGTTCACACGCTGGGCCAGTTGGTCCGGAACACTACCACCACCTCCCCATTCTTCGTGTAAGTCTGGACACGTAGTGATTATTCTTGTACTCCCTGTTCTTATGATGTCCCAAAGACTGTCTCTCTCTCTTGGCCCCTTTCAGTCTTTTTGTTGACCAGACCACACACTAGAAAGTTAAGGGACGACGACGTTTCGGTCCGTCCTGGACCATTCTCAAGTCGATTGTGAATCACAATCGATTTGAGAATGGTCCAGGACGGACTGAAACGTCGTTTCGTTACAGATTATCGTGCATAGATTCCATAAATGTTTCTTGACGTGATGCTGGAGTATCCACTAACATCGAGGTTCGTAATATCCATTTTGGTCGTGTTATGCTCGTGTTGTAGCCCAGCGTGATACTAGATCATAACAAGTATCAATTTCTCTGATGATTAGGAGCAGAGTTCATTTCCTTGTGATCTCAATGTGAGCCTTGCCATGTGCCACACTGGTCAGTCTGGTGCCACACTGGTCTGTCTGGTGCCACACTGGTCTGCCTGGTGCCACACTGGTCAGTCTGGTGCCACACTGGTCAGTCTGGTGCCACACTGGTCTGCCTGGTGCCACACTGGTCTGCCTGGTGCCACACTGGTCAGTCTGGTGCCACACTGGTCAGTCTGGTGCCACACTGGTCTGTCTGGTGCCACACTGGTCTGCCTGGTGCCACACTGGTCAGTCTGGTGCCACACTGGTTTGTCTGGTGCCACACTGGTCTGCCTGGTGCCACACTGGTCAGTCTGGTGCCACACTGGTTTGTCTGGTGCCACACTGGTCAGTCTGGTGCCACACGGGTCAGTCTGGTGCCACACTGGTCAGTCTGGTGCTACACTGATCAGTCTGGTGCCACACGGGTCAGTCTGGTGCCACACTAGTCAGTCTGGTGCTGCACTGGTCAGTCTGGTGCCACACTGGTCAGTCTGGTGCCACACTGGTTAGTCTGGTGCTACACTGGTCAGTCTGGTGCCACACTGGTCAGTCTGGTGCCACACTGGTCAGTCTGGTGCCACACTGGTCAGTCTGGTGTCACACTGGTCTGCCTGGTGCCACACTGGTCAGTCTGGTGCCACACTGGTCAGTCTGGTGTCACACTGGTCTGCCTGGTGCCACACTGGTCAGTCTGGTGCCACACTGGTCAGTCTGGTGTCACACTGGTCTGCCTGGTGCCACACTGGTCAGTCTGGTGCCACACTGGTTTGTCTGGTGCCACACTGGTCTGCCTGGTGCCACACTGGTCAGTCTGGTGTCACACTGGTCTGCCTGGTGCCACACTGGTCAGTCTGGTGCCACACTGGTCAGTCTGGTGTCACACTGGTCTGCCTGGTGCCACACTGGTCAGTCTGGTGCCACACTGGTCAGTCTGGTGTCACACTGGTCTGCCTGCATGGTGCCACACTGGTCAGTCTGGTGCCACACTGGTCTGTCTGGTGCCACACTGGTCAGTCTGGTGTCACACTGGTCTGCCTGGTGCCACACTGGTCAGTCTGGTGCCACACTGGTCAGAGCACATTAATTTACCGCAAACTATCATGTTCAAAATCATCAGTACCCTCTAACACTTCCTTAACACCACCTTCTAACACACTCAACTCATCACCACCATCTAACACACCACACTCATCACCACGTAAGTCACCCAACTTATCACTACCTAACACACCCAACTCATCACCACCTTCTAACACGGTGCGTCACGTCTCTGATGAAACCTTCCACATACAATCTTCATGTCAATTAAACTTTTCTCATTTTGTACATATAAATTTTCGCTGCTGTTCCGACTGGCCTGAATTTTTACTATATATAAACCCTTGTTTAATTTTATTTAATGTTCATTTTGCCTCTATTATTGGTGTGCGACCTGTCCTCTTAAAAATAACGTCGCTTTTGGCCGTTTGCCCGTATGGCCGAAAGTGGACGTAATTTGAAAATTAAAAAAAAAATTAAAATAAATTTGGGATTTTTTTTTCAACAACAGTAAGCTAAGGGTCCTCTGATAGGTTAGATGGGCAGGAAATTCTCATAAAGTTTCAAAACGTTAATTGAAAGTTTCCTCTTCAAACCTTATCGAGTAAGCCGGACGACTCAAACAAAAAACGGGACAGTACGTCACTTTTGTGAATCGATTTCATTTCAAATTACGTCCACTTTTGGCCATAGCGCGCATACGGGCGAAAAGCGACGTTATTTTTAAGATGACGGGTTGCAGGTCCACTGGTTATTGGCGTGGACGAATTTCTGCATTTTGGTCAACATCCGCTCGACCACTAAGGGAGGCTGACAGTTTATTGATAGTTGGCTTCATAGGGACCAGAGTGGTTGGTGGTGTGGTAGGACTATGGTGGTTTGTGGTTAGTTGTTGTGGTGATGGGTTGAATGATAGTTTGAGAGTGGTGGTTGTGGTGGTTGCTGGGATGGTAGTGTTTTGAAGGTTGTTGTTGTTGTGGTGGAAGCAGGAATTGAAGTGGTTTGAAGACTGTTGTTGTTGACGAAGTTGGTATGGTTGTGGGTTAAAGATGGTTGTTGTACTCCCAGCGGCGATATTGGTCATTACCGAAATGTTTTAACATAACAACATACGAATAGCATTTTAGTCGCTCTTTTTGTCATACAAGTGCGCAATATTGGAACTCGTTTTAGGAAACCAATAACGAAAGCGTCTGTAGCAGGTCATATGGTCAATGTGAGTCGTGGACCAGGAGGTTAACCCTATTCATGTTTGTCCATCCGGCGTTCGAAACTTTATAGTGAGTTTGCGTCTATATCTACTATATTATGATGGCATGCACCAACTAACTATAGTTATCAACAATGTGTTTTCATATATTTTCTAAATACAAACTAATCAAACCTTAAAACTTTTATTTAAATTTTCTAACGAGGAAAGATTTTCACAGAACCTCATTTATATTTTATTTTGTAAAGCATTTCAGTAAATTCTTCACGGTTCTAACATTCTCTCCTATTTTACCCTCTTCTTCATAACGCGAGTTGAGTATTCCAAGTCGTATCTCCTCACACCGAAGGCTCCACTTTACTGTGATTATTTTAGCTATTCTTCTGTGTATAGTTTAAGAAACCTTTCTACCTAATATACAGTACGAAGACCATGCCCAAGGCTGCACTAAGTAATCCAAGCTGGGTCTCATTGTGTCCAAAATAAGTTGAAGGATAACATTAGTCTTTTTGTTGCTAATAGTTGTAAACATAAATTCTATTGTTTTATTAGCCATTTATAGAAAATGAATGCAGTGTTTTCTTAATTTGAGACATTAACAAAATCATTACTAATCGAGAGATTTAACAGTTTTAATATTGTTATGATATCTGGTGTCTCTGTTCTGTTTTCCTTGACACTTGTCCAATTGATATAGTTTTCAGTCCTTTTGAAAGTCGGCGTCTTCTTGCAAATGTATATATTTTTACATTCAAGTTTGTTACACGTTCAATTTCAGTGTTATATGTACAGATGCTGATCTTTAGTGATATATATAGATGCTGATCTTCAGTGTTATATGTACAGATGCTGATCTTCAGTGTTATATGTACAGATGCTGATCTTCAGTGTTATATGTACAGATGCTGATCTTCAGTGTTATATATACAGATGCTGATCTTCAGTGTTATATGTACAGATGCTGATCTTCAGTGTTATATGTACAGATGCTGATCTTCAGTGCTATATATACAGATGCTGATCTTCAGTGTTATATGTACAGATGCAGATCTTCAGTGTTATATGTACAGATGCTGATCTTCAGTGTTATATGTACATATGCTGATCTTCAGTGCTATATATACAGATGCTGATCTTCAGTGTTATATGTACAGATGCTGATCTTCAGTGTTATATGTACAGATGCTGATCTTCAGTGCTATATATACAGATGCTGATCTTCAGTGTTATATGTACAGATGCTGATCTTCAGTGTTATATGTACAGATGCTGATCTTCAGTGTTATATGTACAGATGCTGATCTTCAGTGTTATATGTACAGATGCTGATCTTCAGTGTTATGTGTACAGATGCTGATCTTCAGTGTTATGTGTACAGATGCACATCTTCAGTGTAGAGTCTAAATATTTTTTTTTTAAATAGTGAACAACAATAGCGGCAAGACAGCCATATGACACTAACTTGCCCCTATTCCCCCATTTCAACTTGTTGTGAATATTATATTATTCTGATATTTTATGATGAACTCAAATTGTATTTACGATGATGAAGACCAAATCACACATCAGAAGATGAGGAGACGACGACGTTTCGGTCCGTACTGGACCATTATCAAGTCGATTTGACGATGATCGCTTCAAATATTGTTCCTCCATTTTATGTTAGGCAATCTGGACTTCAGTTTGATGTCATTGGTCTGTCTCCATGTTCAAAAATCTTAACCCACTTAGCATCTCCTCACAGTTCTCATACATTGCTCGTCCTCATAATTTATTGAACATAATTTATGAGGATTCACTAAGGTAAGATAAGGTAATTATCAGGAGACAGCGCTTAGTCATTTAGACTATGTAACACTTTGAAGGGATATGAGGATAAGGAACTGAGATAATAGGAAGGGAAGAAATGTACTCGGCCGTCCAAGTGGTTACGCATCATTCCGTCCCACTGCCCTATCTCAAATCCTTATCCTCACATCACTTCCAAGTGCTATATAGCAGTCATGGCTTTGTGCTTTCTCCTGAAAATTTCCTTATTTTTCCCTGGTAGGCTTTGTAACATTTTTCTTTAGAAAGAATACATAGACGTTCTGGTAAATAGGCCTATCTTCCAGTCAGTCCCGGTATGCTGGCCTTTACGTAACTAAGGTTATTAGTCGCTCATAATAAGCCTTCACATTAATTATGATAAAGTTTTAATATTTTCTTCAATGCAATGTTAAAAGATGGGCCATGATTGTTACCCCTCTTTTCTAGTCTAATTGTTCTGTCAGTGTATAACAATTGTTCTGTCAGTGTATAACAATTGTTCTGTCAGTGTATAACAATTTATAATCAATTTTTTGACATGTTTGCTAATAGTTCTCAATTGTCAGTATTCATGCAATTTATTTAAATGAGGAGAATAACATCTATTATTTTCTGCTCAATGGTTCTACTGTATTTTTCTTTGTCTTAATGTGTCTTAATGTGTGTTACGGCCACTTAGGGCCAGTAACCGGCTTCTTGATGTTATAACCTCATTTTCTATATCCGACCCCAAGTCGGTAGTACGCTTTCAAGAAACTGGCTGTATCAAGCACTAGTGCAATGCCTAAATAAGGGGGGGGGGGATAAGCAAGACACAATTCCCTTCACCAATATATTCACACCTTCACCATTATATATATAATACATGATTATTACTACATTTATGTACAACTGCCTCTTTCACTCAGGGCACAACACAACTCTCAGGAATTATAACGAATGCGGTGTTCCCCCAGGATTACACTAATAAGGAAAGAGAGGGAGGGTAAGGGAGGAGGTGGAGTGACCCTACTCATGAGAAAGGAATAGAGTTTCAATGAGATGAGTATCCCAGGCTTTGAAGGGTTTAGACACTATATAACAGGCACCATGACGATGGGAAGACCAAGAGTAGTAGTAGCAGTGATATATAACCCTCCACCAAATGACAGAACACCCAGGCAAGAGTATGACAGAAACAACATAGCAGTTAATAATATAATTGAGAGGGCAGCCCCTGCTGCCCGTAGAAAACGATCTCATCTTCTCATCATGGAGGACTTCAAACACGGAAGGATTGACTGGGAAAATAAGGAACCGAACGGAGGAGAGGATACATGGAGAGCCAAACTAGTGGAGGTGGCGACAAGAAACTTTCTAAGCCATCATGTCAGAGAAACCACTAGAATGATGGGAAACGATGAACCAGTGAGACTCAACCTAGTATTCACTCTGAATGACTCCGACATAAGGGAAATTGACTTCGAGGCCCCAGTAGGAATGAGCGATCACAGTGTACTAACGTTTGCGTATCTGGTCGAAGAAGGGCTAAAGTACTCGAGAAAGGGAACTGAAAGCAAAAGGCTAGCATTCCGTAAGGGAAATTACGAGGAGATAAAAAAGTTCCTAACGGATCTAACATGGGAATCAGAGCTATGGGGAAAGACGGTCCAAGACATGATGGAATACATCACACAGAAGTGCAAGGAGATAGCAGAAAAGTTAATCTCGGGCCGAAAGGTAAAAAATTAAATGCAGGTGGGAAACCCATGGTTTAATCAGAGATGTAAGCTTGCTAAGCAACAAAGTAAAAAAGCATGAAGAAACTATAGAAATAACAGGATACTTGAGAGCAGAGAAGGTTACCAGAGAGCCAGGAATGAATACGTCAGGGTGAGAAGAGAGGCAGAAGGGCAAATTGAAAATCACATATCAAGCAAGGCTAAGAGCCAACCCAAATTGCTGCACAGCCACAACAGGAGAAAGACAACTGTGAAGAAACAGGTAATGAAACTGAGGATAGGGGCAGACAGATTCACTACAAATGACAAAGAAGTGTGCGACGAACTCAATATGAAATTCCAGGAAGTCTTCTGATTAGAGCAAGGAGACGTTCCAGAGATAAGAGAAGGAATAATTAACCAGGCACCACTAGAAGAATTTGATATTACCAGTAGAGATGTAAGGAAGCTTTTGCTAGAGTTGGATATGACAAAGGCTATAGTCCCTGATGGAATATCATTATGGATACTAAAGGAAGGAGAAAAAGCATTGTCCCTGCCAGTCTCCATGGTGTAACAAATCACTGGTAACAGTTGAACTGCCAGAAATTTGGAAGGCGGCAAACGTAGTCCCGATATACAAGAAGGGGGATAGACAGGAGGCACTGAACTACAGGCCAGTATCCCTAACTTGCATACCATGCAAGTTATTGGAAAAAATTGTGCGAAAAAAGCTAGTGGAACATCTGGAGCGAAAAAACGTTGTGACACGACACCAATATGGTTTCAGGGATGGCAAGTCATGCCTCACAGGATTAATTGAATTCTACGATCGGGCAACAAGCATCAGACAAGAAAGAGAGGAGTGGGCAGACTGTATATTTTTGGATTGCCAGTAAGCCTTTGACACAGTACCACACCAGAGACAAGTGCGAAAGCTAGAGATGCAGGCAGGAGTGAAAGGGAAGGTAATCCTTTGGATAAAAGAGTACCTAAGTAACAGAAGACAGCGAGTCACTGTGAGGGGTGAGGTCTCAGATTGGCGAGACGTCACCAGTGGAGTCCCGCAAGGTTCAGTCCTTCGACCCATACTGTTCCTTATATATGAAATGATCCTCAAGACGGTATAGAATCATTCCTCTCATAGTTTGCTGATGATGCAAAAATTATGATGAGGATTAAGATGGAGGAAGATAGTATGAGGCTACAAGATGACCTATACAGACTGAATTAATGGTCCAACAAATGGCTACTAAGGTTCAACCCGAGTAAATGTAAGGTAATAAAACTAGGCAGTGGAAACACGAGGCCAGACACAGGATACCGAATGGGAAATGAAGTACTTCATGAAACGGACAGAACGAAAGATCTGGGAGTAGATATCACGCAAAACCTGTCTCCAGAAGCCCACATCAAAGGAATAACATCTGCAGCGCATGGGAGGCTGGCTAACATCAGAACTGCCTTCAGGAACCTGTGTAAGGAATCATTTAGAACCTTGTATACCACAAATGTAAGACTAATCCTGGAGTATGCGGCCTCAGCATGGAGCCTGTACCGTGTTAACCACAAGGCGAAGCTTGAAAATGTTCAGAGGTATGGCACTAGGCTAGTCCCAGAACTAAGAGGCATGAGTTACGAGGAAAGGCTGCGGGAAATGCACCTCACGACACTGGAAGACAGAAGAGAAAGGGGAGACATGATCACTACCTACAAAATTCGCAGAGGAATTGACAGGTTAGAAAAAGATAAACTGTTTAACACGGGTGGTACGCGAACAAGGGGACACAGGTGGAAACTGAGTACCCTAATGAGCCACAGGGACGTTAGAAAGATCTTTTTCATTGTCAGAGTGGTTAACCGGTGGAATGCATTAGACAGTGAAGTGGTGGAGGCTGACTCCATACACAGTTTCAAATGTATATATGATGGAGCCCAGTAGGCTCTAGAACCTGTTCCCCAGTTGATTGCCAGTTGAGAGACGGGACCAAAGATCCAGAGCTCATCGCCTGTAAGCACAAATAGATGGGTAAAAATAGGTGAGTACACACACACACACACACACACACACACACACACACACACACACACACACACACACACACACACACACACACAGAAGTGTGTGTGTGTTTGCTGGAAGGAGGCAAATGTCGTACCGATTTTCAAGAAAGGTGATAGGGAGGAGGCACTTAACTACAGACCCGTATCACTGACAAGCATCCCCTGCAAAATACTTGAAAGAATAATTAGGCTAAGACTTGTTGAGCACCTGGAGAGCATTGGGTTTGTAAACAAGCACCAACATGGGTTCTGGACAGGGAAATCATGCCTAACAAACCTTTTAGAATTCTATGATAAAGTAACAAGTATAAGGCAGGACAGAGAAGGCTGGGCAGACTGCATATTTCTTGACTGCCAAAAGGCCTTTGATACGGTACCGCACATGAGACTGCTATACAAACTTGAGAGGCAGGCAGGAGTAAGCGGAAAGGCCCTAGTATGGGTGAAGAACTACCTAACAGGAAGGAGCCAGAGGGTAATGGTAAGGGGCGAAAAGTCGGACTGGCGAACAGTAACAAGTGGAGTACCTCAAGGATCGGTGCTGGGACCAATCCTCTTTCTAATTTACGTAAATGATATGTTTACAGGAGTGGAATCATACATGTCAATGTTTGCAGATGACGCAAAATTAATGAGAAGAGTTGTGACAGACGAGGATTGTAGGATCCTCCAAGAGGACTTAAACAGGCTGCAGAGATGGTCAGGGAAATGGCTACTGGAGTTTAACACCAGTAAATGTAAAGTTATGGAAATGGGATCAGGTGACAGGAGACCAAAGGGACAGTACACAATGAAGGGGAACAGCCTACCTGTAACGATTCGAGAAAGAGACCTGGGAGTGGATGTGACACCTAATCTAACTCCTGAGGCACATATAAATAGGATAACGACAGCAGCGTACTCTACACTGGCGAAAATTAGAACTTCATTCAGAAACCTAAATGAGGAAGCTTTTAGGGCGCTTTACACTGCCTACGTGAGACCCGTCTTAGAGTATGCCGCGCCATCATGGAGCCCCCACCTGAAGAAACACATAAAGAAACTGGAGAAGGTTCAGAGGTTTGCGACGAGGCTTGTCCCAGAGTTACGAGGGATGGGATATGAAGAGCGGCTGAAGGAACTGAACCTTACGACACTAGAGAAAAGAAGGGAGAGAGGAGATATGATAGGGACATATAAAATACTCAGGGGAATTGACAAAGTGGAAATAGATGAAATGTTCACACGTAATAATAACAGAACGAGGGGACATGGGTGGAAACTGGAAACTCAGATGAGTCACAGAGATGTTAGGAAGTTTTCTTTTAGCGTGAGAGTAGTAGAAAAATGGAATGCACTTGGGGAACAGGTTGTGGAAGCAAATACTATTCATACTTTTAAAACTTGGTATGATAGGGAAATGGGACAGGAGTCATTGCTGTAAACAACCGATAGCTAGAAAGGCGGGATCCAAGAGTCAATGCTCGATCCTGCAAGCACATATAGGTGAGTACATATAGGTGAGTACACACACACACACACACACACACACACACACACACACACACACATGTGGGGCCTCGTAGCCTGGTGGGTGGGGCCTCGTAGCCTGGTGGATAGCGCGCAGGACTTGTAATTCTGTGGCGCGGGTTCGATTCCCGCACGAGGCAGAAACAAATGGGCAAAGTTTCTTTCACCCTAAGTGCCCCTGTTACCTAGCAGTAAATAGGTACCTGGGAGTTAGTCAGCTGTAACGGGCTGCTTCCTGGGGTGTGTGTGTGTGGTGTGGAAAAAAAAAGTAGTTAGTAAACAGTTGATTGACAGTTGAGAGGCGGGCCGAAAGAGCAAAGCTCAACCCCCGCAAAACACAACTAGTAAACACAACTAGTAAACACACACACACACACACACACACACACATGCACATACACACACACACCTAAGTAAGGAGGCATCTAAGTAAGGAGGCATTTAGAGTGCTTTACACTGCCTACGTGAGGCGTCTTAGAGTATGCCGCCTCATCATGGAGTCCACATCTGAAGAAGCATATAATGAAACTAGAAAAGGTTCAGAGGTTTGCAACGAGACTCGTTCCAGAGCTACGAGGGATGGGGTATGAGGAGCGCCTGAGGGAACTGTGCCTTACGACACTAGAAAGAAGAAGGGAGAGGGGGGGATATGATAGGAGCATATAAAATACTCAGAGGGATTGACAGAGTGGACATAGACGAAATGTTCACACGGAATAGTAACAGAACGAGGGGACATGGATGGAAGCTTGAAACTCAGATGAGTCACAGAGATTTTAGGAAGTTTTCTTTTAGCGTGAGAGTAGTGGGAAAATGGAATGCACTTCAGGAACAGGTTGTGGAAGCAAATACTATTCATAAATTTAAAACCAGGTAAGATAGGGAAATGGGACAGGAGTCATTACTGTAAATAACCGATGCTCGAAAGGCTGGATCCAAGAGTCAATGCTCGATTCTGCAGACACAACTAGGTGAGTACACACACACATACACACACACACACACACATACACACACACACTCTACACTACCGTAGTAATGTAGAGTGTGAAGTTTTGTAGTGTAGGCTCGGTAGTGTTCACTACCGAGCCTGAGCAGCTCCCATTGTTGGAAGGGGTTACCCTAGATGAAAGAATATCAGATATAGAGGTGACAGCAGAGGAGGTAATGAGACAGTTGACAACTCTAGATGCAACTAAAGCAGTTGGACCAGATAAAGTATCACCGTGGATACTAAAAGAAGCAGCGCAGGCCCTCAGCGTGCCTCTGGCAATGATCTTTAATGAGTCACTTATGTCGGGAGAATTGCCCAGTTGCTGGAAGAAGGGAAATGTCGTGCCGATCTTCAAGAAAGGCGATAGGGAGGAGGCACTTAACTATAGACCTGAATCACTGACAAGCATCCCCTGTAATATACTGGAAAGAATAATTAGGCTACGACTGGTTGCACACCTGGAGAACATTGGGTTTGTGAACAAACATCAACATGGGTTCTGGACAGGAAAATCGTGCCTAACAAACCTTCTGGAATTCTATGATAAAATAACGAGGATAAGACAGGAGAGAGATGGTTGGGCAGACTGCATATTTCTGGACTGCCAAAAAGCCTTTGATACAGTACCGCACATGAGACTGCTGTTCAAGCTCGAGAGGCAGGCTGGGGGGGGGGAGTGAAAGGTCCTAGCATGGATAAGGAACTACCTGACAGGAAGGAGCCAAAGAGTTACGGTAGGGGGCGAGAAGTCGGACTGGCGAACAGTAACAAGTGGAGTACCACATGGATCAGTGCTGGGACCAATTCTATTTCTTGTATATGTTAACGACATGTTTACAGGCGTAGAGTCACTACGTGTCGATGTTTGCGGATGACGCAAAGTTGATGAGAAGAGTTATGACAGATGAGGATTGCAGGATCCTCCAAGAGGACCTGGACAGGTTGCAGAGATGGTCAAAGAAATGGCTACTGAATTCAACACAAGCAAATGTAAAATTATGGAAATGGGACTAGGAGATAGGAGACCAAAGGGACAGTACACAATGAAGGGGAACAGCCTGTGATGACACGCGAAAGAGACCTGGGTGTGGACGTAACACCTAATCTATCTCCTGAGGCTCATATAAATAGGATAACGACAGCAGCGTACTCTACACTGGCAAAAGTTAGAACATCATTCAGAAACCTAAGTAAGGAGGCATTTAGGGCGTTTTACACTGCCTACGTGATGCCGCCTCATCATGGATTCCCCATCTGAAGAAGCATATAATGAAACTGGGAAAGGTTCAAAGGTTTGGAACGGGTCTCGTCCCAGAGCTACGAGGGATGGGGTATGAGGAGCGCCTGAGGGAACTGTGCCTTACGACACTAGAAAGAAGAAGGGAGAGGGGGGGACATGATAGGAACGTATAAAATACTCAGAGGGATTGACAGAGTGGACATAGACGAAATTTTCACACGGAATAGTAACAGAACGAGGGGACATGGATGGAAGCTCGAAACTCAGATGAGTCACAGAGATGTTAGGAAGTTTTCTTTTAGCGTGAGAGTAGTGGGAAAATGGAATGCACTTCAGGAACAGGTTGTGGAAGCAAATACTATTCATAATTTTAAAACCAGGTATGATAGGGAAATGGGACAGGAGTCATTGCTGTAAAGAACCGATGCTCGAAAGGCGGGATCCGAGTCAATGCTCGATCCTGCAGACACAACTAAGTGAGTACACACACACACACACACACACACACACACACACACACACACACACACACACACACACACACACACACACACACACAAACACACACATACACACACACACACACACACACACACACACACACACACACACACACACACACACACGCACACGCACACGCACACGCACACGCGCACGCGCACACGCGCACACACACACACACACACACACACACACACACACACACACACACACACACACACACACACACACACACACACACACACACACACACACAGAGGGCGCTTTACACTGCCTACGTGAGACCAGTCTTAGAGTATGCCACCTCATCATGGAGTTCCCACCTGAAGAAACACATAAGGAAACTGGAAAGGGTTCAGAAGTTTGCGACGAGGCTTGTCCCAGAGTTACGAGGGATGGAATATGAAGAGCGCCTGAAGGAACTGAACCTTACGACACTAGAAAAAAGAAGAGAGAGAGGAGATATGATAGGAACATATGAAATACTCAGGGGAATTGACAAAGTGGAAATAGATGAATTGTTCACACGTAATAATAACAGAACGAGGAGACATGGGTGAAAGCTGGAAACTCAGATGAGTCACAGAGATGTTAGAAAATTATCTTTTAGCGTGAGAGTAGTGGAAAAATGGAATGCACTTGGGGAGCTGGTTGTGGAAGCAAACTCTATTCATCATTTTGAAATTAGGTATGATGCGAAATTGGGATAGGAGTCATTGCTGTAAACAACCGATGGCTGGAAAGGCGGGATCCAAGAGTCACTGCTCTATCCTGCAGTTACAAATAGGTGAATACACACACACACACACACACACTGGAAGCAGGTCCGTAACAGCCGTCTAAGTCCCAGGTGCCTATTTACTGCAAAGTAACAGAAGCATTCAGAGTTAAAGAGACTTTGCCCATTTGTTTTTGCCTGGTCCGGGAATCGAACCCAGGCCACAGAAATACGAGACCTGCGCACTGTCCACTCAGCTACCAGACCCTCATTCTGTACTTACCTAGTTGTACTTACCTAGTTGTGCTTGCGGGGGATGAGCTCTGGCTCTTTGGTCCTGCCTCTCAACTGTCAATCAACTAATGTTCAGGTTCCTGAACTGTCAATCAACTAATGTTCAGGTTCCTGAGCCTACTCTGCTCTCTCATATCTACACATGAAGCTGTGTATGGAGTCAGCCTCCACCACATCACTTCCTAATGCATTCCATTTGTCTACTACTCTGACACTGAAAAAATTCTTTCTAACCTCTCTGTGGCTCATTTGTGCACTCAATTTCCACCTGTGTCCCCTAGTGCGTGTGCCTCTTATGTTAAATAGTCTGTCTTAATAAACCCTGTCAATTCTTCTGAGACTCTTGCACATGGTGATCATGTCCCCCCTAGCTCTTCTGTCTTCCAGCAACGTGAGGTTTAATTCCTGTTTGTCTGGTAGCAAACCTTTGAACCTTTTCCAGTTTAATCTTATGCTTGACTAGTGTCGGGGAATATACGAGGGGCGAGTAACAGTGTACACAAGATCTTTATCCCGAACACCTGGCAGGATCGCCAATGTCGGGGTTTACCTTAGTTGTAAGCATAAGTATAAATGATCGTACTTAATATCCGGTCAACGGTCGCCAACATCGGGGTGTCTCTTTCTCTACATAGACACCACCCAGTAGTATTAGCGGCAACTGTTACTCACCGTAGCCCTGCAGGTCTTCACTCAATCCTCGCGGCGCCACTGTTCGCCAGGAGAGTATCCCAGTCGATCTCCAGCTGGCCTTATAGCCAAAGATGAGTGAGAACACAGTTTGCTCTCTCCCAACCGTGTGCCCGCCCCGACAAGGGCTCTACTACTAACTGCAAGGTCGCCAACTGGTGTTTCCCGTGTCCAGTAACTCGTCAGTGGTATTGTGGAATTGTGGTACTAGTGGCAGAGAGCTCACTCATTAAATCTGGTCACAGGCAGATATATGTCTCTAATACTCTCACTCTTTGGAACTGTTCTATAGCAACAAGATATATGGAGGGATAATACAAACACGAAGGCATTTTGTATTTTACTTAAAAACTTCAAGGTATCATATCCATATCAACAACGAAACATCAAGTACATGCAGAAAGTCACTCTCTCTTCAAAAAACTGGGGCTCGTCTAGAGGGCAACACTCCCCCTCCTGTCAATGTCAGTTGAGCGGCCCCCTTCACCGTGCGAATGCTTATGTACTTTTTTCTTTGGCGTAAAGCACCTATTTCTTTAAATTCGCAGGGATCACTATGTCATCAACACAATATTTCTATAATGGCAATAGAATGCAATGAATCACCACACTGATCTCAAGTTCAATAACTCATTTCTACAGCTATTAACATAATATTTCACTATAATGGCGTAATGCACTGTACTTCATAATAATGACAATGAATGCAATTAACCACGGTACTGTCCTTAGATTCAGTAATTCCTTTCGAAGGCGATAACACAATTAATCACTGCACACATGGAAATGTTATTCAACACACCAACATATGTATATATATATATGGATCAATTCATCTATATCAATAATAATACGATAAATACTGGGCACACAGCCTAACACCAATAACTGGTACTCATATATATATATATTCTCTGACATAAGTTATATTAATGTCACATGAAAGAAATCATTAACGACACAGTAAACTCTTCAATGATTATAGGTGCATCCACACCGCAAATATATATACTGTGAGAGCTTTCTACAGCCTCACCTCTCACAACTGTGTCCTACCGTGACAGACATTGGTGAGCCTTGCTCACGACATGAAAAATACTCTAGCTAAATATATAGCTGACTAAAGGGGAATTGGAAGGGAAACTAGAATCACCTACTTCCACCTCACTGATGTGGACTCGCCCTCCGGTGAGAGTTGACTTGCTGCTCCTGGTCCCGGCTCTCGCCTCGTTGTAGGGAATGCCCCCACACACACTGTGATGCTCACTCCAGGAACCCAATCAACGTCCCACAATAAACGAATCATCTCCGTGCTCTGTTCTCCACAGGTCCGTGCTCCTCCACAACTTCCTGTAGGGTTGGAGTCGGTCTCCTGGCCGTCGACTTCTCCTCGCAACTACGTCTGCAAACCTACTCCTCGGCTGCAGTCGTCCTGATTCCCAATTAGTTTTCTTCTCCCACTGCTTCCCGGTGGAGTGGCCCAGCCGCTATGTCGTCACTAGATGGGTGAACTGCCTCAGACGTCACATACGTCACTGCACAGACTTCACTTCTTGCAAAGCACCTGTCCCTGGAGAACTTGTTGCTCAATATTCCGTCGATTCCCTCTTCGGTCCAACACATGAACGAAGGAAGACCTCACAGCGTACTTGCAGACTATGGGTGACGCGTAAAATCCACGGGAGCAGGGGTACAACTGTCAAACTGACAGGACCAACTTCCGCACGTCCGACCTTGTCAACGTGTGGTCTCAGACTGGTTTCTCATGGAGGATTGGCCCAGCCGCTACGTCATCACTGTGAAGCTATCAGACGTCCCAGACGTCACTGTCTAGACTTCACTCTTGCACAGCACCTGTCCCTGGAGCACTTGCTGCTCATTTCTCGTCAATTCCTACGTCAGTCCAACACATGGAATATAGGAAGCCCTCCCCAGGTGCTAGCAGACCACTGGTGATGCGCAAATCCTCCGGAGATGGGGGATCCTGTCAAACTGACAGGATCCCCTGTCGCACGTCCGACCACCTTGACGTGCTTTCTCAGACTGGTGGCGTCAAAGAGGCGCGATCTCCAGACCCCCCTGCCTTCGTGACGTCATACTTACCAGGGGCGATTTTCATTGCTTCCCTGTGCCACGTCACTGTCAGTGACCAATCTGGTGCCACTGACGTCACACAGTTTTGGCGGCAAAAAGGAGGGGCCGGCGCCATATTGGCGTCCTAAAGGGCCTAAACCACAGGCCAAAATCCTCTTCTTTTACGAATTTCTCGCCAACGCGAGAACATTACACGCTCCCACATCAACCCGTTCTCGCAAATTTAATAAGTCAATATTGACTTATTAAATATGTGCATAGGTGACATACTTAACATAATAGATACCCTTAAAAAGATTCATAGAAAACACCAACCTTACCTAACCTACTTAGTATATTAAGATAAGCATCTTATTGCTTCGTAATTACAATTATTACCTAACCTATAATAGGTATAGGTTAAGTAATAATTGTAATTACGAAGCAATAAGATGCTTATCTTAAGATACTTACAAGGTTAGGTAAGGTCGGTGTTTTCTATGAATCTTTTTAAGGGTATCTATTATGTTTAGTATATCACCTATGCACGTAGTTAATAAGTCAATATTGACTTTACGAATTTGCGAGAACGGGTTGCCCACATACGTCAAATTGTTGCCCGCAATGTAGAGAACGCTCGGGTAAAGTGGATATGACTCTTACAGCAGGCGTGGGAGAAATATAAGGGGGGGAACACCGTCACACTAGATATGGACTCAATGTTGGGGCTGCGTACTCCAGGATAGTCTGACATAGGTGGTATACAAAGTTCTGAATGATTTCTTACACAAGTTTCTAAATGCCGTTCTCATGTTAGCCAACCTGGCATATGCCACTGATGTTATCCTCTTGATATGGGCTTCAGGAAGAGATCTGGCGTGATATCATCCCCCAAGTCTTTCTCTCTCTCTGACTCCTGAAGAATTTCATCTCCCAAATGATACCTTGTAACTGGCCTCCTGCTCCCTACACCTATCTTCATTACATTACATTTCCTTGGGATAAACTCTAACAACCATATTTCAACCATTCCCTCAGTTTGTCGAGTTCTTCTTGAAGCCTCAAGCAGTCCTCTGTCTTAATCCTTCTCATAATTTGGGCATCGTCAGCAAACATTGAGAGGAAGGAGTCTATATAGTCAGGGAGATCGTTTACGAATATCAGAAGCAGGATAGGACCGAGTACAGAGCCCTGTGGAACTCCAATGGTGATCTCATGCCAATCAGAGGTCTCACCCCTCACTGAAACTCTTTGCTGCCTATTGCTTAGGTATTCGCTTATCCACTGGAGCACTTTATCAGTTACTCCTGCCTGTCTCTTAAGCTTATATACCAGCCTTTTATGGGGGACTGTGTCAAAGGCTTTCCGATAGTAAAAAAAATGCAGTCCGCCCAGCCTGCTCTTTCTTGCTTAATCTTTATCACCTGCTGTAAAATTCTATTAAGCCAGTAAGGCAAGATTTACCCTCCTTGAACCCATGTTGGCAATTTGTCATGAAGTCCCCACTCTCCAGATGTGTTACTAGATTTTTTCACACGATCTTCTCCATCACCTTGCATGGTATACAAGTCAAGGACACTGGCTTGTAGTTTAGTGCCTCTTGTCTGTCAACCTTTTAGTGTATTGGGACCACATTAGCTGTCTTCCATATTTCTGGTAGGTCTCCCATCTCTAGTGACCTACTATATACTATGGAGAGTGGCAAGCAGAGTGCCTCTGCACACTCTCTCAATACCCATGGTGAGATCCAGTCTGGACAATTAACCTTTCTCACATCTCAGATCCAACAGGTGTCTCTTGACCTCATCTCTCGTAATTTCGAACCCTTCCAAGGCCGCCTGGTTTACTGCCCCCTCTCCTAGCACAGTGACCTTACCTTTTTCTATTGTCAAGACTTCCTGGAACCGCTTGTTGAGTTCCTCACACACCTCTCTGTCATTCTCTGTATTCCTGTTCTCGCCTGTTCTAAGTTTCATTACCTGTTCTTTCACTGTTGTTTTCCTCCTGATATGACTGTGGAGTAGCCTTAGTTTTTTCATGGTTTTGCTTGCTATATCATTTTCATAATTTTTATCTACTACTCTTCTCACACTAACATATTCATTCTTGGTTCTTTGGTATCTCTCTCTGCTTTCTGGTGTTCTGTTATTCTGTTATTTCGGGAGCTCCTCCACGCCCTTTTGTTCAGTTCCTTTACTTCCATACATGCCCTATTAAACCATGGATTCTTCCTTTGCTTCTCGGATTTTTCCTTTTCAACCGGGATAAACCTGTTTACTGCCTCCTGACACTTTAGGGTGACATAGTCCATCATATCTTGTACAGACTTAGCTCTGAGAACTGTGTCCCATGGAATATCCCGTAGGAAACTTCTCATCCCCTCATAATTCCCCTTTCGGTATGCCAGCTTTTTGTTTCTAGTTCTTTTTATGGCGAGATATATCATATCTCTACCAGGTACTCAAAGATCAATACACTGTGATCACTCATTCCCAAGCGTGCTTCCAACTTAACTTCCCATATATCCCACTCATTTAGGATAAATATCAGATCAAGCATTGCTGGTTCATCTTTCCCTCTCATTTTGTCGATCCCTTGATGTTTTGGCTTAGAAAGTTTCTTGTTGCCGCGTCCAGCAGCTTAGCTCTCCATGTATCTGGTCCTACATGTGGGTCTCTGTTCTCTCAATCTATCTCCCCGTGGTTGAAGTCCCCTCATGATTATTAGTCCAGATCCATTCCTGCTAGCGAGAGAAGCTGCTCTCCTT
This sequence comes from Procambarus clarkii, assembly GCF_040958095.1. NCBI lineage: Eukaryota > Metazoa > Arthropoda > Malacostraca > Decapoda > Cambaridae > Procambarus > Procambarus clarkii. Next base: position 37,079,786 of record NC_091157.1, read on the forward strand.
ATTATGTTAATGGTGGTCTCGTTGTTTCTATCATATTCCTGTCTGGGTCTTCTGTCATGTGGTGGTGGGTTATATATGACTGCGACTATAATTTTTTGTTCTCCAGTTGCTATAGTACCTGTTATGAAGTCACTGAAACCTTCACAGCCCTGAATATCCATCTCCCCAAAATCCCAGACTCGTCTTACCAGCAGAGCTACACCACCACCTCCTCTTCCTTCTCTCTCTTTCCTCACAACACAGTAGTTCTGTGGAAACACTACATTTGTTATGGTTTTCGCTAGGTTTTTTTGTGAGTGTTATTATGTCAGGGTTTTCTTTAATTTCCCTTTCTCCAAGTTCATTTGTTTTATTTGTAATCCCATCTGTTAGTGTACAATGCCTTGAGACTCGCTTTTTTCTGTCCCTTCTCATGTTCCCTTCTTTGTGAGCGTTCTGCTGATGGGGAAGCTGTTCCATCGGCGGTGAGGACTTGTGGAGTGGATAACGGGGTTTCAGAGGATACTGGAGTGAGGGGTGGGGGTTCAAGTGAAGGTGGGAAAGGGAGGGTATAGGATGAAGGGGAAGGGAGGACAGTGGGGGAGAGGGGGGAGTGGGACATGGCAGGAATAGGGAAGGGGTAGCAGGGTGGGAGTAGGGTGTGGGAGGAGGGAGAGTTGGCTGAACATTTGAGTGGGGGCAGGGAGGGTTCAGGGTAGGAGGGGTTTCTATGCAGAGGAGGGTGGTAGAGCTGCCCTCCCCTCTGGTGTTACTGGGTTGCTGGTTGTGGGTTCCCCCTTCACCCCTGGGGATGTATTGGGAGCTGTGTTTTCGTGGTTTTCTCCTTTCGCACTGCGCTTCTTCCTTGCTTCTGCAGCCATGGCTCTCTCCTCTCTTGTCATGTTCCTCTGAAGGAATACTTTTTTTAATACTCCCACATATTGCAGTTGGCTCTTCCTTGTTAGAATTTTCTCCTTTGTGGTCTTGTTTGCATACACTATCTTTGCAAACACAAAGTTTTGCAAACACTAGGACATGGTCTCAGTCCTTGTTGTACCAGCCTAATCTGAAAACCATCTCAATGCTATCTTCAGCCCCTTCCATCTCTAGACTCTTTTGTATTTCATTTGCAGCCGCTCTGTCCTTATCGTTCCATTCTGTCTTATTGGAGCTTTCCTGCACTTTAATACCCACAGTTATCATTGATCTTTTTCTTTCCAGTAGCTGAATAGTGGCCCTAGCTCCTTGCTGTGTGTGTGTGTTTGTGTGTGTGTGTGTGTGCACGTGTACTCACCTAGTTATGTTTGCAGGGGTTGAGCTCTGGCTCTTTGGTCCCACCTCTCAACTGTCAATCAACTGGTGTACAGATTCCTGAGCATATTGAGCTCTATCATATCTACATTTGAAACTGTGTATGGAGTCTGCCTCCACCCCAACACAACTTAATGCATTCCATTTGTTAACTACCCTGACACTGAAAAAGTTCTTTCTAACGTCTCTGTGGCTCATCTGGGTACTAAGTTTCCACCTGTGTCCCCTTGTATGGACGCCAGGCTGGAGCTGCATACTCCAGGATTGATTGTACATAAGTGGTATGCAGTGTCCTGAATGATTCCTTTCACAAGTTTCTAAAGGCAGTTCTTATGTTGGCCAGTCTAGCATATGCCGCTGATGATATTCTATTGAAGTGGGCCTATGGGGACAGGTTCGGTGTGTTATCAACCCCCAGATCTTTCTCTCTATTTGACTCTTGCAGGATTTCACGTGTGCAGGAATGTGCAGGATGTGTGTGTGTGTGTGTGTGTGTGTGTGTGTGTGTGTGTGTGTGTGTGTGTGTGTGTGTGTGTGTGTGTGTGTGTGTGTGTGTGTGTGTGTGTGTACTCACCTATTTGTGCTTGCAGAATCGAGCATCTGCTCTTGAATCCCGCCTTTCCAGTCTTCATTTGCTTACAACAATGACTCCTGTCCTGTCTTTGCGTGTGTGTGTGTGTGTGTATGTGTGTACTCACCTAATTGTACTCACCTAATTGTGCTTGCGGGGGTTGAGCTTTGGCTCTTTGGTCCTGCCTCTCAACCGTCAATCAACTGGTGTACAGATTCCTGAGCCTACTGGGCTCTATCATATCTACATTTAAAACTGTGTATGGAGTCAGCCTCCACCACATCACTGCCTAATGCATTCCATTTACTAACTACTCTGACACTGAAAAAGTTCTTTCTAATGTCTCTGTGGCTCATTTGGGTACTCAGCTTCCACCTGTGTCCCCTTGTTCGCGTCCCTCCAGTGTTGAATAGTTCATCCTTGCTTACACGGTCGATTCCCCTGAGGATTTTATAGGTTGTGATCATGTCCCCCCTTACTCTTCTGTCTTCCAGTGTCGTAAGGTGCATTTCCCGCAGCCTTTCCTCATAATTCATGCCTCTTAGTTCTGGGACTAATCTAGTAGCATACCTTTGGACTTTTTCCAGCTTGTGTGTGTGTGTGTGTGTGTGTGTGTGTGTGTGTGTGTTTGTGTGTGTGTGTGTTCCCACCTACTTGCTTGCAGGGCTTCAGCTTCGGCTATTTGGTCTTTCGGGTCTTGTGTTTGCACGTGTGTGTGGATGTGTGTGAGCACGTTCGTGCGTGTGAGTGCGTTCAACCCATTCTCGCACTTGCTTATAGTCAATATTTGGCATATGAATAAGTGCATATGTGATATACTAATTTATTGTTAATTTTTGAGTTTACCTTGAAATGCTAAATAGAAAAAACCGACGTAACCTAACCTTTTTTGAATGTTAAGATATTACAATTAGTACTGAACCTATACCTATATTGATACTACAGTTTTATAAAAATAGTAAAACAAAACTAAAATATTTAAATAAATTGTAAAGTAACTCATGATATTGTCAAATTTTGTATAAAATCTCTATTGTTTAATAAAACTGAGAGGAAGAGTTAGTGCCTTGGAAAAAAATTTGGCTTGGAATATGTCACATATATACTTATTTATAAGTGAAATTGTGACTATAAGCAATAAGTCCTGTATGTGCTGTCTTGTGCATGAGTGGGTTGGTGCGTATCCATTGATCACTCATCTGTTAAGTTACATTATGTTACGCGATAATTTATCCCATAAGTAAATAACCCATCCACAAACCAGTATTTACCCAGGTTTCTTATATATATATAAACTTATGAAATCTTTCATAGTTTACATATATATATATATATATATATATATATATATATATATATATATATATATATATATATATATTATATATATATATGTCGTACCTAGTAGCCAGAATGCACTTCTCAGCCTACTATGCAAGGCCCGATTTGCCTAATAAGCCACGTTTTCATGAAATAATTGTTTTTCGACTACCAAACCTACCTAACCTAACCTAACCTAACTTTTTCGGCCACCTAACCTAACCTAACCAATTAAGATAGGTTAGGTTAGGTTAGGTAGGGTTGGTTAGGTTCGGTCATATATCTACGTTAATTTTAGCTCAAATAAAAAACAATTGACCTCATTCATAATGAAATGGGTAGCTTTATCATTTCATAAGAAAAAAATTAGAGAAAATGTATTAATTCATGAAAACTTGGCTTATTAGGCAAATCGGGCCTTGCATAGTAGGCTGAGAAGTGCGTTCTGGCTACTAGGTACGATATATATATATATATATATATATATATATATATATATATATATATATATATATATATATATATATATATATATATATATATATATATATATATATATGACAATGTCAGACCACGGAGGAAAATGAAACAGGAATTTCCTTAAGTACTTTCGTATATTAAATACATCTTCAGAAGGAATCTTTCTGAAGATGTATTTAATATACGAAAGTACTTAAGGAAATTCCTGTTTCATTTTCCTCCGTGGTCTGACATTGTCACATTCTTAATCACGTGTTTATTTTCGTGATATACACACACACACACACACATATATATATATATATATATATATATATATATATATATATATATATATATATATATATATATATATTGTTTCCAGTTCCATTTTATGTCGATATATTTAAAGGCTTTAACACCTGTGGATAAAGCAGGTGTCTGTGAACAACAAGGGAGCGGGTTCAAGTCACTCCTTGTCGCAGAAGGATTGTCATTGATATATCACTCCACTGTGATTTCATTGATATATCACTCCACTGTGATTTCATTGATATATCACTCCACTGTGATTTCATTGCGACATTTAAAGTCTTTTTCATTTCCCAATTACTATTCCCTTTCATATAATTATACTTCAGTCAAGACATCTTTTACACGTTGTTTTTTAAATGTAAGTCAGCCCATCCTCCAATTTAGGAGGATGGGATGACTATTTAGGTACCTATAGTAACAATGAGGACCATTGTACATATATGGATGTACAATGCAATATGGAAGTATAAATCTGTACTATTGAATTTGGTCAAACCGGAAAAGGTTTGGTATTTATGCTGCAAAGACAACCTAAACTAACTCAACCTAACCTTCCTATGCCTAACACACGAAATCCGAGGCCTAATATAGTACAAATGTGTGCTATACTAGTCCTAGGAATATTGAAGTTTGTTTTTTAGCTTATTGAAGTTTAGCTTTTAGCTGTTTTTAGCAGTTTTTTAGCTGTTTCGTATTCTGTGAAATGAATAGTACCAAATTCTACTATCAAATTACTTAGTACATCAGTTTTGTACTATGGTGCACCTAGTTACAAAAAGTACTATCTAAACAAGAGGATGGGTTGGGTATTTTATGTTTTTTTACGTCCTTATGAAGAGGTTTGTATTTCCAGGGATTAGCTTCGTCATATTCCTGTGTACACGTTCCAGTGACTTGTCAATTACAATAAATGTGGGTAATAACACTTCATATACCAGAGCCCTAGGAGACTCGAACCTCTGTCCCTCAGAGCTGGAAACTGTGTTTCCAGCTCTAGTAACGTGTTTGATAGAGCTTCCGTCTCCCGCCAACCTGTCCTCAGACCAAGTCCATTCCATCCAGCGGTCGATCCTAAAGGCGCATTCATCAATTATAATTTCCTGTTCATCCGAAATAGGAATTTTCTTAAATAAAAATTAATATTGTTAAATATTAGCATATTGTGCATATTTAGGCACTAGTTAGGTTAGGTGTTTAGGTTCTGTTCGCGATTATTTCTATTTGTAGTACGTGGGTAAAGCATTTACAGCGTTGTGGTTGGAACAAAAGTCGTCAGAGAAGCACTTGTTCCGGAAATGTTGGAACGTCATCAGTTGTGAGTCGTGTGTAAACCGTTTCTTATTCATAAACAGTGGGTTTGGCGGGTGCATGGAATGGACCATGGCCGTTGTTTAGAGGACGGGCTGCACACTGTGCGTCAGAGGTTCAAAGCTCCTAGGGCCTGAGTGAATGAAACGTTCATGTGAGTTTATACCCAATTCCAGAGTTCGGAGTTCAAAACTAAAAAACATACTCTAAATGGGGCGAATTGGAGCAAATTAAAGCTTAAGTTAAAATTTCACGTTTATTACTGCTGACGCTTTTAGTATTAATCGAACCTACGACGTTGCTACAACATTCGAACACGTTTTAACACTTTCTAGCAAGTTGTAGCAACCAATATAGCAAGTTGTAACAACGTTCTAATACGTCATAAAAACGTTTTAACAAGATGTAACAACTTTATTACCAGTTGTAAACAAATACATGTATATATATATATATATATATATATATATATATATATATATATATATATATATATATATATATATATATATATATATATATATATATATATATATATATATATATATTTTATAAATTATATTAGGGAAGGGAGTACCACCTCTGGCTGGAAGAAGGGGGACCCATAGCCTCGGAGGAAACCACACATAACGCATTGGAGGGAATGTGGGTCCCCTCCAATACAGTTTCTGTGTGCTTTTCTCCTACCACCCCCTTCCCTTTTTTTTTTTCCTTTATTGTGTATTTAAAGGTTACAAAACATACAAGACAAATGCCTAAAGGTTATGGATCTCTTGAAGCTCCTCCGCTTCTGGACAGGAACCGAGGACGCAGCAAGCATTTCCCCTCTGGATCGCCACACTGAGACGCTGAAATAAAAAACTGGAAGCCCTTGGGTCTCTGGTGACGTCAATGAGCTTGGACCCCAATTCCTTGAGAAATCCCAAGGCACTCTTGCCCCAGGGGCCATGCGTCTCAGACGCTATGAGAACAAAGAGGTATTGACCTTCCAGTCGCCTGTACTTGAGTGATTTTGCTGTTTCCCTGTGGTTGGCCGCCCCACCTGCTTGATCAGCTCCGAAGTGTACATAGGTGTCGGCCAGGGTGGATACACATGTGTAGTCCCACACCAACTGTCTACCCTCCTTCCATGAGTATATGGTGATGCCATCAGGGTGAAGTGCTGGGAAATCCGGGTTTTGGACCCCTAGGATGCGAGGTTCTCTCTCCGCTGGGCACCCAGCTGAGACGAGGCTTCTCTTGATGATGTCATTGACCTCGTTGTGTCTTGCATGCCAGCCCTTTGTGCTTCCGCAATGCAACCCATGCAGTCCGTATTGGTCTGCTTCCACCCTGTTGCAAATACACTTGTATTCAGTGTGAATTGGGGCACCAAGGCGGAGGGCCACTGCTACACGAAGGGATTCTGGATCTAGGCGCGTGCCCATTGCAGACATGGGTACTGCCAGGAGGAACTCTCCTGCATGGGGGGCACGCACTGCTCTGAGGCGGGCTTTCTCCTTGTCTGATGTTGCGATGCTTAGCATGGCATCAGCTACTTTTTCCACTAGAGGGTGGTCCCAGCCGGACTGTTTGTGTTGTTTTGTTGGCTCTATAATGGTTGCTGGGGCTGCAAGAACATTCCACTGATTTGAACATTCAGTGAAAGCAGGATCGTGTATTCCTGCTGAATCTCTCAGGGTTGCAGGTAAAATATCTCTGACGAGGTCGTGCGATGCATGAGAGGAGGAAAGGAAGGCTGGTAGAGCAATTTGGGAGGCTGTGCGGACACCAAGGCCGCCGAGTCTTACAGGAAGGGTTGCTTGCTCCCACTGAGAGTCGTCCAATGGCAGGTTCAGGACTTTCACCAGCATGGACCTCAGAAGGGTGTCATACACATTTAACTTAGGGCTGCTGTAGGATGGAGAACATCTCAGAAAGTAGGTCAACTTAGGGAGAGACAGGCATCTTGTAAGGAGAAAGAGAGCATCATGGGCATCAATCTTGTCAATCCTGTCCTGCATTCTCTTTAGGTCAGTGATTTTTGCAGCCAGGACCTCCTCGATTGCTCGTGGGCCAATGGGGGCACCCAGGAGAGTGCAGTCCGGTGGCTCGACAACGAGAATGTCTGGAAGAACATTTTGTATTTGCCCAGTGATGTCTGGGTTGCGGGAGATTATTTCACATTTGGATGCATTGAGAATGAGGCCTAAGGCTGCTCCCTGCTCCTGGATTTTCCTTATATCCCCCAAAATGGTTTCCGGAGTTCCAGCTAGAGTGCCATCATCCAGGTACCAGATGTTTAGCTCGCTTGTCAGACTATCAGTGACCTCTTTGATAGCTAGGCAGAAAAGGAGGGGGGCTAAGGGGTCACCTTGTTGGACACCTTCACAGGAGTTTATTTCATGCTCCCCAAAAAGAAGCTTAGAGTCCCCACTGTAGCACGATCGGATGAATGGGTAAAGGGGACGGAAATGGTTGTGTACAGCCCTGAGGACAGCGTCTCGTCTGACTTGATTGAAGGCATTTTGGAAGTCAAGCTTTACTAGTGCCTTCTGGTCCGGGAGATCAACAATGTAAGCCCGCGCTGCATGTGCTGCAGCTTCACAACCTAGGGGAATCCCAAACCCGAGCTGATGAGGTTTCAGCAAGGTGGCTGCTTCCTGGCTGATAGATCTCACTGCAGCCTTAGCTACAAGGCGTCGGAGGGTGTTGCCAACGGCAATGGGCCTGATACCCCTATCCTTCTTCTTTAAAGCACAGAGTGCTGCTCCATAAAAGACAGGCCTGATGTCCTCAGGGATGCCGCCAGCCAAACACATGTTGGAGAATCTGGTAAGTTCCACTAGAAGGTCCTTTGCAGCATCTCCAAGCACCGGGTTCAGCATTTGTTTGATGTGCTGGGGTCTTAGGCCTGTAAAGCCCCCTGCTGAACCTGTTGGGAAAGACATAGCTGCTTTGTAAACCTCAGATTCTCGAACAGTCAAGGGTTCTATGCCAGCATTGTTTTCCTGGGGATCCCTGCTGCTGTCGGGGGCTCTGGGTGGGTGTTTGTCTTGAAGAGCCTCTGCTGTCGTGGCGTTCCTGGGGGCAATAGTGTCATCGCTGGTCATGATTCTGATGGCACCTGTGGTATTGCCCTCTTCTATTTTCCTGGTGATCTGTGCTCTCATTTTGTGGTTCTCAGATGAGTTATTGTTGGTCGTCCTGCGGCTGGTGTTCTTGGCACGAGGGGGGAGTCGGACCAGTCGCATATATATATATATATATGCGAACAAGCCTGAACGGTCTCCAGGCATATATACCACTGAAAACTCACACCCCAGAAGTGACTCGAACCCATACTGCCAGAAGCAATGTAACTGATGTACAGGATCCCTTAACCACTCGACCAACACGACTGGAAAAAAGAGGATGGAAGCCGAGGCTATTTCCGTTCCCCCGCCAGCACTCGGTTGGTAATCTTGGGCATGGTATTTTATCAAATCACCTTATTCTTTGGGGCACACGTGAGGAACACAAATGTAAACAAGCCTGAACGGTCTCCAGGCATATATGCCACTGAAAACTCACACCCCAGAAGTGACCCGAACCCATACTGCCAGGAGCAACGCAACTGGTGTATACAGGACACCTTAATCTACTCGACCATCACGACCGGTCTAAAAGGAGATGATAGCTGAAGCTATTTGACCCCCCCCCCCCCCGCCGGCACTTGGATGGTAATCTTGGGCATAGTATTTTATCAAAACACCTCATTCTTTGGGGCACACATGAGGAACACAGTTGCATTGCGTTGCATTGCGTGTTGCACAGTTAAGTACATCAGTTGCATTGCTTCTAGCATATATATATATATATATATATATATATATATATATATATATATATATATATATATATATATATATATATATATATATATATATGCGAACAAGCCTGAATGGTCCCCAGGACAATATGCAACTGAAAATTTGTGTTCCTCACGTGTGCCCCAAAGAATGAGGTGATTTGGTAAAATGCTATGCCCAAGATTACTATCCGAGTGCCGGCGGTGGGGTGGTTCAAATAGCCTCGGCTATCACCTCATTATGTCCGGTCGTGATGGTCAAGTGGATTAAGGCGTCTTGTACATACCAGTTGCGTTGCTTCTGGGAGTATGGGTTCGAGTCACTTCTGGGGTGTGAGTTTTCAGTTATATATATATATATATATATATATATATATATATATATATATATATATATATATATATATATATATATATATATATAAATATATATATATATATATATTATATATATATAAATACTCCGAAATTACCATCTCTTTTAAGGGTCTGAGCGGTGGTGCAGAGGGTTAAGGCGTACCTGTTATGCCAGTTGCTGGAAGGCTTCTGTGCTGGCTAGGGTTCGAGTCTCCTGGTGGGAAAGTGTTCTAAAGTTGTATACTTAACTCTCGTGTTTAGGAGAGTTGTGCCTTAAGCAGAGACACTGTGTCTTCCCATATTAACAGGGACTTGATGAAATTAACGTCTAAATGACCCCTCACTTGCTCTGGTGCTCTTGGGAGGTGTTGATCTTTGGGGGATTTAAATACTCCGAAATTACCATCTCTTTTAAGGGTCTGAGCGGTGGTGCAGAGGGTTAAGGCGTACCTGTTATGCCAGTTGCTGGAAGGCTTCTGTGCTGGCTAGGGTTCGAGTCTCCTGGTGGGAAAGTGTTCTAAAGTTGTATACTTAACTCTCGTGTTTAGGAGAGTTGTGCCTTAAGCAGAGACACTGTGTCTTCCCATATTAACAGGGACTTGATGAAATTAACGTCTAAATGACCCCTCACTTGCTCTGGTGCTCTTGGGAGGTGTTGATCTTTGGGGGATTTAAATACTCCGAAATTACCATCTCTTTTAAGGGTCTGAGCGGTGGTGCAGAGGGTTAAGGCGTACCTGTTATGCCAGTTGCTGGAAGGCTTCTGTGCTGGCTAGGGTTCGAGTCTCCTGGTGGGAAAGTGTTCTAAAGTTGTATACTTAACTCTCGTGTTTAGGAGAGTTGTGCCTTAAGCAGAGACACTGTGTCTTCCCATATTAACAGGGACTTGATGAAATTAACGTCTAAATGACCCCTCACTTGCTCTGGTGCTCTTGGGAGGTGTTGATCTTTGGGGGATTTAAATACTCCGAAATTACCATCTCTTTTAAGGGTCTGAGCGGTGGTGCAGAGGGTTAAGGCGTACCTGTTATGCCAGTTGCTGGAAGGCTTCTGTGCTGGCTAGGGTTCGAGTCTCCTGGTGGGAAAGTGTTCTAAAGTTGTATACTTAACTCTCGTGTTTAGGAGAGTTGTGCCTTAAGCAGAGACACTGTGTCTTCCCATATTAACAGGGACTTGATGAAATTAACGTCTAAATGACCCCTCACTTGCTCTGGTGCTCTTGGGAGGTGTTGATCTTTGGGGGATTTAAATACTCCGAAATTACCATCTCTTTTAAGGGTCTGAGCGGTGGTGCAGAGGGTTAAGGCGTACCTGTTATGCCAGTTGCTGGAAGGCTTCTGTGCTGGCTAGGGTTCGAGTCTCCTGGTGGGAAAGTGTTCTAAAGTTGTATACTTAACTCTCGTGTTTAGGAGAGTTGTGCCTTAAGCAGAGACACTGTGTCTTCCCATATTAACAGGGACTTGATGAAATTAACGTCTAAATGACCCCTCACTTGCTCTGGTGCTCTTGGGAGGTGTTGATCTTTGGGGGATTTAAATACTCCGAAATTACCATCTCTTTTAAGGGTCTGAGCGGTGGTGCAGAGGGTTAAGGCGTACCTGTTATGCCAGTTGCTGGAAGGCTTCTGTGCTGGCTAGGGTTCGAGTCTCCTGGTGGGAAAGTGTTCTAAAGTTGTATACTTAACTCTCGTGTTTAGGAGAGTTGTGCCTTAAGCAGAGACACTGTGTCTTCCCATATTAACAGGGACTTGATGAAATTAACGTCTAAATGACCCCTCACTTGCTCTGGTGCTCTTGGGAGGTGTTGATCTTTGGGGGATTTAAATACTCCGAAATTACCATCTCTTTTAAGGGTCTGAGCGGTGGTGCAGAGGGTTAAGGCGTACCTGTTATGCCAGTTGCTGGAAGGCTTCTGTGCTGGCTAGGGTTCGAGTCTCCTGGTGGGAAAGTGTTCTAAAGTTATATATATATATATATATATATATATATATATATATATATATATATATATATATATATATTTATATTATTAAATATGACCGAAAAAGTAAGATTAATAATTCTAACACGAATTTTCTCGATCTTTAGTACATTTCTTTTCACTGTTGGTGGTAATTCAAAAATCAATTCTCCAAAATTCATTTTTATTTCTAGTCTGACGCGACACTTGAGCGCGATTCGTAAAACGAACTTGAAACCGGCCATATACTGCAGGTATGTTGACTACATTTTTACACAGGTACCTGATGTCAGAAATCTGCAGGAGTTGAAGGAGGCATTTGAGCAGAGTTCCGTGCTGCGTTTCACTTACGAGATGGAAAAGGATGGGAAGCTGCCCTTTCTAGATGTAACAGTCATGGAAAAGAGCGGAGGTTTCCACACTGCAGTCTACACTAAGGAAACGAACATAGGAATGTGCCTAAATGCCAACAGCGACTGCCCAGACAGGTACAAGAGGAGTGTTGTTAACGCATATGTCGACCGTGCTCTCAGCCACAGCTCAGAATGGAAGCAAGTCGATGAAGAACTCTGTAGGGTAAGGCAGGTCCTAGTCAACAACGGCTTCTCCAATGGTTTCGTCGAAGACATCATAAGAAGGAAAGTGAAACGCCATGCAACCTCTGAAGAGACAACTAACACAACACCTATACCCCCTATTAGACTATTTTACAGGAACTTCTTTTCCACAGCTCGTAAAACGGAGGAACGGGTCCTGAAAGATATTGTTAATAGAAACGTTATCCCTACAGACAAAAATCAGAGGATACTACTGACGATTTACTATAAAACCAGAAAAACGGCCAGCCTACTCATGAGAAACTCTCCAGACACAAAGCAGAACGCTTTAAAAGAGACCAACGTCGTCTATGCCTTCAAATGCCCTCTTGGGGACTGTAAGCTCCAAAAAGCCCAGTATATAGGCAAGACAACAACATCTCTTTCTAGGCGTTTAACGATGCATAAGCAACAGGGCTCCATTAAGGAACATAAAATCTCTTCCCACAACCAAACCATCGCCAGAGAAATCCTAGTAAACAACACAGAAATCATCGATAGATACAGTGATAGCAGGCGGCTTGACGTTTGCGAGGCACTACACATTAAAAAGTCAACACCAGCAATCAACAGCCAATTAATGCACAACTATATTCTACCCACCTCAAGACTCCGCTCCAATGTAGCAGCATCAAGAAATATGGACCAATAGGCTTTCTACAATCACTTCCATTCAATACCCATTGTTTCGTGTTCTGTCTTGTGTTGATGAATTTAATACCCTATTAATACCACCTCACCCCATCCACCTCACTCAAATGTAGATATAAACAAATCGGAGATGTGTAAGTTCTATTCAGTTGTGTATGTGTAAACTAAAGTCTTTGAAAATGTAATAAGTTTTATGAAACGCGCTCAAGTGTCGCGTCAGACTAAAAATATAAATGAATTTTGGAGAATTGATTTTTGAATTACCACCAACAGTGAAAAGAAATGTACGAAAGATCGAGAAAATTCGTGTTAGAATTATTAATCTTACTTTTTCGGTCATATATAATAATATATGTCTACAGGAAAGACTGGTACCAAAATATACTAATTTCTATATATATATATATATATATATATATATATATATATATATATATATATATATATATATATATATATATATATATATATATATATATATATATATATATATATATATCTATATATATATCTATATATATATCTATATATATATACATATATATATATATATATATATATATATATATATATATATATATATATTTTATTAAATATGACCGAAAAAGTAAGATTAATAATTCTAACACGAATTTTCTCAATCTTTCGTACATTATGCTTCACTGTTGGAGGTAAATCAAAAATCACTTCTCCAAAATTCATTTTTATTTCTAGTCTGACGCGACACGGGCGCGTTTCGTAAAACTTATTACATTTTCAAAGACTTCACAAATACACAACTGATTAGAACTTGCGTTTCCCTGATTTTATATCTACATTTGAGTGAGGTGGGAAGGGTGATGTGGCATTACATTTGAGTGAGGTGGGAAGGATGATGTGGCATTAGAGGATATTAATAGGGTATTAAAAGTATCAACACAAGACAGAACACGAAACAATGGATATTGAATAGAAGTGTTTGTAGAAAGCCTATTGGTCCATATTTCTTGATGCTTCTATATTGGAGCGGAGTCTTGAGGTGGGTAGAATATAGTTGTGCAATAATTGGCTGTTGATTGCTGGTGTTGACTTCTTGATGTGTAGTGCCTCGCAAACGTCAAGCCGCCTGCTATCGCTGTATCTATCGATGATTTCTGTGTTGTTTACTAGGATTTCTCTGGCGATGGTTTGGTTATGGGAAGAGATTATATGTTCCTTAATGGAGCCCTGTTGTTTATGCATCGTTAAACGCCTAGAAAGAGATGTTGTTGTCTTGCCTATATACTGGGTTTTTTGGAGCTTACAGTCCCCAAGTGGGCATTTGAAGGCATAGACGACGTTAGTCTCTTTTAAAGCGTTCTGTTTCGTGTCTGGAGAGTTTCTCATGAGTAGGCTGGCCGTTTTTCTGGTTTTATAGTAAATCGTCAGTTGTATCCTCTGATTTTTGTCTGTAGGGATAACGTTTCTATTAACAATATCTTTCAGGACCCTTTCCTCTGTTTTATGAGCTGTGGAAAAGAAGTTCCTGTAAAATAGTCTAATAGGGGGTATAGGTGTTGTGTTAGTTGTCTCTTCGGAGGTTGCATGGCTTTTCACTTTCCTTCTTATGATGTCTTCGATGAAACCATTGGAGAAGCCGTTATTGACTAGAACCTTACCTTACCCTATATATATATATATATATATATATATATATATATATATATATATATATATATATATATATATATATATATATATATATATATATATATATATATAGCAGAGTTGTTAAGAATATATTTGCTGATTCAAATTCTGGAAAAACATCAACCACTGCTTAATCTTTCTAGCAAACGTGATCTAACATTAACCAACCCCTTCTTTTTATCTTTCTTTTTCTCTTTTTTTCACTTACCATCCCTTTCTTATTCCTATTATTACACCCTATATTACACCTTACCTTCCGTACCTTCTGCCTTGCTATTTTCTTCCTCTAAGATCTCCATTTCTTCACCTCTCTCTCTCTTGCCTATTTATTGCCTTTGCTTCCTTCGTCTCATTTTCGCATATGTGATTGCACAAAACACTCAAAATGCAATCATACACAGAGACTCAAAAGCTGCACTTCAAATACTAGGACAAAAACAGTGGAAAGATAACGTGGAAATAATTACCACCATTTTGTATCTTGGAGCAGTCGCTAAAGGCAAAGGACTCAACATAACCTTAAACTGGGTACCATCCCATGTTGGAATCCCATTAAATGAAAAAGCTGACGAAATTGCTAAATTGGCAACTCGTCATCCAGTGATACATAAAACAATTCAACCCAGCCTAGAGAACATAAAAAACATCATCACCAAAAAACTCTCACACCTCAACAAAGCCTACCTACACCAGAGAATAGCTGAAGGTTCGCCATCTGCAACATGGTATCTTCAGGCAACCAAATTAGAAAGGTAAAATATCCCAAAAGGAATCCACAGGGAAATAGCAGTTAGGTTATATAGACTACGTCTAGGTTACAGATGCAACTGGGAGATTGGTGAACCCCGACAGAGAGAGTGCATCTTCTGCCAAACTGTCACAGAAAAGCCATTACTTCACTGTCTTCTGGAATGTGAAGCAACCAATGACCTTAGAAGAGCTTTAAGAGTTCCTGAATCATGCAGTGGCCACCCTGAAGCCATCAACACAGCCACTCTCCTGGTCAACAAAGGTGTTCAGCAGCTGGACACCCTCATAAAGACTGTGAAGTAGTATCCTCCCCCGCGATAACAGCTTGATGGATAAATGCAAACTCCGAATACTGAGAAAAAAAAATTGTACCAATCGACTTGATAATGGTCGTACGGACCGCAAAATCGTCGTCTCTTCATTTTCTAGTGTGTGGTTTGGTCAATATCTTTCAGCCACGTTATTGTGACTTTTCTTCTTCTGCACTGCTCAAACCTTTCCATCTCTGCTTCTCCTGCTTAAAGCCGTATAATACTGACAAATCTCGATAGAAGGATCCCACGCGATTTGCTGATTTACAATGCTGTAGCATCCGGTTCCCTTCTGAGTGTGTTTGGAGCGAGACGCTTCCTCGTTCTGTGTTTCTAATGGGCGCACATTTCTCAGACTGCTCCCCGGGCACTTGGAGAAGCTCTCTTTAATCGGCTTAATTGCTGGTGTTATGAGCGGGGTTATCCGGTCTCATTCAGGCGCAAGATGCTTTCAGTTTATCCCACGATAATAATCAGTTTATTTATCTCATTCCAAGGCCCCTCCTCATCCCTTCAACCCCCAAAACCCGCCCAGCCCTCACCCTTCCTCAGCCCCTCTCCTTCCATGTGACCCCTCACCCTTGCGAGAGGGTCACATGGACCCCCTGTGGGGGACGAGGGGGGGCCCTCCGCCCCGTACCTCCTCCTCCATTTCCCTCTTCCCCCCTTCTGCCCCCAATGCCCACACCTACCCCTGAGTTCCCCCCTGACTAATAGAACCTCTCTCCCACTCTCACTATTCATGTTCCATCCACCCTTCTTTCCCCCTCCCCCTCTATCCTTCTCCCCTCAACCTCTCAACCTCTATCTGACTCTCAACCTCACGCTACCTCTCAACCCCCCTATGCCTCTCAGACCCTCCCTAATCTTCAAACCCAGTATGCCCTTCCTACTCCAGACCTACCTACCCAGGCCCTACCCCAGACCTTTCTACCTACCTTCTTAGATGCCCAGCCCCCATTCTCCCCCCTAGCACCCGTCCAGACCCCACGCACCCCCAGACACCCTCCCAATCCCCCCAGCCCCCATTCACCCCCCTCAGACAACCCCTCAGATCCCCAGAGAAAGGGCGAACTCTGGTACCAGAGTTTCCATGAAGAATCTCGAGGTTTGGTACACCAATGCTGATCGGGTATTAAATAAAGCAGAAGAGATAAAAGAAAGAGTTAGTGAGGCAAATCCTGACATAGTTGCAATTGTGGAAACTAAAATAAATGTCATAATCTCGGATGCAATCTTTCCAGAGGGCAGAGGGCTACCATGTGATAAGAAAAGAGAGAACACAGAGACAGGGAGAGGAAGTGGCACTCCTAATAAAGCGGAAATGGAAGTTTGAAGGCCTGGGAAATCGGGTTACCAATGAGAGCACAAGCTCCATACATGGAACTCTGACAGCAGATGGGAGGAAAATTGTGATCCTGGTAATCTACAATCCCCCACCAAACAGTAAAGACCCAGGCAGGAGTATGATGACAACAATAAGTCATGCATAGATGAGCTGCAGAAAGCAGAAAAATTTGCTCACAGAATGAGAGCGAAGCTGCTGATCATGGGGGACCTAAATCATGGAGAGATAAATTGGGAATCAAGGAATTCCCATGGAGGGGACGAAACGTGGGGAGCAAAGTTATTAGATGTTATAGACAGGAATTTCCTAACAC
This sequence comes from Procambarus clarkii, assembly GCF_040958095.1. Classification (NCBI taxonomy): domain Eukaryota; kingdom Metazoa; phylum Arthropoda; class Malacostraca; order Decapoda; family Cambaridae; genus Procambarus; species Procambarus clarkii. The sequence continues at coordinate 37,096,831 of NC_091157.1, forward strand.
ACCATATAAAGGAAGACACAAGGGAAAAAGGAGGAGATGCATCGAGCCTATTAGACCTGATTTTCACCCAGAACGTAGAAGACATCGAGAATTTGGAACATGAAATACCTCTAGGGGCCAGCGACCATTGTGTCTTTGCTTTTGACTACATGATGGAATTCAAACTTGTGACCATGGAACAAGAGGTCTGGGAAAGGAGAGTTGACTACAAGAAAGGGGGACTACAGGAGGATAAGGGAATATCTGGGAGAAGTTTAGTGGGAGGAAGAAATTAGAGAAAAAACAGTCCAAGATATGATGGACCTAGTCATACGGAAATGCCAGGAGGCTGAAGAGAGATTTATACCAATAGTAAACGGAAAAAATAAGAGGGAATATAATAACCCATGGTCCAATAGACAGTGTCAGGAAGCAAAAATGGCCAGCAGGCAAGAGTGGAGGAAGTACAGACGACAAAGGACAGAGGACAGCACGATCAGATGCAACAGAGCTAGGAACGATTAAATTAACATAAGACGAACATCGGAAAGGAACTATGAGATCGATATTACGATCAAAGCGAAAAAGCAACCTAAATTACTACACAACCATATAAATTGAAAAATGTCACTGAACGACCAAGTGACAAGATTAAGGAAAACAGAGGGGGCATATATTGAAAGTGACAAGGAAATCTGCGAGGCACTTAATGCTAGTTTCCATGGAGTGTTCACAACCGAACCTGAGCAGCTCCCATTGTTAGAAAAGATTACCCTAGTTGAAAGACTCAGATATAGAGGTGACAGCAGAGGAGGTAATGACCCAGTTGACAACACTGAATGCAACTAAAGTGGTTGGACCAGACAAAGTATCACCGTGGACACTAAAAGAGGCAGCGCAGGTCCTCAGCGTGCCTCTGACAAGGATCTTTAATGAATAACTTATGTCAGGAGAATTGCTCAATTGCTGGAAGAGGGCAAATGTTGTACCGATTTTCAAGAAAGGCGATAGGGAGGAGGCCTGTAACTATAGACCTGTATCACTGACAAGCATCCCCTGTAAAATACTTGAAAGAATAATTAGGCTACGACTGGTTGCATACCTGGAGAACGTTAGGTTTGCGAACAGACATTAACATAGGTTCTGGAAAGGGAAATCGTGCCTAATAAACCTTTTGTAATTCTATGATAAAATGACGAGGATAAGACCGGACAGAGAAGGTTGGGCAGATGGCATATTTCTGGACTGCCAAAAAGCCTTTGATACAGTTCCTCACATGACATTGCTGTTCAAACTCGAAAGGCAGACGGGGGTGGGAAGAAAGGCCCAAGCATGGATAAGGAACTACCTAACAGGAAGGAGCCAAAGAGTTACGGTAAGGGGACGAGAAGTCGGGCTGGCGAACAGTAACGAGTGGAGTACCTCAAGGATCGTGCTGGGACCAATTCTATTTCTAATATATATTAACGACATGTTTACAGGAGGAGAGTCCTACATGTCGATGTTCGCGGATGACGCAAATTGTGACAGATTGTGACAGATGAGGATTGCAGGATCTTCCAGGAGGACCTGAACCGGTTGCTGAGATGGTGAGAGAAATATTTACTGGAGTTTAACACGAGCAAATGTAAAGTTATGGAAATGTTACTAAGTGATAGGAGACCAAAGGGACAGTACACAATGAAAGGAAACTGCCTACCTGTGGCGACGCGAGAAAGAGACCTGGGCATGGACGTAACACCTAATCTATCTCCTGAGGCACATAAAAATAGGATAACGACAGCAGCATACTCCACACTGGCAAAATTTAGAACATCATTTAGAAACCTAAGTAAGGAGGCATTTAGGGTGTTTTACACTGCCTACGTGAGGCCAGTCTTAGAGTATGCCACCTCATCATGGAGTCCCCATCTAAAGAAGCATATAAGGAAACTGGAAAAACTTCAGAAGTTTGCAACGAGACTCGTCCCAGAGTTACGAGGAATGTGGTATGAGGAGCGCCTGAAGGAACTGTTCCTTTCGACACTAGAAAAAAGAAGGGAGAGGGGGATATGATAGGAACGTATAAAATACTCAGGGGGAATGATAGAGTGGACATAGACGAAATGTTCACACGGAATAGTAATAGAACGAGGGGACATGGGTGGAAGCTGGAAACTCAGATGAGTCAGAGATGTTAGGAGCGTGAGAGTAGTGGGAAAATGGAATGCACTTAAGGAACAGGTTGTGGAAGAAAATTCTATTCATAATTTTAAAACTAGGTATGATAGGGAAATAGGACCGGGGTCATTGTTGTGAACAACCGATGGCTCGAAAGGCGGGATCCTAGAGTCAATGCTCGATCCTGCAGACACAAATAGGTGAGTACACACACACACACACACACACACACACACACACATAGGGTTCAATAGGGTTCAAGGGAGCGGGTGTACTGTGCAGTGAGAATCGGGACAGTGTAAATTGAACAGTGGCATTGTTATGCAACACATTGATCACATCTCGTGGTGAATTATCTTAGTGAATTTAGAGAAGATAGCTAGTGAATATCGAATTCTTGAGGAAGCATCAGTCGCATCAGCCGGGACCCACGTGGAGACCTGAAGACCTCACAGGATTACCGACGACACGCCGTGTATTCCCCTAGAGTGCTAGTGGGGGGCTGGCTGGTAAGTGTCTCTCATAAGTCTCCAACAGTGTACAAGGTTTATATAATATCATATCATAGACACTATTGCATTCCATTCAATAATACAATCGTAATAATACAATCGTGGTAGACAGGTAACAGGGACAGCAACTGTGAGCTCACTGGGAACCCAGATAAGCCGCTAATCCTCCCCCACCCGCCGTAATCTGAAGACTACACCTCACCCATCTCTTAACCCACCATCTCACTCTCCCAACACACTGCCCCCCCCCCCCCACCACCACTCCCACTCTCCCAAAACACTCCCCCCCCCCACCACACCCACTCACACTAGGACTATTCTTGCTCTCTCTCTTGCTCTCTCTCTCTTGACAAGGGCAACATGGCAGGTGGACGCAACAGGGACACAGGGAACAGCCAAATTGATCAAACGAGGGACATGTTAACCCAAGTTCTGGAGGGATTCAGGAAGGAGATGCAAGAAATGAGGATTACAATTAACAACCTGCAAAGTGAGCTGACATCAGCAAGAGAGGAGATCAAATCCCTCACAGAAAAAAATAAAAAGACCGAGCATCAGATTATCATCCAAAGGGAAGGTGGGAATGTTACATTGGAAGGAAATGCCTCTGTACCTGAAACATTTGCAGACATACTGAAAAAGAGCTCAGAAGCAATGGACACAGTGAGGGAGGTAGCGATGCAAGCAGCCACCTCACAGGAAGCAGCAAGATGCACCACTCAGCTGCTGGAGAGAAAAAGATCAGTGGTAGTTGTAGGCATAAAAGAACAGGAAGGATCCAACAGGCAAGAATGGAATAGCAAGGATAGAGAGGCAGTACAGGGGCTACTGAAGGGGTTACAGATGGAAGGGACTGAACGAAACATTGAGAAGGTTTTCAGGTTGGGCTGGTACAACAAGGACAGAAACCGACTTGAAAAGGTGGTGTTTACAAACGAAACCACGAAGGAGGATATTCTCGAAAGGAAGAGTCGACTGCAGCAAGTGGAGGGATACAAGAAAGTATTCCTGCAGAGGGACAGGACGAAGGAGGAGAGAGCCAGGGCAGCAGAGGCAAGGAGGAAGCGCAGGGAGGGAGAAGCAAACCAGGAAATCACATCCCCCAACACAACAGTCCCAGAGACAAGAGGCGAACCCAAAACCAGCATCCCATCAACACCATAGGGGAGGGCAACCCCACCACCCCCCTCTGCATAGAAACCCTCCCTTCCCCTCACCCTACCTCCCCCCACCCAACCCTCCCTCCCCCCCCCCACCCCATTTTGACCCTGACACCCCTTCCCCATTCCCATCATGTCTCCCCTCCCACCTTTCCCCCCCTGTCCCCCCTCCCCCTTCATCCCATACCCTCCCTATCCCTCCTCCCCCCTCACCCCGTATCCTCCATGTCCCCCCTATCTCCTTAACCCACACCCTACCTGTCCCTCCTTCCATGAAACCCCCACCCCTCACCCCAAACTCCCCTGAAACCCTGCAAACCACCTCACAGATCATCTCACCCACTGAAAGGCTTCCCACACCAGCAGAATGCTAACCAAGAAAGGGACAAGAAAATGAACTGAAGAAAGTGAGCTTCAAGGCAATGTACACTAACATACACGGAATTACTAATAAAACAAGTGAACTCGGAGAATGGGCACTAGAAGAAAACCCAGATATAATAGCACTCACAGAAACAAAGCTAACAAACACCATAACAAATGCAGTGTTACAGGGCTACTTTGTAGTGGGGAAAGAGAGAGAAGGGAGAGGAGGAGGTGGTGTAGCTTTGCTACTAAGAGAAGGTTGGAGTTTCGAAGAGATGGTAATTCAGAACTGTGAAGGTTTCAGTGACTACATATCAGGCACCATAGCAACTGAAGGACAGAAAATTATAGTAGTAGTTATATATAACCCCCCACCGAATATCAGAAGACCCAGACAGGAATTTGATAGAAACAACTTGGCCACCATCAATATAATAGAGAGAGCAGCTTCTGTGGCTAGCAGGAACGGATCCAGGCTACTAATCATGGGAGACTTCAACCATGGAAAGATAGATTGGGGGAACAGAGACCCACATGGAGGCACAGACACAGGGAGAGCTAAGCTGCTGGATGTGGCAACAAGAAACTTTCTAAGTCAACACGTCAAGGGACCGACAAGAACGAGAGGAGGGGATGAACCAGCCTTGCTTGATCTGATATTTACCCTAAATGAATCAGATATAAGGGAAGTTAAGTTGGAAGCCCCTTGGGAATGAGTGATCATAGTGTATTGAGCTTTGAGTACCTGGTTGAGCTAGGAATTATCACCCCCAAAAAAGAACTGGGAAACAAAGGGCTGGCGTACCGAAAGGGAAACTATGAGGAAATGAATAAATTCCTATGGGATATACATTGGGACACAGAACTCGGAACCAAGTCTGTACAAGACATGATGGACTATGTCACCCAAAAATGTCAGGAGGCTGTAAGCAGGTTTGTCCCAGCCCAACAGGAAAAAACAGAGAAGCAAAGGAAGAATCCGTGGTTTAATAGGGAATGTATGAAAGCAAAGGAGCTGAACAAAAAGGCATGGAGGAACTTCCGTAATAACAGAACACCAGAAAGTAGAGAGAGATACCAGAGAACCAGGAACGAGTATGTTAGTGTGAGAAGAGCAGCTGAGAAAGGGTATGAAAATGATATAGCTAATAAAGCCAAGACCGAACCAAAGCTACTACACAGTCACATCAAGGAGGAAGACAACAGTGAAGGAACAGGTGATGAAACTTAGGGTGGGCGAGGACAGGTACACAGAGAATGACAAAGAGGTGTGTGAAGAACTCAACAAAAGGTTCCAGGAGGTCTTTACAATACAACAGGGAGAAGTCACGGTGCTAGGAGAGGTGGCAGCGAACCAGGTGACCTTGGAAAGGTTCGAAATTACAAGAGATGAGGTCAAGAAGCACCTATTGGAGCTGGATGTGAGAAAAGCTGTTGGGCCGGATGGAATCTCACCATGGGTATTGAAAGAGTGTGCAGGAGCACTTAGCTTGCCACTCTCCATAGTGTATAGTAGGTCACTGGAAACGGGAGACCTACCAGAAGTATGGAAGACTGCTAATGTAGTACCAATATTTAAAAAGGGTGACAGACAAGAGGCACTGAACTACAGGCCAGTGTCCTTAACTTGTAAACCATGCAAGGTGATGGAGAAGATTGTGAGAAAAAAACTAGTAACACATCTGGAGAGAAGAGACTTCGTGACAACCCATCAACATGGGTTCAGGGAGGGTAAATCTTGCCTTACAGGCTTGATAGAATTCTATGATCAGGTGACAAAGATTAAGCAAGAAAGAGAAGGATGGGCGGACTGCATTTTTTTGGACTGTCGGAAAGCCTTTGACACAGTACCCCATAAAAGGTTGATGCATAAGCTGGAGAAACAGGAAGGAGTAACTGGTAGGGCGCTCCAGTGGATAAGGGAGTACCTAAGCAATAGGAAGCAGAGAGTTATAGTGAGGGGTGAGACCTCAGAATGGCGGGAAGTCACCAGTGGAGTCCCACAGGGCTCTGTGCTTGGACCTATCCTATTTCTGATATACGTAAATGATCTCCCAGAGGGTATAGACTCATTCCTCTCAATGTTTGCTGACGACGCCAAAATTATGAGAAGGATTAAGACAGAGGAGGACAGCTTGAGGCTTCAAGAAGACCTGGACAAGCTGCAGGAATGGTCGAACAAATGGCTCTTATAGTTTAACCCAAGCAAATGTAATGTAATGAAGATAGGAGTAGGAAGCAGGGGACCAGATACAAGGTATCACTTGGGAGATGAAATACTTCAAGAGTCAGAGAGAGAGAAAGACCTGGGGGTTGATATCACGCTAGACCTGTCCCCTGAAGCTCATATCAAGAGGATAACATCAGCAGCATATGCCAGGTTGGCTAACATAAGAACGGCCTTTAGAAACTTGTGTAAGGAATCTTTCAGAACATTATATACCACATATGTCAGACCAATCCTGGAGTATGCGGCTCCAGCATGGAGTCCATAGTCAAGCATAAGACTAAACTGGAAAAGGTTCAAAGGTTTGCCACCAGACTAGTACCCGAGCTGAGAGGTATGAGCTACGAGGAGAGACTACGGGAATTGAACCTCACTTCGTTGGAAGACAGAAGAGTTAGGGGGGACATGATCACCACAATCAAGATTCTCAAGGGAATCGACAGGGTTGATAAAGACAGGTTATTTAACACAAGGGGCACACGCACTAGGGGACACAGGTGAAAACTGAGTGTCCAAATGAGCCACAGTGATATTAGAAAAAACTTTTTTAGTGTCAGAGTGGTTGACATATGGACTGCATTAGGAAGTGATGTGGCGGAGGCTGACTCCATACACAGTTTCAAGTGTAGATATGATAGAGCCCAATAGGCTCAGGAACCTGCACACCTGTTGATTGACGGTTGAGAGGCGGGACCAAAGAGCCAGAGCTCAACCCCCGCAAGCACAATTAGGTGAGTACACACACACACACACACACAAGGCTGACTGGTGGCTGCGTGGACAGTATACTGGATACGTAGTACTGTGAACCGGAGTTCGATCCCCGGCGAGGTCGGAAAACAAATGGCCAGAGTTTGTTTCACCCTGGTGCCCCTGTTACCTAGCAGTAAATAGGTACCTGGGAGTTAGACAGCTGTTACGGGCTGCTTACTGGGTGTGTGTGTGTATTCACCCAGTTGTGCTTGCGGGGGTTGAGCTCTGCTCTTTCGGCCCGCTTCTCAACTGTTAATCAACTGTTACTAACTGCCAACTAACAATTATTTTTTCACACACACACACACTCCCAGGAAGCAGCCCGTAGTAGCTGTCTAACTCCCAGGTACCTATTTACTGCTAGGTAAAAGGGGCATCAGGGTGAAGGAAACTCTGCCCATTTGTTTTCCACCGGCTGCCGGGATCGAACCCTGATTCCTAGGTCCAAGAGTCTCGAGCGCTGTCCACTCAGCCTGCCAGCCCCTGTTAGTGTGTGTGTGTGTGTGGACAAAAAAGTAGTTAGTAAAAGTTGACTGATTGACAGTTGAGTGGCGGGCCGAAAGAGTCAGAGCTCAACCCCCGTAAGCACAACTAGGTGAATACAACTAGGAGAATGCACACACACACAGACAAGGGTAAGAAAATACCATAGATCGACAAGTTTCTTCTTCCATCCCCTTAATATCGTGGTATTGGGGAAAAATGTCTTTAGTATCTTAGCCACGTGTCCAGCCCTGAGGAGTTGAAAGAGGTGTTTGATTTGTGACAACAATTATTCAGGAAATCAGAGTCAAATAGCAAGATTTGCTCTGAATGCTCATTGTTTCCTTTTCCCAGGCTATGAGTTCCCATATTTGTTTGGTTTTGCAGGAATATTCTTGCGCTGGTCCCAAGCCTCTGGCTAACCCACTAAGTGTTACTAGTTTTTCCTTTTAGTGTTACTGAGGCGGTGTATGAGTATTTATGAATAATATGTTCGTATTAGAAACATCATGTCCTATGTTCTATATATCCACTTCTACACTGCCTTTGAAAATGTTGACAAGGGTCCAGGAAACGTATGTCTTAGCAACTGGCCATAACAATACAATGAACTTTGAAGACTTAATTTGTAACCTTCCTTCTTATCCAATAAAAACCTAACACTAATTTAATTGTTATATTTTGCAAGATGCTTTGAGAAACGTTCTCATGTTACTTCCCAAACAAAACAAACGCTTACACAGCATGGTTTCTTGAAACTAGAACTTTGCATTAAAGAACCTCCCTTCTTATATACATAAGTAGAAAAATAGTTTTTCTGTTCAACATAGTTATTTTCACTGTGGTTTCTAGTGGAGTGAAGATAATTATGTTCAACTCGAAAGTCTTGCAGTTGCGGATATGTCGAACAGGATAAGAAGAATGACTCCACACGATCAGCTATGGCTCGCCAGAGCAGGTTGGCAGAGCAGATCGTGCATTAAAGCAGGTCGGTACTCAGAGCAGATCGTGTACTAGAGCAGGTCATCTGTCCACAACATATGTAACTCTCTCATCAGTGCTGCTCATTGAAGATCTCCCTTCACACTCTCCTTAATTACATATTTCCTCTCAATAATATCTGCCTGTAGAATTCTTGTGTCGTACCTACCTCCTAAACATTATCCACAACATCATGTCTCTCTCTCCACTAATTCTCCATCATTGTATTTCAGTAACTCCAGTAACACTCTCCAGCAAAGTTCCTCCCTCACCCTCCCTCATAACGTCCCGACAACAGCTCCGGCGCCACCACTAACTCCCTCACCTTCCTCCAACAGTGTGGGAGGTCTGCAGTCCGGCCAAGAGTTTGCCCTGGTGGTTCAAGTGTCCAATGAGGAAGGGGTCAGCCCTCCTGTTGTACTTAGTGCCTTCACTCTTAAAGACAATGCCCAGACTGTTATAGGTAAGTCAGCCCTCCTGTTGTACTTAGTGCCTTCACTCTTAAAGACAATGCCCAGACTGTTATAGGTAAGTCAGCCCTCCTGTTGTACTCAGTGTCTTCACTCTTAAAGACTTTTATAGGTAAGTCACCCATAGTATTCGCTATTATATTGAAAAAGTTATATATGAAAGTGTCTTCGTTTTGTTTTGTGCATATTTTAGTACAAGTTGTGCATATTTGGAGGGGCAGCAGGGAGGGGAAATGAAGGGAATGGGGGTGGGGGGTGGGGGGGAAGAGTGTCCATAGGAGGTCGCAGATAATTGGCATAAATAATGTTTCTTGTTCAATCCTGGTTTTAACAATAATAAATATAATAAAATTTGAGCACACACACACACACACACTGTTACGGTGCCCTCTCCTATCTCTTTCGTTTGCCTGCTTTAAGAGTCATATCAGCTCTCCCTACTGATTCTCTGAGGTTCAGGGAGTCTAATGATATATGTGGCGACCAGACCGGCTGCCAGTTAAAGGAAGTTACATTATAAGTTGTAAATAAGGGGAAATTGGCGCCCTGATATAAAATGAAAGAGTATCCCCTAAGGCAGATATGACCTTTTGGAAGGGACACTAGCCGATCGCGGATTGGCCGACTTAGGTCGCTGGCGACCAATCAGGGCCCGCCATGACGTCACCGAGTGCCCCGGGCGGCGCCAACGTCAGAGTTGACCCGACCTTGGAAGCGACAGGACGCGCCTCGGTCTGCTCTCAAGGATTAGAGGCTCTACAAGCCTTATTCAGTGGATTAAACTAGCCATCGCAGCCCACCATAAGTTATTGGAGACCCTGCGCTTCTGGGAAGCAAAAAGGAACCAAGTTCATTGAGCAGAGAAGTGCCAAACTTGGAAAATAGTCGGCGACGACGCTGGGCGGCGCCGCTGGACGTTGAGGTCTGGAAGGTGCGGCGGGCAGGCCTAGCTGTGACTGGGTCACGTCCACTGAGGGTTTTGGAGGGACGACACCGTGCCTAGGACAAGGAGCAACGCCTTGTGGAAGGGGCGAGTGTGGGAAAATAGTGATTAGCTCAGCGCCTATCAATGAACCAGGATTGGGGTAGCTGAATCTCAGGGATTGGAACGGCGACGACGCGAAGGCTCCACGACACCTGAGGACCTGTGGGACGTTCCTGGATCGTCGAAGATCGACTCAGGAAGCGTGGGAACCTCACACCATCGAGGAACAGGCGTCGTGAGCCAGGAATGTAATGTAGATCATTTTCCCTCCCATTACCCATTGTGTGAGTAGGCTAGTTAGGCCACAATAGGTACTTATGTATGTGGCAACAGGACATTAATACTTTAGTAGTAGAATAGGCTGCAAGGCAGCTTGTGTCCAGGACTGTCAGAGGGGACAGTGTGTACGGATGGCAGGACAGTGAAGAAGAGGCGCCGACGTGGTGAAGAGGCCCTCCTGTGAGAGAGTGTGGGACTCCTGTCTTTCTGCCCAGTTGAAAGAGTGTTGGAGGTCGTGGAAGAAGAGGCTGACGATCTCCAAACTTATTATCCTTATTTCCATATTCATGTATTACTTGTGATTGTATGTGTGATCATGTAATTTGCATCAGTAAATTCACACATTTTATCATTGTGTTTAAGTGTGCCTCCATTTATAACATTTCTCTATGAGCATACACGAAGGTTATCATAGTACCACCTAGGGAACACAACGTTCTCTATAGAAGTTCTTATTGCCTGGAGAGTGGTAAAGACAGCACAGACTTACATAAAAGTGTACCCTTAGCCATCCGATCAGTATCAGTGCCTGAATGGTGGCAACTATTAGCGTAGTGGCTATAGAGAGGCAAAGCCACACAGACCTTCCTGGGAGAATACCCTGGGCCAGCAGTCTAGTAGCAGATCTATGGGAGTAGCAATCTTCTGGCTACAAACAATATATAATACACCCACTGAACTGCATTGCTGGGGTGCAGATATAATAACCCAGCTGGCGACCTTGTTAAGAAGAAGATAGAGAAGACAGGCGGGAAAGGAATTCCTGCAACCTTTTTGTCTGGCAGGCAAGATTCAGGGAGGTTATTGTTATAAGGACAGCCTGAGTCTTCCTTCACTCCTCCACGGGTCTAGGCCGGAACTGTTGACAACAGTTTCCCCGTGTTTGACTGAAGGGCTTCCAAGGTGAATCAGTGGCACCCCCCCCCCTTTTGTGGTGGAAGCAAAGACCTGCGGAGGTGGGCATTGTTGGTCCTCTCTTGTGTGACCAAGGAGACTCCGGTGAATCCAGGGAGTCGGAGGGGCTGAGTATTTGGGCCTTTTGAGCCCCTAGCAGCTAAATGTTAGCAGAACCCCGGCCCACCTCCACGTGACAACACGTAGATGTAGATGTAGTACCAATATACAAAAAGGGTGACAGACAAGAGGCACTGAACTACAGGCCAGTGTCCTTAACTTGTATACCATGCAAGGTGATGGAGAAGATTGTGAGAAAAAGCCTAGTAACACATCTGGAGAGAAGAGACTTCGTGACAACCCATCAACATGGGTTCAGGGAGGGTAAATCTTGCCTTACAGGATTGATAGAATCCTACGATCAGGTGACAAAGATTAAACAAGAAAGAGAAGGGTGGGCAGACTGCATTTTTTTGGACTGTCGGAAAGCCTTTGACACAGTACCCCATAAAAGGTTGATGCATAAGCTAGAGAAACAAGCAGGAGTAACTGGTAGGGCGCTCCAGTGGATAAGGGAGTACCTAAACAATAGGAAGCAGAGAGTTACAGTGAGGGGTGAGACCTCAGACTGGCGTGAAGTCACCAGTGGAGTCCCACAGGGCTCTGTATTTGGACCTATCCTGTTTCTGATATACGTAAATGATCTCCCACAGAGTATAGACTCATTCCTCTCAATGTTTGCTGACGACGCACAAATTATGAGAAGGATTAAGACAGAGGAGGACAGCTTGAGGCTTCAAGAAGACCTGGACAAGCTGCAGGAATGTTCGAACAAATGGCTGTTAGAGTTTAATCCAAGCAAATGTAATGTAATGAAGATAGGGGTAGGAAGCAGGGGACCAGATACAAGGTATCACTTGGGAGATGAAATACTTCAAGAGTCCGAGAGAGAGAAAGACCTGGGGGTTGATATCACGCCAGACCTGTCCCCTGATGCTCATATCAAGAGGATAACAGCAGCAGCATATGCCAGGTTGGCTAACATAAGAACGGCCTTTAGAAACTTGTGTAAGGAATCTTTCAGAACATTATATACCACATATGTCAGACCAATCCTGGAGTATGCAGCACCAGCATGGAGTCCATATCTAGTCAAGCATAAGACTAAAATGGAAAAGGTTCAAAGGTTTGCCACCAGACTAGTACCCGAGCTGAGAGGTATGAGCTACGAGGAGAGACTACGGGAATTAAACCTCACTTCATTGGAAGACAGAAGAGTTAGGGGGGACATGATCACCACAATCAAGATCCTCAAGGGAATTGACAGGGTTGATAAAGACAGGCTGTTTAACACAAGGGGCACACGCACTAGGGGACACAGGTGGAAACTGAGTGCCCAAATGAGCCACAGAGATATTAGAAAGAACTTTTTTAGTGTCGTGACAAATGGTTGGTTGGTTGGTTGAGTGGTTGACAAATGGAATGCATTAGGAAGTGATGTGGTGGAGGCTGACTCCATACACAGTTTCAAGTGTAGATATGATAGAGCCCAATAGGCTCAGGAACCTGTACACCTGTTGATTGACAGTTGAGAGGCGGGACCAAAGAGCCAGAGCTGAACCCCCGCAAGCACAACTAGGTGAGTACAACTAGGTGAGTACACACACACACACACACACACACACACACACACACACACACACACACACACACATACACACACACACACACACACACACACACACACACACACACACACACACATACACACACACACACACACACACACACACACACACACACACACACACACACACACACACACACACACATTCATTCATTCAGAATCTTGTACACCACATATGTAAGACCAATCCTGGAGTATGCGGCCCCAGCATGGAGCCCGTACCTTGTCAAGCACAAGACGAAGCTGGAAAAAGTCCAAAGGTATGCTACTAGACTAGTCCCAGAACTAAGAGGCATGAGTTATGAGGAAAGGCTGCGGGAAATGCACCTTACGACACTGGAAGACAGAAGAGTAAGGGGGGACATGATCACAACCTACAAAATCCTCAGGAGAATCGACCGGGTAAACAAGGATGAACTATTCAACACTGGTGGGACGCGAACAAGGGGACACAGGTGGAAGCTGAGTACCCAAATGAGCCACAGAGACGTTAGAAAGAACTTTTTCAGTGTCAGAGTAGTTAGTAAATGGAATGCATTAGGAAGTGATGTGGTGGAGGCTGACTCCATACACAGTTTCAAATGTAGATATGATAGAGCCCAATAGGCTCAGGAATCTGTACACCAGTTGATTGACAGTTGAGAGGCGGGACCAAAGAGCCAAAGCTCAACCCCCGCAAGCACAAATAGGTGAGTACACGAGGTACTGAATGCAAGTTTCCATGGAGTGTTCACATCCGAGCCTGAGCAGCTCCCATTGTTAGAAGCGATTACCCTAGATGAAAGACTATCAGATATAGAGGTGACAGCAGAGGAGGTAATGAAACAGTTGACAACACTGGATGCAAATAAAGCGGTTGGACCAGACAAAGTATCACTGTGGATACTAAAAGAGGCAGCGCAGGCTCTCAGCGTGCCTCTGACAATGATCTTTAATGAGTCACTTATGTCGGGAGAATTGCCCAGTGGCTGGAAGGAGACAAGTGTCGTACCGATTTTCAAGCAAGGTGATAGGGAGGAGGCACTTAACTACAGACCCGTATCACTGACAAGCATCCCCTGCAAAATACTTGAAAGAATAGTTAGGCTAAGACTTGTTGAGCACCTGGAGAGCATTGGGTTTGTAAACAAGCACCAACATGTGTTCTGGACAGGGAAATCATGCCTAACAAACCTTTTAGAATTCTATGATAAAGTAACAAGGATAAGGCAGGACAGAGAAGGCTGGGCAGACTGCATATTTCTTGACTGCCAAAAGGCCTTTGATACAGTACCGCACATGAGACTGCTATACAAACTTGAGAGGCAGGCAGGAGTAAGCAGAAAGGCCCTAGCATGGGTGAGTTACTACCTAACAGGAAGGAGCCAGAGGGTAATGGTAAGGGGCGAGAAGTCGGACTGGCGAACAGTAACAAGTGGAGTACCTCAAGGATCGGTGCTGGGCCAAATCCTCTTTCTAATACTCAGTGTGTACCACCCGACAGTCCCATCACGTGAGCCACGACCCTCCAGACGCGACACAGACAAGAGCAGTACTCAGTGTGTACCACCCAACAGTCCCATCACGTGAGCCACGTATTCGTTTGCCTTGTTCGGATTGAATGTAGACACAGTAGTCGCTTCTGTATATATTTATTGACCAAGACAACAAGGTATATATCTGGCCAACTGAGGTCCACCTTACTCTGGGTCTGAGAGAGAACTGAGGCTGCTGGGAGCATGGCTTGATGCTCCTCTGTCTGGCATGACGTCAGAGGCCTACTTGCCTGTGATTGGTTACATTTCAACTGACAGAATTTGAGTATAACACCGCTCGGACACGCTACCAAGTCGACGACCCTTGTCGACAAGCTCTGGCTAGCTATATAGTTACAATGATACTGAAAGGACCTCGGTGGCATTCAATAATGGCTTACATGTGAAATTTGCATAATAAAACATTGGAAGAAGATCAGGTGTGCGTAATACTAACAACTCGGCATATATGCACCAAAAAAAATTCATCATAATAGGTGAAAATCATGGTAACAATGCTTTGATTAAACCAGAGTATTAAGAACATGTGTATGTCTACTGATCAGATATGAACAATACAACTCAAGGTATTGCCTAAACAAAATTATTAACATGTGTCAATGGCATGTGCTTGAAAACCATACAAAATTAAACAATTATTACATTAATGGAACAAAGTTCTGACCTAACAACCACAAATGAATTTCAAGATAGATAATGATTTTCTTTTTTTCTCTTTTTTTTTCTGAAATATACAATATATTTACAAGACCAATGTACAATATATTTAATGTGCCATATATTTACAAGCTATATACAAGACCTGGAACAAGAAGACTAACATCTGCGTGATAGCAGTCAGGATTCACTGGCCACAATGTGGTTGCTAGAACAATAATAACTCTTATGACAAGCACTGTAAAAATACAAATGCTAGTAGACTTAACAATGGCATCTAATTTATAACAAAATAAAGTTCAGAAAAACTATACATTATATATAATGGTAATAATAAGACACATGTGGTAGAAATACTGCAAATGATTTTTTTTTTTTCAAAAACAAACAGAATAACTGCAGAGTGCACTCAATTATAAATTCTGCGGATATCTACACCTAGCTCATCCAGAGCACTATACAACTCTGGCTCTGACTGAAGGTCCGGAACAGATGAAACTTCATGTGACAAACTATCATCTTGAGAGATATCCTCGTTAACATCTAGCCAATGGACATGTGGTGAGTGCACGGTTGAAACGAGAGGTCTAGATCTAAGATTATAGTTGCTAGTATGGGGTTGCTGAACATCAAGTGGTCTGTCAACCACAGAAGGTGGTGTCCGAGTAGGAGTATCTGTCTGGGTAAGTTCAGTGTCATCTTCCTCATCAGTCTCGTCAACAGTCATTTTAGCTAACTTCATGTGGTCTAAATGTTCATTTATATACTCTCCTGTTAACAAGTTCTTAAGTCTGTATTTGTTACCTTTAATAAGCTCGATTACCTTATATGGACCCAAAAATTTCTTAGTTAACTTATACATAGGACCAGACCTGTGTTGGTTAAGTATCATTACTACAGATCCAATAGTTATTTTACTGGGTTTAGTTCGAGCATTCCTTGCTAGAGTGAACTCGGCTGTAGCTTTGGACAGTTGTTCTCGTATTTTCTTGAATACTAATTGCATTTGTCTACGCTTCACTTGAACAAAATCATCTACGTTATATAAGGGAGTAGGAGGTACGTTAATCAATTCATTAGGGAGGATCTTATCTGTACCATAAAGAATAGCGTGAGGTGTGTCACCTGTAGAAACATTAATTGAAGAATTTATAGCACACTGAATTAAGGGTATAAAATCATCCCAATTGTTGTTATCAAAATTCAACGTGACTCTCAAGGCATCTAACACTTTCCTGTTAGTACGTTCGGCTAGTCCATTACTTGCCGGATGATAAGGCATGATGCTACATTTTTTGATGTTATATAAATCACGCAAGCTAGTTAAAATACTATTACTGAATTCTGGACCATTATCTGAAAGGATTACTTTAGGCATACTATATCTACAAATTATTTGGTCATGGAATGCGCTGGCTATGGTTTCTGCTGTTTTGTTCGGGATAGGAACTAGTTCGCAAAACCGTGAAAAATTATCGACCATTACAAGCAAATGTTTGTCCCCTTTCTCTGTTTCCGCAAAATTTGTCAATAAATCCATCGATATTTGTTCCCAAGGAGCTTTAGTTGCTGGGTACACGTGAATTGGATTAGGTCCTGAAACATGTCCCTTGTGCTGTAAACAAGTTAAACATCTGTCAACATAATGAGCAATCTCCTTAGCCATTTTTGGCCAAAAATATTTCAATCGACCTTGTTGGAGTGTACGATCCTTTCCTGGATGTGCACTTGCAGGAGCATCATGGATAATTTTTAACACAGTTGGTACCAAGACAGCTGGAACAACTAACTGACAACATTTCCTCGGGGCTGTCCCTAGCTTTACTATTCTACACAGTAAATTGTCCAACATAACTAGTTCTTTCAATGGTACTGGCGGTTTATGAATCGGGCGAGTGTCTTTCTGGCTTAGTCAAAAATTTAATGACGGGTGCCCATATGGGGTCTTGTCTTTGTTCCGTTTCTACTACTGTAGCATCTAATGCTGGGTAATTTAACTGAATCGCAGCTACGTGTCGAGAAAACGCATCGGCTACAACATTTTGCTTCCCTGGAATATATCCAAATGTGGGATTGAATTCTTGAATTGTGAGCAAATATCTAGCAAATTTTCCAACTGGATTCTTATTTTTGAACAAGGGAATTAATGGTTGGTGATCTGTAAGAACATGAACTGGGTAATTATAAATTGTATCCTTGAAATGTTTAAGTGCCCAGACAACTGCCAAGGCTTCTCGTTCTGTTGCACTATAATTTTTCTCTTCTTTAGATAATGTGCGGCTAGCATAAGCTATTGCGTGATCTGTGACCTTCTGTTTGAAGTAATGCAGCACCTAGACCTATGTCACTAGCATCTGTAACCAACATAAAAGGTTTAGAAAAATCTGGGTACCTAAGGACAAGTGACGAAATCAAGGCTGCTTTGAGTTTTTTGAATGACTGATCCTGGGCCTCTCCCCAAACAAAGGGTTCATCTTTTCTTTGCAACTTGTAAAGCGGAGCGGCTATAATAGAGAATCCAGCAATAAACGAACGATAAAATCCTACAAGACCTGTGAACTGTCTTACGGCTTCTGCGGTACGAGGTGTTGGAAAATCACGGGCAGCAATAATTTTTTATTCATTCAATGTAATACCTGAAGGTGTAACTGTATGACCTAGGAAATTAATCTTTTGCTTTAAAAATGAACATTTTGCAAGCTTTATTTTTAAATTAGCTTCAGCGAGCTTTGCAAGTACTTTCTCAAGGTTCTGGAAATGAGTCTGAACATCTTGCAACATGATTATGAGATCATCAAGGTAAACTAGAAGAGTACTTCCTATCAATCTACGAAATAGATTTGTCATGAGCTGTGAAAAGGTTATTGGACTACTACGCAAACCAAACAGCATTCTTTTGAAATGAAAATGACCATTGGGAGTACTAAAGGCTGTCAATTGTTTACTTTCCTCATCAAGGGGGATTTGCCAGAATCCCTGCAACAAATCTAACGTTGAGAATACTTTGTTTCTACCAATACTTTGCAACAAATCATTTAGAATTGGAAGTGGGAAACGATCAGGTATTGTTACTCTGTTAAGCTTGCGATAATTGATTACAGGTCTCCAAGTCCCATCTTGCTTTGGTACAAGAATCAATGGAGCATTCCATGGCGAATTACTCGATTCAATTACATCACTCTGTAACATTTCTTCTACAAGTCTATCTGCTTCTGCTCTCTGAGAATGGGGAAGACGGTAAGCTGATACATAAATAGGCGTAGTTCCTTGTTCAAGGGGAATTTTATGTGTAATGAGAGGAGTGAGACCTAATTTTTCTCCTGGTAGAGCAACAACAGCTCTATTCCTGTTCAAAATTTCCAAAAGCTGAGCCACAGAGTCAGGAAAATCAGTAGGACTGAGGTGTTGCGCTTGCACCTCTGGCTGAGATCCCTGTTCTCCTGGTGTGAGTGTACAAACAGTATGATCCATGGAGACATCATCCACAACTCGCACCGGTAACGAGTAATGGGCAAAATCTACAACATGGGTACCAGACTGGAGATGGATATCGGCATTACTAGTGTTTGCGATAAATAATGTGACAGTACCATCCTGCACTGTGTGCCAGGAGGGTTCAACAAATGTACCATTCACTTTACATGTTTCACTTTCCGCAATCACATCCGACAACTCAGGCACTCCCTGAACCTTAACTCTTATTCTGGTGAGAGAATGAGGGTGTAGCACAGTGTCAGTAGCCATGGAACCACTGACTTCAGAGATGGAAGCTGCCAGGCGAGCAAGACAACGAGAATCCGTTAGGGCGTCCCCTTCCAGAAAGTCCCGATACTCATTCTCCTTAACAACTGCACAACTACTATGCTTCAATCGAGTGCCCGTTTTCTCGGATATGCTACCACGACAATGATCTGACAACCCTACGCTAGCAAGGCGGGTGTCAACAAAATTAACGTAATCTGATTGAAGGTTGAACTCGTGGCCCTGTCGATACATGCTACACAAGGGTATGACATGGTCTTTGATACTTATGTTCCAACGATGGGGAAACAATGCAATATTTTCATCAATCATGGTGTACAGACCTAAGAGAATGTCTCCAGGAAAATGAATAATGTCAACAACTAAACATGTTATAGACAATGTGACATCATTGAACTTGAGTGGGAGGTCAATTTCACCCTGAACTTTTACTTTATTTCCTGAAATACCACTTAGAAAAGGTATGTGTGACTGTTTTAAAATAGTAGGGTGCTTACTCTCAATGTCTCTAAGAGCCGAGGGCTTGACAATATTAATTTTTGCACCTGAGTCAAGAAAAACTTTTAAAACTCTACCATGTACAATGGCTGAGACAAGGGGACCATCACTTGAGACTGGACAAGTTACTACTTTTGACTTATGTTGTATGGGATATCTGCGTCTTGTTTGTGTCAAATTTACTGTGGATCCGTCAACATCTACAACTGGTCTAGAGTCAGTGTCCTCCTCTGTCAAGTGTCCAAATCTATTTTGGGTAGCTACTGAATACACAGGGAGGGCACTAGGATTGGCTAGCTTGAATTGGTTAGCGGATGGCCTTGGGGGTTTCCCGACGACATGGAGTGAACATTCTGAGCTCCAGCATTCTGTGACTGAGCATTATAATTTGAAGTTGCATTATAGCTGGGCTGGGAGTTGTAATTACGAGAGTTCTGATAATGTCTTGGACGCTGTGAGCCTCGCCAAGACTGACCATGGGAGTTACGAGGTGGAGATGTCCTTTGCCTAGCTCTACAATCCGCAGTGTGGTGACCAACTTGTTTATGGTACGTGCAATATGGAAGCCTAGAGTGATTAGATTGACGAGGGGACTGAGAGAATTGTCTAGGAGGTGATGATCTAGGGGCAGACCAACAGTCCCTTGCAAGGTGGTTACTCTTACCACAATGCCAACATGAGGGAGTGGATGGTTGTGGACTATGGCGTTTCGGCAATTTATGAGGTGGCGAATTTGACTGGGGGCTACGAGCATGGGTACGCTTCTGCGACCAAGAGTTTTGAGAATTTGTGGGAGGATGCTGAGAGCTTGTAACTACATTTACAGCATCAGAGGGTGGCAACAGTTGAGCACTTCGGGGAGCTAGTTTATCTGCGGCATTGTTAATAGCCTCAAATACTTCACCAATTTCATGTTTAACACCAAAATTTTGTTGCTCAACGATTGGTTTTGTATGCTCGGGGGCAAAATGCATTAAAGTACCAAATGCTATCATTTTGGCCATAGCCTCAGGGGACAGATTATTGTCTTTATCTAACCAAGTCGAATTATTCATAGCAGACACTAAGGCATAAAGATACTGATCGAGACGGCTAGTAAACGCATTAAACGATTCACCAGGCTGCATGGTGGCATTGGCAATTTTCTTGACTAACCTATACGGGTCGAGGTCTCCTTTATTAACAAAGCGACGGCGAAAGAAATCCTTAAATTCAGGCCAAGACTGGAGGCTAACAATGGCTTTCTCATCAACAACAAAACGTGCATCACCTTTGGTTGTGTCCACGGCTGACCGTGCAATTGCTAAGTATTCGGCATCAGTAGGCTTAGAAAAACGTGCAACTGTTTTCGCTTCAACCTTACTAAACCATGATTCTAATAAACGCGATTCCCCAGCAAAAAGAGGAATAGCCATTTCCTGAGCTGATCTCTGGCCATTGGGATGAGCAACTGTTCCCATTGATTCTGAAGGGGTTTCAACAGCATTGTCACAGCCGTGGAAGTAATATGTGAATGCAGATTATAATTAAGTGCACCTGGCATCAGAAATAGTATACACAAAAATAAACAAACAAAAAAATATCAACTTTGCTAAAGTAAAAAATGGCAGAAATAAAATTATTAAATTGGGCTAGGCAAGAAAATAATTAAGAACAAGCAATTGTAAACTAATTTAGCAATCTTTCATTAAAAAAATGACTGGAATTAGATGTATGTAAATTAATTAAACCAGACTAAGCACAGCAATTGAGAATATAAAAACTGGAAGTGCAATTGCAAAATTTAATTAAAAAGATTCAACACAACAAGTGGCAATGCAAGAAATATATATGTAGCACATAAACTAGACACAGGAATGTACATAACTGCTATGGTAAAAATTATAATATGCAATATTGAAGGAATAAATTTCAATTTTTTTGGCCTGGAGGAATTAAAAAAAATTATATTGCACAAATCCTTCACTGCTACTAAAACAAGGATTTCTTACTTCACTGGAATTTGAATTTGCCAATAATACTCTAGGAGAACAATTAAAATTCAATGAAATTACTGTAAGAAGCAGGAATGTTGAAATCACACAAGAAAACTGTGGGGAGTGGAGTACTGAACCAGCTCCAATATTTAACAAGTCACTGATTGGTTAATTCACAGGATATTATGGAAAGTATTATGTAAGTCACGTTTTAGAACTTGGCACATTGTTCTCAACTAACAATTACTTATCTCAGGGTTGCAATTCATGAGAATCACCAGTAGCCAAAATTGGAGGAACGTCGTGAAGACCTGAAAAGGCACATGTGAGGTTTGTTTACAAACTGGTGCGATGGCAGCGCTCCTGGCGGCGGTGGCGCGAGAATCAGGGACCCCACACTGTTGACGCTGGAAGCGCGAAGATAAATTCTGACGACGACGATATTGCGACGATGTCGGTGGAGAAACACGATTGGGAGGCAGGAGTTCACACAAAATGATGTAGCAGGGGGCTGGTGGCGAGGTGTGAGCTTGAGAGGGAGGCGAGGTGTGTGAGCTTGGGGAGGCGACACTTGTCAAACAATTGCAGTCCACCAAATATTCTCAAGGAACAATACAGCACATACGATGATCAGTTGATAGTTGCGACGATGATTGACCACGATTGCAGTAGCTTGAACACTCACAAAGCTTAGATGCTGTCAGCTTGGGTGGCGGTGGTGGTGGTGGGTGCAGGTTCCCACGTGGTGGCGCGAGATTCAAAAATGGCTGGCGCGGGAAGCTTCCTTCCTCCTCACTGATGAGTGCACGTTCTCACAGGAAAATATTGACCCTTACTTCTGAAACGTTGGCCTGGAGTAGTGGTTGATGGCAGGACCCCGGTCTGGCACAATATTTGATGCGTGGGTGGCAGGATGGCGGCTTGTGGAGGCGGCTGATGGCGGTGGCGGCTGTACCTGTGAAACACACGGCGATGCTGGGTACTTGAACTTTTAGTTTCCAGAAAAAAATTTTCTGGGTCCCACTGCTGCTACCAGTATTCGTTTGCGTTGATTCGGATTGAATGTAGACACAGTAGTCGCTTCTGTATATATTTATTGACCAAGACAACAAGGTATATATCTGGCCAACCGAGGTCCACCTTACTCTGGGTCTGAGAGAGAACTGAGGCTGCTGGGAGCATGGCTTGATGCTCCTCTGTCTGGCATGACGTCAGAGGCCTACTTGCCTGTGATTGGTTACATTTCAACTGACAGAATTTGAGTATAACACCCTGTATACACCAGATGCATTGTTCTCCTGGCAGTATGGGTTCGAGTCACTTCTGGGGTGTGCGTTTTCAGTTGTATATAGTCCTGGGAACCATTCAGGCTTGTTTGCATTTTTGCTCAAGTGTCGCATCAGACTAGAAATTAAAATGAATTTTGGAGAATTGATCTTTGAATTACCATCAACAGTGAAAAGAAATGTAAGAAAGATCGAGAAAATTCGTTTTAGAATTATTAATCTTACTTTTTCGGTCATATTTACCAATATATGTCTACAGGAAAGACTGCTACCAATATATATATACATATATATATATATATATATATATATATATATATATATATATATATATATATATATATATATATATATATATATATATATATATGTATATATATATTGGTAGCAGTCTTTCCTGTAGACATATATTATTAAATATGACCGAAAAAGTAAGATTAATAATTCTAACACGAATTTTCTCAATAACTTGGCTTATTAGGCAAATCGGGCCTTGCATTGAGAAAATTCGTGTTAGAATTATTAATCTTACTTTTTCGGTCATATTTAATAATATATATATATATATATATATATATATATATATATATATATATATATATATATATATATATATATATATATATATATATATGTATATATATATATATTTATATGCGAACAAGCCTGAATGGTCCCCAGGACAATATGCAACTGAAAACTCACACCCCAGAAGTGACTCGAACCCATACTCCCAGAAGCAACGCAACTGGTATGTACAAGACGCCTTAATCCACTTGACCATCACGACCGGACATAATGAGGTGATAGCCGAGGCTATTTGAACCACCCCACCGCCGGCACTCGGATAGTAATCTTGGGCATAGCATTTTACCAAATCACCTCATTCTTTGGGGCACACGTGAGGAACACAAATGCGAACAAGCCTGAATGGTCCCCAGGACAATATGCTATTGTCAATAGCATATGCTTCAGGTTCTTCCGGGCTTCACTACCAGGATCCTCTGCAGCTCCTCCAGGCTGCTATCATGAAGTTTCCTTGAGCAACTACGGTGCTTCACCCTTCTGCTAGGTTCCTCCACAGCTCTCTTGGCTGCTACACCATGAAGTTTCCTCGAGCAACTATGGTGCTTCTCCACCTCTACAGAAGCATGTGACACTCGTCTTCACTGCTTCTCAAAGCTCGAGGTCCTCGCCTCCACTACCTTGGAGTCTCATCAACTACTTCATCTGTGCTGGCTTCGAAGTTCTCAGCAACTTCTTCCCCAAAGACAAACCTGCAACCCATCGACACTCCAATAAAATGTTCCCCTTTAACACATAAACAAAAATAATCACACAATATGTTTGCATCAAATCTCTATCTGTCCTCTACATACAGTGAGAGTGGATTCCCCCGTTTTGGGCGGGTCCATACTCCACCTCGCCCGGCGGCGGTCCTCACTCACTCCACCTCACTCACTCAGGGAGTGTCTTCCACCGTCAGGATCCGGGCTCCCTCAGTTGCCCGACAGCGCTCAGAGGGGACGGACGTCGCTCCGTGTTCCTCCCTCTCCACTCTTTTATTTCAGGCCTTCTGCCTTATTAAAACATGTCTAACTTGTCAATAAACATTGCTACTGTCGCTGGGCACACGACCAACTACAAGCAATCACTATGAACTGGCTTATATCGTGCTTACCACTGATTGCCTAGTCGAGGGCGCTCCTCCCTCTGACGAGACTTGGTCAGGGCGCTGCCACGGCCCACAATAATGCCTCTGGGCGGTTTAATAAACACTTCTCATCGCCCACGACTTGAGACCACACGTCCCCAGCTCGATCCCACAGCTGGTACGTCTGCACACTTCTCTTCACTTCGAGATATATCACTAGGGGTTCCCTTCTGACGGGAGCTCAACGGAGCGCGGCTTTCCCCTGCGATGTCTAGCACTCAAGTGAGGTCAAAGCCCTCCCGAAGCGAGCCTCACGCCTCCAGCAAAATGTCCCCATCTCCTAACCAGTCATTTATCTGTTTTCTTCTTCATTGCCCATAACCTCAAATTGTTATACATATCCAAGCAACCATTTTACATGTGTGTTATCACCTCTATATTTCTTAGACCTTCTGGTTAGGTCAGGCTTGATAGAATAATTCTCAAAGGCGAGACTCGTTTTTTTTTCGGCTACCTGGGATCATAACACTCCCTCCCCCTTGTTTTTGAGAATTATTCTAGTGGCTAGGCTCGAGATAACGCATCAGCCACTACATTGTCTCACCCTCTTATGTGCGTTATCACCAGGTCATACTCTTGGAGCGATAAAAACCATCTGGTTAATCTCTGGTTTGTATGCTTCATTTTCTTCAGGAAAACTAGGGGATTATGGTCTGTATACACCGTCACTGGGTGTCCTCCACCACTCACATACACTTCAAAATGTTTCAGTGCCATCACCAGGGCCAAAGTCTCTTTCTCGACTGTACTGTACGACCTCTGGTGCTTAACGAACTTCTTCGAGAAGAAGGACACGGGGCGGTAAATTTCATCATTCTGCTGCGTCAGTACAGCTCCAGCCCCTATATCACTGGCATCTACAAATAACGTAAACGGCGCTTCGAAATCTGGCGACACTAGTACAGGTGCCTCAGTCAACAGTCTTTTGGTCTTTTCAAACGCTTCTTGTGCTGTTCCATTCCACTCCCACTTCTTGCTCTTTGATAGCAAACTCGTCATAGGAGCAGCTATGGTGGAGAAATTTTCACAGAACTTCCGGTAATATCCAATCATACCGAGGTATCTCAACAATTCCTTCTTACTCCTGGGCACCGGGAAGTTGTCAATGGCCTCCACCTTTGTTCTTACCGGAGCAACCTCGCCTTGCCCTACTATATATCCAAGGTACTCCAGGCGGGCTCTCCCAAACTCGCTTTTTGCTAAGTTGATCGTCATGTTGGCCTTCCCCAACCGATCGAACAAATCTAAAAGTCGATCCACGTGATCCTTCCAGGAATCAGCGAACACCACAATATCATCGATGTACACTACACATCCAGTCGCGCCTTGTAATACCTGATTCATTACTCGTTGAAAACAACTACCACTATTCTTCATTCCGAACGGCACCACTTTATATTGGTACAAGCCGTCGGGTGTCACGAACGCTGAGATCCTCTTGGCCTCCTTAGACAGGGGAATCTGGTAGTATCCCTTCAGCAGGTCTATCTTCGAGACATACCGTGCACTCCCAATCCAATCTATGCAATCGTCAATGCGCGGTATCGGAAACGAGTCAGCGACCGTGACTGCATTCACCTTCCTATAATCGGTGCAGAACCGGTACGTGCCGTCACTCTTCTTCACGAGGAGGCACGGCGAACTCCAGTCACTGTTGCTAACCTCTGCCAAGTCGTTATCTAGCAGATACTTCACTTCTGCTCTAATTGCCGCCGCTTTCTCCGGGTTAACTCTGTAAGGGTGCTGCTTGATGGGCTCAGCACTCCCTACATTCACTTCGTGCACCGTTCCGCGGTGTCTTCTAGGCACGTCCGTGAATAACGTCTTATTCCTCCGTAGAATCTCCACTAGCTCCTGGCGTTGGTCATCCTCCAAATGACCCAGACGCTCACCTATCTTGGCCAGGCTTTCCGTATTTGATATCTTCGCGCCATCGGCCCTCTCTAACTTACAGTTCTCCTCTTCTATCCCTTTGCCATCTCCTACACAAAGCACAGTCGCCTGCAGTGGGCTTTCCATCTGTTCTTCATCGCCTAGAGGCTTATCTCTGTCATAGTACCTCTTTATCATGTTCACGTGGCAAACCTGTGACTTCCTCGGACGATCTGGCATGTGGATCACATAATTCACATCCCCTAACGCCTTCTGGACGGTATATGGTCCACAAAATCTCGACTCGTATATACTTCCTTTTACCGGTAGTAGGACTAACACCTGATCTCCTTCTTGAAATTTCCTGCCCTTCGCTTTCCTGTCGTGGTACCTTACCATCTCTGCCTGGGATGTTCTCAAATTTTCCTTGGCCAAATCTCTGGCCCTAGAGAGTCGCTCTCTAAAAGTTTTCACATATTGTCCCACGTCCACCTTAGGCCTATCCACGGTGAGCTGCTCCTTCAGCCCGCCCACTGGGCTCCTCACGGAGTGTCCATACACCAGTTGAAATGGGGTGAATCCGAGTGATTCTACTACCGCATCCCTAATGGCGAACAGCACGGATGGTAATGCCTCGTCCCAACTACTCCCTTCCTCAGCGCAGTATATCCTCAACAAGCTCTTTAGCGTTCCATGGAAACGCTCCAACGCTCCCTGCGACTGAGGGTGATACGGTGACGAGCGCACTTGCTCTACCCTCCATCCTCTCACAGTTTCCCTAAACAACTTCGACTGGAAGACACTCCCCAGGTCCGTCTGGATAACCTTGGGCATTCCTACCCACGCAATGTAGTTCTGTAGTCTATCCAGAACGGCTCTCGACGTCACTCTTCTCAAGGGAATTGCTTCGGGGAAACGGGTGGCCGTGCACATTATGGTTAGTAAGTACTCGTAGCCTTTTCTGGTCCTTGGCAACGGACCTACACAGTCTATCAAGACTCTCTCAAAAGGCTCGCCAAATGCCGGTATGGGCTTTAAGAGTGCCTTTGGTATGGCCGGAGCCGGTTTACCTGCACGTTGGCACGCCAAACATGTCCTACAATACCTCTTTACCTCCTTCCACACGTTCGGCCAGTAGAAGTGCTCCTGCACCTTATTTAAGGTCTTCTTCACCCCTAAGTGCCCTGCCATATCTACGGAGTGGGCTAGTTCCAACACAGCCGCCCTAAACTCCTTCGGCACTAACACTTGGTGCTTCTCCAACCATACCTTATCTGCGCCGGCTTTGTCCGGTCGCCACTTCCTCATTAGTACATCATCGTCCAAGTAGTAGTACACGGGGGACTCCGGACATGAGTTTCCCCCTTTTGCCTCCCTGATTAGATCTATAAACTCCTCTTTCTGAGCCCTAATCAGGTCTGCTCGGTTCACGCTGAACTTTTCAGGTAGGGTCATCTTCACTTTCTGTCTCCTCGAATCCTCATTCTTCTGGGCTGGATCTTCATCGAACAGCCCAGACATGTCCATGTTGACCTCCTCCCTTGGTGGAGTCGACACTGCTATATCATCTCCAATGTCTTCCTCGGCGGCTACGTCCGACTCTTTCACTACACAGGCCGGGTATACAATGACTTGACTGTCCTCTGCCTCATCTTCAAGGATGCTGGCTAGATCTATCTTCTCCGGCGTCCCACTTGTACCGCGGTCCTTCTGGTTCACCTCCGGCACAGCTTTTACTATCAGCTCTGGCAACACCTTGGACCCACACAAGTCGTTCCCCAGGATCACTTGGACTCCTGGAACAGGTATGTTGGGGCACACTCCCAACATCACCTCCGCCGACAAATAATCTGACTTCAACTGGACGGCACACACGGGCATGTCACACTTAGACAACAACCCATGAACCTTTATTCTCCTACTGCCAGCTAACAGTCGATCATTTCTTATTAGGCCTCTCAGAATCAAGCTCTGATTGGCTCCAGTATCCCTGAGGATACTAACCTCCACCTCGGGTTGACCTTCTATGCCGACCCAACCTTTACTAATGAACGGCCTATACCGCTCGTTCATCAAATCTACCTTCTGTGGTTTGTCTTGTTGTACATCAACGTACTTCTTCCAGGGATTACATGTCGTCAGGGTCACGACTCTCTTGCCCTGCCGACAATCTCGCATCATGTGACCTGATCTGTTGCACTTGTAGCATCTCATTTGGGAAAAATCTCTCCTATACGCCCCCGAGTGGCTCTGACTCTGCCCACTCGTATTGGAGTTCCTCGGGCCAGATGTACTACTCATACTCTGTTGAGCTTCATTGGACTCTTGTCTCCTATGCACATTTTTATTTTCCTGCTTACCTCCAGCAGTCGGACTCTGCAACTTTCCTTCCTGGGGCTTAAAACTAGCTAGTCCGCTTGTCTGCCCCCCAAAACTTCTTCCTCCCCAGACTCCACTGGGTCTGCTATTGCTGCGTCTCGCCTCGCTTTTCACTCTGTTCTCCCTCAAGCTCTTATATGCTTCGGTAATCATATCCGCCCTATCTGCGGCATCTTTCACCTCCTTTATCCCTGCTTCTTCGATCTTGAACTTTGTTTCGGGATGCATCATCTCCAAGAACTTCTCCATGACCATCAGTTGCTTCAGGTCAGCGTAAGATCCAACTCCAGCAGCCTCAATCCACTTCTGGAATCGTCTTTTCAGATCTCTTGCTGTCTCAGCAAACGTACACGCTCCAACCTTCATCATCTCTCTGAAGCGCTTTCTATAAGCTTCTGGGGTTAACTGAAACGAGCGCAATATGCTGCTCTTTACTGTGGCATAATCCTGGCACTCTTTCAGTGACAATTGGGTGTATGCCTCCCTGGCTGCACCGGTCAATCTCAACTGGACCAGCTGGGCCCATTCCTCCTGTCGCCACTCCTTGATGCTGGCCACCTTTTCAAAGTGCTCGAAAAAGCTCTCTGCCTCTTCAGGAACCAACAAGGGAATGTCCTTCTCCCTAACCCTAACATCTGGTGGGTGTGATACCTGGGTGGTGCTCTCTGGTAACCCATGTTCAATCCTTTGTTCAGCCAAGGTTCTATTCGGTTCTATCTGCATTTGTTTTGTTCTCTCTTTTTCTTTTTCGACCTGGGCTTTTTCTTTTTCTATTTCCAGTCTGGTTTTCTCTTTTTCCTTCTCCACCTCTAGCCTGGTCTTTTCTTTTTCCTTCTCAGCTTCATTTTTCATCTGGAGTTCTAGTTTCATCTTTTCCAGCTGGAACTGTGTCTCCTCACGCTGCATCTGGAGCTCTAACTGGAATCTCTCCAAGCTCCTATTTCGGCTACTCCTGCTACTGCGGCTACTCTTGCTGCTCCTACTCGATCCCTGGGATCTCACTTCATCCTGCCCATCATCCTCCTTTCCACTTTCAGCTCCTTTTTGGGCTCCTTGCTCTGCCGCTTCATTTTTGGCTCTTAACTGCCTCAGGATCTCATCCTTCATCCCAGCTACTTTTGATGCTTTCAACCTAATGCCACATTTTTCTGCAATTTGTTTCAATTGATCCCTCATGCAACCTTCCAAGTCCTCAGGCTTGCCTGACTCCACAAACGCTTGCACCTTATCCATCTTTGTCCTGCGAGTCTTCCCAAGAGAGAGGATATACACCTGCAGTCACACAGTTTATCTATTTCAGCAAGGGTGTACAAATCCACTCTTGGACAGGGTGTGGGTGTGTCAGTTCACTCTCCCAGACAGGCCCCAATTTATTATAGTCTGTGGGTTGGTTGATGTTGTTGTTGCTGTCGATCCTTCTCTACGGACAACCCAACCCACAACTCGGTAGAGTGCTTATACTAGGAGATCACCCTTGGCGCTTCTGGCTCTTGGAGAGGGGCTCAACGTCACACGTTTAGGGGATGCGGCTCCAACACTTAGCCTCGTTGTCACGTGCACACACCCACTCAAGCCGCTGTGACTCCCCACTCTCTCCTTAGGTAATATGATCTCCTCGATCCCCTTTTGGCTTATTAGTATTACCTTCTACCCCTGTCCACAGCAGTGGTTCTTGGTTCTTTCTCTCTCTCTCTCCTTCTTTACTACCTCCTGGGAAGCCTCACTAGGACAAGGGCAAACACCAGCAAATTGGGATACATTTACTGGACAAAGCACATGCACGATACATACACATATAATAATAATGAATCCTATACTCTATAATATTACAATCAGGTTGCACTCCAACGCCATCAGAACTCTATCATCAGCTTATCAAGTGGTATCCTCTCTCCTCGTTCACCACCTGATACTATCAACCTCCTCAAGTTGATCAAGTCTACATACACTGTTGCACCATCAGCAAGAGAATATATATATGCATCTATAAATGTGTACAAAGAAAATCAGCATTTGAATGCAATAACATATATCAATATAAATGTTCTTTGATACATAACAATGATCAATCGATCACTCTATCAGTCCTAGAACGCATACGTCTGTAGGTAATCCAGCCTACGCCTGCAACTCTAAACTTAAGTATAAAACACTCCTTGACAAAAGAATGCCAACAATCACTCACCTCTCACTGCGTCTTGCACGCTAATGACAACCAAACACTATCAACTCCCTACAAGTAATCCACCAGAACTTCCCTTCCACCTCTGGAAGTTCACTACCCTGATCTCTTCAGGTTCTTCCGGGCTTCACTACCAGGATCCTCTGCAGCTCCTCCAGGCTGCTATCATGAAGTTTCCTTGAGCAACTACGGTGCTTCACCCTTCTGCTAGGTTCCTCCACAGCTCTCTTGGCTGCTACACCATGAAGTTTCCTCGAGCAACTATGGTGCTTCTCCACCTCTACAGAAGCATGTGACACTCCTCTTCACTGCTTCTCACAGCTTGAGGTCCTCGCCTCCACTACCTTGGAGTCTCATCAACTACTTCATCTGTGCTGGCTTCGAAGTTCTCAGCAACTTCTTCCCCAAAGACAAACCTGCAACCCATCGACACTCCAATAAAATGTTCCCCTTTAACACATAAACAAAAATAATCACACAATATGTTTGCATCAAATCTCTATATGTCCTCTACATACAGTGAGAGGGGACTCCCCCGTTTTGGGCGGGTCCATACTCCACCTCGCCCGGCGGCGGTCCTCACTCACTCAGGGAGGGTCTTCCACCATCAGGAGACGGGCTCCCTCAGTTGCCCGCCAGCGCTCAGAGGGGATGGACGTCGCTCCGTGTTCCTCCCTCTCCACTCTCTTATTTCAGGCCTTCTGCCTTATTAAAACATGTCTAACTTGTCAATAAACATTGCTACTGTCGCTGGGCACACGACCAACTACAAGCAATCACTATGAACTGGCTTATATCGTGCTTACCACTGATTGCCTAGTCGAGGGCGCTCCTCCTTCTGACGAGACTTGGTCAGGGCGCTGCCACGGCCCACAATAAGGCCTCTGGGCGGTTTAATAAACACTTCTCATCGCCCACGACTTGAGACCACACGTCCCCAGCTCGATCCCACAGCTGGTACGTCTGCACACTTCTCTTCTCTTCGAGATATATCACTAGGGGTTCCCTTCTGACGGGAGCTCAACGGAGCGCGGCTTTCCCCTGCGATGTCTGGCACTCAAGTGAGGTCAAAGCCCTCCCGAAGCGAGCCTCACGCCTCCAGCAAAATGTCCCCATCTCCTAACCAGTCATTTATCTGTTTTCTTCTTCATTGCCCATAACCTCAAATTGTTATACATATCCAAGCAACCATTTTACATGTGTGTTATCACCTCTATATTTCTTAGACCTTCTGGTTAGGTCAGGCTTGATAGAATAATTCTCAAAGGGGAGACTCGCTTTTTTTTCGGCTACCTGGGATCATAACAATGGATGGGAGGATTGAGGATATTGATGCTCTTGATGCACTCTACCTCGTCACCAGATGTCTGTCCCTCCCCAGGTTAACCTACTTTCTGAGGTGTTCACCATCTTACTGTAGCCAAAAACTAAGTGAGTATGACCGGTTACTGAAATCAATGCTAGAAAAAGCCCTTAACCTCTCTCTCGATGACCTACAGTGGAAACAAGCCTCTCTTCCCGTAAGACTTGGGGGCCTCGGAGTTCGAACAGCAACGCAAATCGCTGTTCCAGCCTTCCTGTCCTTCTTATCAGCATCCGACGACCTTGTGAAGGAAATTCTACCTGCCCACTTACATCAGCTGGCAGGTGTACATGATCCCAATTTTACACGCTGTGCCACAGAGTGGGCCTCTCGTGCAGGCCAATCACCTCAACCACCATCCCCAAAAGCCCACAAGCAATCCAGCTGGGATGGCCCCATTGTAGACCAAGTTGCTGCAGAGTGCCTGGGTGCTGCAACAACACAACACGACATTGCTCGCCTCACAGCAGTAGCAGCACCACATGCAGGGGATTTCCTGTTAGCAACCCCAATGTCGGCAACTGGCACACGTCTCACACCACACGCCCTCCGAATTGCTGTGGCCCTCCGCCTTGCTGCCCCAATCCACACCAGATATAGGTGTATTTGCGGCGAGGTGGTGGCTGACAGGTACGGCCACCATGGCCTACTCTGCCAAAGCACAGGGGGATGGCACTCGAGGCACAATGAAGTTAACGACTTCATCAAGAGGAGCCTCACCACAGCTGGATGCCCAGCTGAAAGAGAGCCCCGTTACCTAACGCCCCGTAACTCTGATGCTCTTATTGGCCGCCCGGATGGTATCACAGTGAACTCCTGGAAGAATGGCAAGCAGTTGGTATGGGACTACACGTGCGTATCAACCCTGGCTAACACCTACATTAATCTCAGTGTTGCACAACCAGGTGGCGCTGCCACCCACAGGGAAGCAGCCAAATCCCGTAAGTATAGTGAACTGGATCACCACTACAATTTTGTCCCCATTGCTTCTGAGACACTCGGCGCCTGGGGTAAAAGTGCTACCAGTTTTTTGAAGGAACTGGGTTCTAGGCTCATTGAAACAACAAAGGACCCAAGAGCTGCAAGCTTTCTTTTCCAGCGCCTCAGTGTGGCGATACAGAGGGGAAATGCGCACTGCATCCAGGGTTCCTGCCCGCCATCTGAGGAGCTGGAGGAACTCGACAACCTATGATAACCATCTTTGTAACCCATATGTAACTCTTTTTTGTAACAAAGTTCAAATAAAGTAAATATATATGTGTACATACAAAAGAATGGGGGTGGTAGGAGAAGATAATATTAGTGTTCAGTGAGAAGCCACAAGGTCTCCTCTGAATACTTTTTATTTTCTTCTCCGAGGCTATGGGTCCCCACATTGGCACCAGAGGTGGTACCCTCAATATATATATATATATATATATATATATATATATATATATATATATATATATATATATATATATATATATATATATATATATATATATATATCTATATATCTCTATATATATATACATATATATATATATATATATTTATATATATATATATATATATATATATATATATATATATATATATATATATATATATATATCTATATATCTCTATATATATATACATATATATATATATATATATATATATATATATATATATATATATATATATATATATATATAATGTCGAGGTACATCGTAAGTGAGTAACGGTGTACAAAGAACTTAATCCCGAAATCCTGGCAAGGTCGCCAATGTCTGGGAATACCTTAATTGTAGGTATAAGTATAAATGACCATACTTAATATCCTGTCAACGGTCGCAAATGTCGGGGTGTCCCTCTCTCCCTTCAGACACCACCAAGTAGTATTAGCGATTACTGTTACTCACCGTAGCCCTGTGGGTCTTCACTCAATCCTCGTGGTGCCACTGTTCGCCAGGAGAGTATCCCAGTCGATCTCCAGCCGGCCTTATAGCCAAAGACAAGTGAGAACACAGTCTGCTCTCTCCCAACCGTGTGCCCGCCCCGACAAGGGCTCTACTACTAACTGCAAGGTCGCCAACTGGTGTTTCCCGTGTCCAGTAACACGTCAGTGGTATTGTGGGATTGTGGTACTAGTGGCAGAGAGCTCACTCGTTAAAACTGGTCACAGACGGGTATGTATCTCTATCACTCTCACTCTTTCCAACTGTTCTATAGCAACAAGATATGAAGGGATAATACAAACACGAAGGTAGTTTTGCATTTTACTTAAAACACACAAGGTAGTATATCCATATCAACAACGAAGCAACAAGTACATGGCAGTAAGTCACTCTCTCTTCATAAAACTGTAACTCATCAGGAGGGCAATACTCCCCCTCCTTTCATAATCAGCTGGGCGGCCCCCTCTCACTGTGTGAACGCCTCTGTACTTGTTGCCTGGCGTGAAGTGCCTGTTTCTTTAAATTCACAGTAATCACTATATTTGCAATCAACACAATATTTGCTATAATGACACTAGAACGCAATGAGCCACTTCACTGGTCTTAAGCTCAATAAATCATTTCTACAGCTATAGACACAATAATTCACTATAAAGGCATTATGCACGGCAGATCATAATAATGATAATGAATGCAATTAACCACGGTACTGGCCTTAGACTCAGTAATTCCTTTCGAAGGCGATAACACCATAAATCACTGTACACATGAAAATGTTATTCAACACTCCAGCACATATATATATATATAGATCAATTCATCAATGTCAATAATAATAAGATAATACTGGGCCCACAGCCTATCTCCAATAACTGCTACACTTATATATATATATATTCTCTGGCATAATTTATAATATTAATGTCACATGAAAGACATCATCCACGACACAGCAAACTCTTCAATAATCACAGGTGCATTCACACACCACAAATATATTCCGTGAGAGCTTTCCACAGCCTCACTCCTCACAACTGTGTCCTACCGTGACATAGACATTGGTGAGCCTTAGTCACGACATGGAAGATACTCTGGCTAAATATAGCTGACTAAAGGGGAATTGGGAGGGAAACTTGAATCACCTACTTCCGCCTAAATGATGTGGACTCGCCCTCCGGTGAGAGTTGAACTGCAGCTCATGGTCCCGGCTATCGTCTCGTTGTAGGGACTGCCCCCATACACACACTGAAGCTCTTTCCAGGAACCCAATCAACATCCCAAAAACGCGTCGTCTCCGTGCTCTGTCCTCTGCAGGCCCGTGCTCCTCCACAACTTCTTGAAGAGTTGGAGTCGGTCTTCTGGCCGTCGACTTCTCCTCGCCACTACGTCTGCAGTCCTACTCTCGGCTGCAGTCGTCCTGATTCCCAATTAGTTTTCTTCTTCCGCTGCTTCCCGGTGGATTGGCCCAGCCGCTACGTCGTCACAAAACGGGTGAACTGTTTCAGACGTCACATACGTCACTGCATAGACTTCACTTCTTCTTGCAAAGCACCAGTCCCTGGAGCACTTGTTGCTCAATATTCCATCGATTCCCTCTTCGGTCCAACACATGGAATGAAGGAAGACCTTACAGAGTACTTGCAGACTACAGGTGATGCGTAAAATCCATGGGAGCGGGGTACAACTGTCAAACGGACAGGACCGACGTTCGCACGTCCGACCTCGTCAATGTGTCATGTCACACTAGTTGCGCCACAGAGACGCGATCTCTGGACCCCCATGCTCTCGTGACGTCATACTTGCCAGGGGCGTTTCTCATTGACCCCCTGTGCCACGTCACTGTCCGTGACCAATCTGGTGCCACTGACGTCATACAGTTTTGGCGGGAGAACGGAGGGACCGGCGCCATATTGGCGTCCTAAAGGGCCTAAACCACAGGCCAAAATACTCTTCTTTTACGAATTTCTCGCCAATGCGAGAAAACTACACACTCCCACATATGCCAAATTGTTGCCTGCAACTTAGAGAACGCTCGGGTTAAGTGGATATGACTCTTACAGCTGTGTGGGATAAATATAAGGGGGGGGGGAACACCGTCACATACCCCTCCCCTTAAAATAAGAGTCATATCTGATTAGTGTACACTGGACAGAGCTTCCGCTACCACGTTGTCCTTCCCTCTGATGTGCTTGATGTACAACCGGTATTCCTGCAGTAGTAATGCCCACCTCGTTAGCCGCTGGTTGGCGTTCCTCATCTTGTACAAAATGGTCAAAGGGTTGTGATCTGAAAACACAAGAACAGATCTCGCCCCTCCTCCCACGTACACGTCAAAGTGCTTCAGGGCCATTACTAAAGCCAAAGCCTCCTTCTCGACGGTACAATAGGCACGCTGGTACTTCACAAATTTCTTGGAGTAGAAAGCTACTGGCCTATGTACCTCACTCCTCTCTTGGGCCAACATGGCCCCTATCCCAACGTCATTGGCATCCACGTACAGGATGAATCTGGCTGAAAAATCTGGGGATATTAATACTGGGGCCTTCGTCAACTGTTTCTTTGTCTTCTCAAAAGACTCCTGGCAGGCCTCTCCCCATTTCCATCGTACATTCTTAGAGAGTAGTTCGGTCAGGGGATGTGCTACCGTGGAAAAGTTCTTGCAGAAACCACGATAGTATCCTATCATCCCAAGATATCTCAACAACTCCTTACGCGTCCTGGGTACTGGGTGCTCCCTAATGGCTGACACTTTGTGATCTACAGGGGTTACTTCTCATTGGCCGATGACGAAGCCTAGGTACTCTAAGTGGGCCTTCCCAAACTCACTCTTGGCTAGGTTCACGGTTAAGTTAGCATCCTCTAGCCTCCTGAACAATTCTCTGAGTCTCTCCAGGCGTGTCTCCCAACCGTCGGAGTACACTACTATGTCATCGATGTATACTGTGCAGCCTTCAGCCCCCCTCAACAGCTCATTCATCATGCATTGGAAACAACTACCGCTGTTTTTCTTTCCGAAGGGCAACACCTTGTACTGGTACAGCCCGTCTAGTGTTACGAAAGTTGATATCTTCCTGGCATCGGGAGTCAATGAGATCTGATAGTACCCCGTGAGCAGATCGTCCTTGGATACATATCTTGCACTACCCACCTGGTCGATGCAATCACTCACCCTTGGCCTGGGGTGGGAATCTGCCACAGTGATGGGGTTCACCTTTCTGTAGTCTGTACAAAAGCGGAATGTACCATCGCTTTTCTTCACTAACAAGCATGGGGAACTCCACTCACTGTTGCTAGGCTCTGCAAGGTCGTTCTCAAGGAGATACTCCACCTCCTTCCTCTTCAACTCTCGCTTCTCTGGGCTTACCCTATAAGCGCTCTGTTTGATGGGCCTGGCGTCCCTCACCTCTACCTCATGCGTTACACTCTTGTGTCGTCGGGGCACGTCGGTAAAGAGAGAGGCATTTTCTCTCAACAGGTTCGACAGGTCCGCGCTCTGTTGTCCTTCCAGGTCTTGTAACATTTCTTCGATCTTCGCCAAACTCTCCGAATTGGTGA
Organism: Procambarus clarkii; assembly: GCF_040958095.1. Taxonomy (NCBI): domain Eukaryota; kingdom Metazoa; phylum Arthropoda; class Malacostraca; order Decapoda; family Cambaridae; genus Procambarus; species Procambarus clarkii. The sequence goes on from NC_091157.1 coordinate 37,134,471, forward strand.
GATGGGTGCTGTCCGCCCTGGACCACTTTCCTTCCTCCTCTGGAAGTTCTTGATCCACTTGCATGTACAAAATCATCTTCTGCTGGGGGTCTCGAGTCATCGTTCCGTCCTGCTTGGTGGCACCTCCTTCCTCAGGGAAGAAAGGCTTCATGCGGTCAACATGACACACCTGTGTCTTACGGGGTCTATCCGGCTTACCAATTTCATAAGTTACAGGGCCCAACCGCCGTAGCACCTTGTACGGTCCCTCGAATCGTGACTCGGTCACTCGGCTCTTCCCTGGCTGCAATACCATAACCTGGGACCCAACCTGGAACTCTCTTGGCGTAGCTTTCTTGTCATACCATTCTGACATCTTACGCTGCGCCTCCTTCAGATGTTTTCTTGCTAGTTCCTTTGCTAAAGTGAGATGCTCTTTGAACTTCTGAACGTACTCGTTGACCGTTCCCACGGTCACTCCTGGTGTCCACTGTTCTTTCAGCATGGACAGAGGACTTCGTACCTCATGTCCATACACCAGCTGGAACGGTGAGAAACCTAACGACTCTACCACTCCGTTACGTATGGCAAACAACGCAGGGTAAACTGCCTCATCCCATTCGGCTCCCTGCTCTGCACAGAACACTCTCAGAACGGTCTTCAGGGTGGAGTGAAACCTTTCGATCACCCTTTGCGACTGCGGTCGGTAGGGCGACGACCGAATCTGAGTCACTCCCCAATTTGTCACGGTCTGTCTGAACCATTTAGATTGGAATCTACTTCCACAGTCCGTCTGGATTTCCCTGGGCATTCCCACCCAAGAGAAAAATCGTTGCAGCTGCCCGGCTACTCCTCTCGACGTCAACCGCCGCATCAGGACTACTTCCGGAAATCTTGTCGACGCGCATATGATTGTCATCAGGTAGGTATTTCCTCGTTTCGTCCATGGCAACGGTCCCACCCCGTCGACCAACAGACGCTCAAATGCAGGCATCTACAAATAACGTAAACGGCGCTTCGAAATCTGGCGACACTAGTACAGGTGCCTCAGTCAACAGTCTTTTGGTCTTTTCAAACGCTTCTTGTGCTGTTCCATTCCACTCCCACTTCTTGCTCTTTGATAGCAAACTCGTCATAGGAGCAGCTATGGTGGAGAAATTTTCACAGAACTTCCGGTAATATCCAATCATACCGAGGTATCTCAACAATTCCTTCTTACTCCTGGGCACCGGGAAGTTGTCAATGGCCTCCACCTTTGTTCTTACCGGAGCAACCTCGCCTTGCCCTACTATATATCCAAGGTACTCCAGGCGGGCTCTCCCAAACTCGCTTTTTGCTAAGTTGATCGTCATGTTGGCCTTCCCCAACCGATCGAACAAATCTAAAAGTCGATCCACGTGATCCTTCCAGGAATCAGCGAACACCACAATATCATCGATGTACACTACACATCCAGTCGCGCCTTGTAATACCTGATTCATTACTCGTTGAAAACAACTACCACTATTCTTCATTCCGAACGGCACCACTTTATATTGGTACAAGCCGTCGGGTGTCACGAACGCTGAGATCCTCTTGGCCTCCTTAGACAGGGGAATCTGGTAGTATCCCTTCAGCAGGTCTATCTTCGAGACATACCGTGCACTCCCAATCCAATCTATGCAATCGTCAATGCGCGGTATCGGAAACGAGTCAGCGACCGTGACTGCATTCACCTTCCTATAATCGGTGCAGAACCGGTACGTGCCGTCACTCTTCTTCACGAGGAGGCACGGCGAACTCCAGTCACTGTTGCTAACCTCTGCCAAGTCGTTATCTAGCAGATACTTCACTTCTGCTCTAATTGCCGCCGCTTTCTCCGGGTTAACTCTGTAAGGGTGCTGCTTGATGGGCTCAGCACTCCCTACATTCACTTCGTGCACCGTTCCGCGGTGTCTTCTAGGCACGTCCGTGAATAACGTCTTATTCCTCCGTAGAATCTCCACTAGCTCCTGGCGTTGGTCATCCTCCAAATGACCCAGACGCTCACCTATCTTGGCCAGGCTTTCCGTATTTGATATCTTCGCGCCATCGGCCCTCTCTAACTTACAGTTCTCCTCTTCTATCCCTTTGCCATCTCCTACACAAAGCACAGTCGCCTGCAGTGGGCTTTCCATCTGTTCTTCATCGCCTAGAGGCTTATCTCTGTCATAGTACCTCTTTATCATGTTCACGTGGCAAACCTGTGACTTCCTCGGACGATCTGGCATGTGGATCACATAATTCACATCCCCTAACGCCTTCTGGACGGTATATGGTCCACAAAATCTCGACTCGTATATACTTCCTTTTACCGGTAGTAGGACTAACACCTGATCTCCTTCTTGAAATTTCCTGCCCTTCGCTTTCCTGTCGTGGTACCTTACCATCTCTGCCTGGGATGTTCTCAAATTTTCCTTGGCCAAATCTCTGGCCCTAGAGAGTCGCTCTCTAAAAGTTTTCACATATTGTCCCACGTCCACCTTAGGCCTATCCACGGTGAGCTGCTCCTTCAGCCCGCCCACTGGGCTCCTCACGGAGTGTCCATACACCAGTTGAAATGGGGTGAATCCGAGTGATTCTACTACCGCATCCCTAATGGCGAACAGCACGGATGGTAATGCCTCGTCCCAACTACTCCCTTCCTCAGCGCAGTATATCCTCAACAAGCTCTTTAGCGTTCCATGGAAACGCTCCAACGCTCCCTGCGACTGAGGGTGATACGGTGACGAGCGCACTTGCTCTACCCTCCATCCTCTCACAGTTTCCCTAAACAACTTCGACTGGAAGACACTCCCCAGGTCCGTCTGGATAACCTTGGGCATTCCTACCCACGCAATGTAGTTCTGTAGTCTATCCAGAACGGCTCTCGACGTCACTCTTCTCAAGGGAATTGCTTCGGGGAAACGGGTGGCCGTGCACATTATGGTTAGTAAGTACTCGTAGCCTTTTCTGGTCCTTGGCAACGGACCTACACAGTCTATCAAGACTCTCTCAAAAGGCTCGCCAAATGCCGGTATGGGCTTTAAGAGTGCCTTTGGTATGGCCGGAGCCGGTTTACCTGCACGTTGGCACGCCAAACATGTCCTACAATACCTCTTTACCTCCTTCCACACGTTCGGCCAGTAGAAGTGCTCCTGCACCTTATTTAAGGTCTTCTTCACCCCTAAGTGCCCTGCCATATCTACGGAGTGGGCTAGTTCCAACACAGCCGCCCTAAACTCCTTCGGCACTAACACTTGGTGCTTCTCCAACCATACCTTATCTGCGCCGGCTTTGTCCGGTCGCCACTTCCTCATTAGTACATCATCGTCCAAGTAGTAGTACACGGGGGACTCCGGACATGAGTTTCCCCCTTTTGCCTCCCTGATTAGATCTATAAACTCCTCTTTCTGAGCCCTAATCAGGTCTGCTCGGTTCACGCTGAACTTTTCAGGTAGGGTCATCTTCACTTTCTGTCTCCTCGAATCCTCATTCTTCTGGGCTGGATCTTCATCGAACAGCCCAGACATGTCCATGTTGACCTCCTCCCTTGGTGGAGTCGACACTGCTATATCATCTCCAATGTCTTCCTCGGCGGCTACGTCCGACTCTTTCACTACACAGGCCGGGTATACAATGACTTGACTGTCCTCTGCCTCATCTTCAAGGATGCTGGCTAGATCTATCTTCTCCGGCGTCCCACTTGTACCGCGGTCCTTCTGGTTCACCTCCGGCACAGCTTTTACTATCAGCTCTGGCAACACCTTGGACCCACACAAGTCGTTCCCCAGGATCACTTGGACTCCTGGAACAGGTATGTTGGGGCACACTCCCAACATCACCTCCGCCGACAAATAATCTGACTTCAACTGGACGGCACACACGGGCATATCACACTTAGACAACAACCCATGAACCTTTATCCTCCTACTGCCAGCTAACAGTCGATCATTTCTTATTAGGCCTCTCAGAATCAAGCTCTGATTGGCTCCAGTATCCCTGAGGATACTAACCTCCACCTCGGGTTGACCTTCTATGCCGACCCAACCTTTACTAATGAACGGCCTATACCGCTCGTTCATCAAATCTACCTTCTGTGGTTTGTCTTGTTGTACATCAACGTACTTCTTCCAGGGATTACATGTCGTCAGGGTCACGACTCTCTTGCCCTGCCGACAATCTCGCATCATGTGACCTGATCTGTTGCACTTGTAGCATCTCATTTGGGAAAAATCTCTCCTATACGCCCCCGAGTGGCTCTGACTCTGCCCACTCGTATTGGAGTTCCTCGGGCCAGATGTACTACTCATACTCTGTTGAGCTTCATTGGACTCTTGTCTCCTATGCACATTTTTATTTTCCTGCTTACCTCCAGCAGTCGGACTCTGCAACTTTCCTTCCTGGGGCTTAAAACTAGCTAGTCCGCTTGTCTGCCCCCCAAAACTTCTTCCTCCCCAGACTCCACTGGGTCTGCTATTGCTGCGTCTCGCCTCGCTTTTCACTCTGTTCTCCCTCAAGCTCTTATATGCTTCGGTAATCATATCCGCCCTATCTGCGGCATCTTTCACCTCCTTTATCCCTGCTTCTTCGATCTTGAACTTTGTTTCGGGATGCATCATCTCCAAGAACTTCTCCATGACCATCAGTTGCTTCAGGTCAGCGTAAGATCCAACTCCAGCAGCCTCAATCCACTTCTGGAATCGTCTTTTCAGATCTCTTGCTGTCTCAGCAAACGTACACGCTCCAACCTTCATCATCTCTCTGAAGCGCTTTCTATAAGCTTCTGGGGTTAACTGAAACGAGCGCAATATGCTGCTCTTTACTGTGGCATAATCCTGGCACTCTTTCAGTGACAATTGGGTGTATGCCTCCCTGGCTGCACCGGTCAATCTCAACTGGACCAGCTGGGCCCATTCCTCCTGTCGCCACTCCTTGATGCTGGCCACCTTTTCAAAGTGCTCGAAAAAGCTCTCTGCCTCTTCAGGAACCAACAAGGGAATGTCCTTCTCCCTAACCCTAACATCTGGTGGGTGTGATACCTGGGTGGTGCTCTCTGGTAACCCATGTTCAATCCTTTGTTCAGCCAAGGTTCTATTCGGTTCTATCTGCATTTGTTTTGTTCTCTCTTTTTCTTTTTCGACCTGGGCTTTTTCTTTTTCTATTTCCAGTCTGGTTTTCTCTTTTTCCTTCTCCACCTCTAGCCTGGTCTTTTCTTTTTCCTTCTCAGCTTCATTTTTCATCTGGAGTTCTAGTTTCATCTTTTCCAGCTGGAACTGTGTCTCCTCACGCTGCATCTGGAGCTCTAACTGGAATCTCTCCAAGCTCCTATTTCGGCTACTCCTGCTACTGCGGCTACTCTTGCTGCTCCTACTCGATCCCTGGGATCTCACTTCATCCTGCCCATCATCCTCCTTTCCACTTTCAGCTCCTTTTTGGGCTCCTTGCTCTGCCGCTTCATTTTTGGCTCTTAACTGCCTCAGGATCTCATCCTTCATCCCAGCTACTTTTGATGCTTTCAACCTAATGCCACATTTTTCTGCAATTTGTTTCAATTGATCCCTCATGCAACCTTCCAAGTCCTCAGGCTTGCCTGACTCCACAAACGCTTGCACCTTATCCATCTTTGTCCTGCGAGTCTTCCCAAGAGAGAGGATATACACCTGCAGTCACACAGTTTATCTATTTCAGCAAGGGTGTACAAATCCACTCTTGGACAGGGTGTGGGTGTGTCAGTTCACTCTCCCAGACAGGCCCCAATTTATTATAGTCTGTGGGTTGGTTGATGTTGTTGTTGCTGTCGATCCTTCTCTACGGACAACCCAACCCACAACTCGGTAGAGTGCTTATACTAGGAGATCACCCTTGGCGCTTCTGGCTCTTGGAGAGGGGCTCAACGTCACACGTTTAGGGGATGCGGCTCCAACACTTAGCCTCGTTGTCACGTGCACACACCCACTCAAGCCGCTGTGACTCCCCACTCTCTCCTTAGGTAATATGATCTCCTCGATCCCCTTTTGGCTTATTAGTATTACCTTCTACCCCTGTCCACAGCAGTGGTTCTTGGTTCTTTCTCTCTCTCTCTCCTTCTTTACTACCTCCTGGGAAGCCTCACTAGGACAAGGGCAAACACCAGCAAATTGGGATACATTTACTGGACAAAGCACATGCACGATACATACACATATAATAATAATGAATCCTATACTCTATAATATTACAATCAGGTTGCACTCCAACGCCATCAGAACTCTATCATCAGCTTATCAAGTGGTATCCTCTCTCCTCGTTCACCACCTGATACTATCAACCTCCTCAAGTTGATCAAGTCTACATACACTGTTGCACCATCAGCAAGAGAATATATATATGCATCTATAAATGTGTACAAAGAAAATCAGCATTTGAATGCAATAACATATATCAATATAAATGTTCTTTGATACATAACAATGATCAATCGATCACTCTATCAGTCCTAGAACGCATACGTCTGTAGGTAATCCAGCCTACGCCTGCAACTCTAAACTTAAGTATAAAACACTCCTTGACAAAAGAATGCCAACAATCACTCACCTCTCACTGCGTCTTGCACGCTAATGACAACCAAACACTATCAACTCCCTACAAGTAATCCACCAGAACTTCCCTTCCACCTCTGGAAGTTCACTACCCTGATCTCTTCAGGTTCTTCCGGGCTTCACTACCAGGATCCTCTGCAGCTCCTCCAGGCTGCTATCATGAAGTTTCCTTGAGCAACTACGGTGCTTCACCCTTCTGCTAGGTTCCTCCACAGCTCTCTTGGCTGCTACACCATGAAGTTTCCTCGAGCAACTATGGTGCTTCTCCACCTCTACAGAAGCATGTGACACTCCTCTTCACTGCTTCTCACAGCTTGAGGTCCTCGCCTCCACTACCTTGGAGTCTCATCAACTACTTCATCTGTGCTGGCTTCGAAGTTCTCAGCAACTTCTTCCCCAAAGACAAACCTGCAACCCATCGACACTCCAATAAAATGTTCCCCTTTAACACATAAACAAAAATAATCACACAATATGTTTGCATCAAATCTCTATATGTCCTCTACATACAGTGAGAGGGGACTCCCCCGTTTTGGGCGGGTCCATACTCCACCTCGCCCGGCGGCGGTCCTCACTCACTCAGGGAGGGTCTTCCACCATCAGGAGACGGGCTCCCTCAGTTGCCCGCCAGCGCTCAGAGGGGATGGACGTCGCTCCGTGTTCCTCCCTCTCCACTCTCTTATTTCAGGCCTTCTGCCTTATTAAAACATGTCTAACTTGTCAATAAACATTGCTACTGTCGCTGGGCACACGACCAACTACAAGCAATCACTATGAACTGGCTTATATCGTGCTTACCACTGATTGCCTAGTCGAGGGCGCTCCTCCTTCTGACGAGACTTGGTCAGGGCGCTGCCACGGCCCACAATAAGGCCTCTGGGCGGTTTAATAAACACTTCTCATCGCCCACGACTTGAGACCACACGTCCCCAGCTCGATCCCACAGCTGGTACGTCTGCACACTTCTCTTCTCTTCGAGATATATCACTAGGGGTTCCCTTCTGACGGGAGCTCAACGGAGCGCGGCTTTCCCCTGCGATGTCTGGCACTCAAGTGAGGTCAAAGCCCTCCCGAAGCGAGCCTCACGCCTCCAGCAAAATGTCCCCATCTCCTAACCAGTCATTTATCTGTTTTCTTCTTCATTGCCCATAACCTCAAATTGTTATACATATCCAAGCAACCATTTTACATGTGTGTTATCACCTCTATATTTCTTAGACCTTCTGGTTAGGTCAGGCTTGATAGAATAATTCTCAAAGGGGAGACTCGCTTTTTTTTCGGCTACCTGGGATCATAACAATGGATGGGAGGATTGAGGATATTGATGCTCTTGATGCACTCTACCTCGTCACCAGATGTCTGTCCCTCCCCAGGTTAACCTACTTTCTGAGGTGTTCACCATCTTACTGTAGCCAAAAACTAAGTGAGTATGACCGGTTACTGAAATCAATGCTAGAAAAAGCCCTTAACCTCTCTCTCGATGACCTACAGTGGAAACAAGCCTCTCTTCCCGTAAGACTTGGGGGCCTCGGAGTTCGAACAGCAACGCAAATCGCTGTTCCAGCCTTCCTGTCCTTCTTATCAGCATCCGACGACCTTGTGAAGGAAATTCTACCTGCCCACTTACATCAGCTGGCAGGTGTACATGATCCCAATTTTACACGCTGTGCCACAGAGTGGGCCTCTCGTGCAGGCCAATCACCTCAACCACCATCCCCAAAAGCCCACAAGCAATCCAGCTGGGATGGCCCCATTGTAGACCAAGTTGCTGCAGAGTGCCTGGGTGCTGCAACAACACAACACGACATTGCTCGCCTCACAGCAGTAGCAGCACCACATGCAGGGGATTTCCTGTTAGCAACCCCAATGTCGGCAACTGGCACACGTCTCACACCACACGCCCTCCGAATTGCTGTGGCCCTCCGCCTTGCTGCCCCAATCCACACCAGATATAGGTGTATTTGCGGCGAGGTGGTGGCTGACAGGTACGGCCACCATGGCCTACTCTGCCAAAGCACAGGGGGATGGCACTCGAGGCACAATGAAGTTAACGACATCATCAAGAGGAGCCTCACCACAGCTGGATGCCCAGCTGAAAGAGAGCCCCGTTACCTAACGCCCCGTAACTCTGATGCTCTTATTGGCCGCCCGGATGGTATCACAGTGAACTCCTGGAAGAATGGCAAGCAGTTGGTATGGGACTACACGTGCGTATCAACCCTGGCTAACACCTACATTAATCTCAGTGTTGCACAACCAGGTGGCGCTGCCACCCACAGGGAAGCAGCCAAATCCCGTAAGTATAGTGAACTGGATCACCACTACAATTTTGTCCCCATTGCTTCTGAGACACTCGGCGCCTGGGGTAAAAGTGCTACCAGTTTTTTGAAGGAACTGGGTTCTAGGCTCATTGAAACAACAAAGGACCCAAGAGCTGCAAGCTTTCTTTTCCAGCGCCTCAGTGTGGCGATACAGAGGGGAAATGCGCACTGCATCCAGGGTTCCTGCCCGCCATCTGAGGAGCTGGAGGAACTCGACAACCTATGATAACCATCTTTGTAACCCATATGTAACTCTTTTTTGTAACAAAGTTCAAATAAAGTAAATATATATGTGTACATACAAAAGAATGGGGGTGGTAGGAGAAGATAATATTAGTGTTCAGTGAGAAGCCACAAGGTCTCCTCTGAATACTTTTTATTTTCTTCTCCGAGGCTATGGGTCCCCACATTGGCACCAGAGGTGGTACCCTCAATATATATATATATATATATATATATATATATATATATATATATATATATATATATATATATATATATATATATATATATATATATATCTATATATCTCTATATATATATACATATATATATATATATATATTTATATATATATATATATATATATATATATATATATATATATATATATATATATATCTATATATCTCTATATATATATACATATATATATATATATATATATATATATATATATATATATATATATATATATATATATAATGTCGAGGTACATCGTAAGTGAGTAACGGTGTACAAAGAACTTAATCCCGAAATCCTGGCAAGGTCGCCAATGTCTGGGAATACCTTAATTGTAGGTATAAGTATAAATGACCATACTTAATATCCTGTCAACGGTCGCAAATGTCGGGGTGTCCCTCTCTCCCTTCAGACACCACCAAGTAGTATTAGCGATTACTGTTACTCACCGTAGCCCTGTGGGTCTTCACTCAATCCTCGTGGTGCCACTGTTCGCCAGGAGAGTATCCCAGTCGATCTCCAGCCGGCCTTATAGCCAAAGACAAGTGAGAACACAGTCTGCTCTCTCCCAACCGTGTGCCCGCCCCGACAAGGGCTCTACTACTAACTGCAAGGTCGCCAACTGGTGTTTCCCGTGTCCAGTAACACGTCAGTGGTATTGTGGGATTGTGGTACTAGTGGCAGAGAGCTCACTCGTTAAAACTGGTCACAGACGGGTATGTATCTCTATCACTCTCACTCTTTCCAACTGTTCTATAGCAACAAGATATGAAGGGATAATACAAACACGAAGGTAGTTTTGCATTTTACTTAAAACACACAAGGTAGTATATCCATATCAACAACGAAGCAACAAGTACATGGCAGTAAGTCACTCTCTCTTCATAAAACTGTAACTCATCAGGAGGGCAATACTCCCCCTCCTTTCATAATCAGCTGGGCGGCCCCCTCTCACTGTGTGAACGCCTCTGTACTTGTTGCCTGGCGTGAAGTGCCTGTTTCTTTAAATTCACAGTAATCACTATATTTGCAATCAACACAATATTTGCTATAATGACACTAGAACGCAATGAGCCACTTCACTGGTCTTAAGCTCAATAAATCATTTCTACAGCTATAGACACAATAATTCACTATAAAGGCATTATGCACGGCAGATCATAATAATGATAATGAATGCAATTAACCACGGTACTGGCCTTAGACTCAGTAATTCCTTTCGAAGGCGATAACACCATAAATCACTGTACACATGAAAATGTTATTCAACACTCCAGCACATATATATATATATAGATCAATTCATCAATGTCAATAATAATAAGATAATACTGGGCCCACAGCCTATCTCCAATAACTGCTACACTTATATATATATATATTCTCTGGCATAATTTATAATATTAATGTCACATGAAAGACATCATCCACGACACAGCAAACTCTTCAATAATCACAGGTGCATTCACACACCACAAATATATTCCGTGAGAGCTTTCCACAGCCTCACTCCTCACAACTGTGTCCTACCGTGACATAGACATTGGTGAGCCTTAGTCACGACATGGAAGATACTCTGGCTAAATATAGCTGACTAAAGGGGAATTGGGAGGGAAACTTGAATCACCTACTTCCGCCTAAATGATGTGGACTCGCCCTCCGGTGAGAGTTGAACTGCAGCTCATGGTCCCGGCTATCGTCTCGTTGTAGGGACTGCCCCCATACACACACTGAAGCTCTTTCCAGGAACCCAATCAACATCCCAAAAACGCGTCGTCTCCGTGCTCTGTCCTCTGCAGGCCCGTGCTCCTCCACAACTTCTTGAAGAGTTGGAGTCGGTCTTCTGGCCGTCGACTTCTCCTCGCCACTACGTCTGCAGTCCTACTCTCGGCTGCAGTCGTCCTGATTCCCAATTAGTTTTCTTCTTCCGCTGCTTCCCGGTGGATTGGCCCAGCCGCTACGTCGTCACAAAACGGGTGAACTGTTTCAGACGTCACATACGTCACTGCATAGACTTCACTTCTTCTTGCAAAGCACCAGTCCCTGGAGCACTTGTTGCTCAATATTCCATCGATTCCCTCTTCGGTCCAACACATGGAATGAAGGAAGACCTTACAGAGTACTTGCAGACTACAGGTGATGCGTAAAATCCATGGGAGCGGGGTACAACTGTCAAACGGACAGGACCGACGTTCGCACGTCCGACCTCGTCAATGTGTCATGTCACACTAGTTGCGCCACAGAGACGCGATCTCTGGACCCCCATGCTCTCGTGACGTCATACTTGCCAGGGGCGTTTCTCATTGACCCCCTGTGCCACGTCACTGTCCGTGACCAATCTGGTGCCACTGACGTCATACAGTTTTGGCGGGAGAACGGAGGGACCGGCGCCATATTGGCGTCCTAAAGGGCCTAAACCACAGGCCAAAATACTCTTCTTTTACGAATTTCTCGCCAATGCGAGAAAACTACACACTCCCACATATGCCAAATTGTTGCCTGCAACTTAGAGAACGCTCGGGTTAAGTGGATATGACTCTTACAGCTGTGTGGGATAAATATAAGGGGGGGGGGGGAACACCGTCACATACCCCTCCCCTTAAAATAAGAGTCATATCTGATTAGTGTACACTGGACAGGGCTTCCGCTACCACGTTGTCCTTCCCTCTGATGTGCTTGATGTACAACCGGTATTCCTGCAGTAGTAATGCCCACCTCGTTAGCCGCTGGTTGGCGTTCCTCATCTTGTACAAAATGGTCAAAGGGTTGTGATCTGAAAACACAAGAACAGATCTCGCCCCTCCTCCCACGTACACGTCAAAGTGCTTCAGGGCCATTACTAAAGCCAAAGCCTCCTTCTCGACGGTACAATAGGCACGCTGGTACTTCACAAATTTCTTGGAGTAGAAAGCTACTGGCCTATGTACCTCACTCCTCTCTTGGGCCAACATGGCCCCTATCCCAACGTCATTGGCATCCACGTACAGGATGAATCTGGCTGAAAAATCTGGGGATATTAATACTGGGGCCTTCGTCAACTGTTTCTTTGTCTTCTCAAAAGACTCCTGGCAGGCCTCTCCCCATTTCCATCGTACATTCTTAGAGAGTAGTTCGGTCAGGGGATGTGCTACCGTGGAAAAGTTCTTGCAGAAACCACGATAGTATCCTATCATCCCAAGATATCTCAACAACTCCTTACGCGTCCTGGGTACTGGGTGCTCCCTAATGGCTGACACTTTGTGATCTACAGGGGTTACTTCTCATTGGCCGATGACGAAGCCTAGGTACTCTAAGTGGGCCTTCCCAAACTCACTCTTGGCTAGGTTCACGGTTAAGTTAGCATCCTCTAGCCTCCTGAACAATTCTCTGAGTCTCTCCAGGCGTGTCTCCCAACCGTCGGAGTACACTACTATGTCATCGATGTATACTGTGCAGCCTTCAGCCCCCCTCAACAGCTCATTCATCATGCATTGGAAACAACTACCGCTGTTTTTCTTTCCGAAGGGCAACACCTTGTACTGGTACAGCCCGTCTAGTGTTACGAAAGTTGATATCTTCCTGGCATCGGGAGTCAATGAGATCTGATAGTACCCCGTGAGCAGATCGTCCTTGGATACATATCTTGCACTACCCACCTGGTCGATGCAATCACTCACCCTTGGCCTGGGGTGGGAATCTGCCACAGTGATGGGGTTCACCTTTCTGTAGTCTGTACAAAAGCGGAATGTACCATCGCTTTTCTTCACTAACAAGCATGGGGAACTCCACTCACTGTTGCTAGGCTCTGCAAGGTCGTTCTCAAGGAGATACTCCACCTCCTTCCTCTTCAACTCTCGCTTCTCTGGGCTTACCCTATAAGCGCTCTGTTTGATGGGCCTGGCGTCCCTCACCTCTACCTCATGCGTTACACTCTTGTGTCGTCGGGGCACGTCGGTAAAGAGAGAGGCATTTTCTCTCAACAGGTTCGACAGGTCCGCGCTCTGTTGTCCTTCCAGGTCTTGTAACATTTCTTCGATCTTCGCCAAACTCTCCGAATTGGTGAGATGGGTGCTGTCCGCCCTGGACCACTTTCCTTCCTCCTCTGGAAGTTCTTGATCCACTTGCATGTACAAAATCATCTTCTGCTGGGGGTCTCGAGTCATCGTTCCGTCCTGCTTGGTGGCACCTCCTTCCTCAGGGAAGAAAGGCTTCATGCGGTCAACATGACACACCTGTGTCTTACGGGGTCTATCCGGCTTACCAATTTCATAAGTTACAGGGCCCAACCGCCGTAGCACCTTGTACGGTCCCTCGAATCGTGACTCGGTCACTCGGCTCTTCCCTGGCTGCAATACCATAACCTGGGACCCAACCTGGAACTCTCTTGGCGTAGCTTTCTTGTCATACCATTCTGACATCTTACGCTGCGCCTCCTTCAGATGTTTTCTTGCTAGTTCCTTTGCTAAAGTGAGATGCTCTTTGAACTTCTGAACGTACTCGTTGACCGTTCCCACGGTCACTCCTGGTGTCCACTGTTCTTTCAGCATGGACAGAGGACTTCGTACCTCATGTCCATACACCAGCTGGAACGGTGAGAAACCTAACGACTCTACCACTCCGTTACGTATGGCAAACAACGCAGGGTAAACTGCCTCATCCCATTCGGCTCCCTGCTCTGCACAGAACACTCTCAGAACGGTCTTCAGGGTGGAGTGAAACCTTTCGATCACCCTTTGCGACTGCGGTCGGTAGGGCGACGACCGAATCTGAGTCACTCCCCAATTTGTCACGGTCTGTCTGAACCATTTAGATTGGAATCTACTTCCACAGTCCGTCTGGATTTCCCTGGGCATTCCCACCCAAGAGAAAAATCGTTGCAGCTGCCCGGCTACTCCTCTCGACGTCAACCGCCGCATCAGGACTACTTCCGGAAATCTTGTCGACGCGCATATGATTGTCATCAGGTAGGTATTTCCTCGTTTCGTCCATGGCAACGGTCCCACCCCGTCGACCAACAGACGCTCAAATGCAGGCCCAAACGCAGGAACAGGGACTAACGGGGCTTTTGGTATCGCGGGTTGGCTCTTCCCGACCCTCTGGCAAGGCACGCACGTCTTACAGTAATGCCTCACATCGGCGTCCATACCTGGCCAATAGAAATGGTCCCTGATCTTATGCAACGTCTTGGTCACCCCCAGGTGACCTGCAGAGTCCAGAGAGTGCGACAGATCCAACACTGCCGCTCTGCACTTGGCCGGCAACACTACCTGGTGTCTCGTACCTAGAGATTATTCTCCGGCCTCCATCCTCACAGGCCTCCACTGTCTCATCAGCATTCCGTCCTGTATATAAAAATGAGTGGCCCTCTCAGGATCAACACGTCCGCCTTTGGCCTCGTGAATCAATTCGGGGAACTCTATCTGCTGCAACTCCCCCAGACGAGTGTGGTCCACTCCAAGAGAACTGGCGAGGGTCACCTGTAACTCGCCATCCGGGCTGCCTTTGCCCTCCACTCGTTCTCCGGGTTCCACGAAGAGGTGATCGACTCCCAGGCTGTTGGACGTCTCCTCTTCAGCCCTATCATATCCACTCCCTCCGTGTCCATCGCACCGCCTTGGGATCACAGTGCATACAAGGAACGCCACCGCGGCGATTCCCTTCTCGTCCCCACAGGCGTCTAACACTCCGTCTTTCTCCTTATAGTGCTCCAAGCACTCCTAGGCCTTCACGAGGTTAGGGAGGACACATCCTCCACATACGTCATTCCCAAGGATGACTTGTGCTTCCATCTTGGGCATTGATGCACAGACCCCTACCACCAGGGTCTGGCTGCCATAATCAGAATTCAGAGTCACCTGGTGTAGGGGCATCCTCACTGGGCCTCCCACAGTGGTCACAACAGCCACCCCCACACTGGTACTCTCGTAACCCTCGGGAAACAGGGTTCTATTCACCAGGGTAAAATCAGCCCCGGTGTCTCTCAATATCTTCACAGGAATGGGGTCTGCCTCCCCCATCCTTACGGTCCCCTCACACACAAATGGGTGAATTCTTTTCTCCCCACTCAGTACAGGTTCATCCCGCACCCTCTCAGCCATCTGGTTCTCTACCCTCACGAAAGCAACGTTCCCCTGCTGCTTAGGGCATCTGCATTCCCGCGAGAAGTGTCCGAATCCCCCACTGTTGTAGCAGCGGAACTTCCCCGGCGGTGACCATCCTCCATCGCCCACCCTGGCAACGCCTCCAGAGGCCGTCGCTCCGTGGGTCTTCCTCACACCTTCCGTCGTCTCCTTCGTAGCGTCTCTCGTCGCAGCAACAGCTCCTGAGCTCTCAGCTAGGGACTTCTTTAACGGCTCCAAAGCACTCTTTGATCCTCTACTGTCTCCACTCGAGAGGTGGGACTTGGGAGAACTCACTCTTCTCCTCCATCCGTCCGTCCATCTATAACTTCTCCCATATCCGGAGTATACTGGCGGTCGGTGCTGTCCCTCTCGGCGTGGTCGCAAGGCTTCTTCCAGCATGTCTGCTCTGTCGGCAGCGGCCCTCACTTACTTTATGTCCGCCTCTTTTACTTTAACCCTGATCTCAGGAGAGAGCATGGACATAACCTTCTCCATGACCATCAGCCTCTTGACATCTTCAGCTGACTTCGCTCCTTCAGACTCCAGCCACTTCAGGAATTTTCTCTCCATGTCCCTCGCCGTCTCTGCATAACATTTTCCTGGCGAACGGGTACATTCCCTGAACCTTTTCCTGTAACATTCCGGCGTCAGTTTGAAAGAGTGAAGCACGGCTCTCTTTACAGCATCGTAGTTGGTGCACTCCTTGAGGTCAAGCATGTTGTAGGCCTCGCGAGCTTCACCGGTGAGCCTACCCTGAACCAGCTCCGCCCACTCTGCTCTCTGCCACTTCTTCAAGGTAGCGACCCTCTCGAAGTGGTCGAAGAAGCCCTCAGTTTCATTAGGCACAAAGACCGGCAAATCTCGCTCTCTCACTCGGCGGTCTTCCTGCTGTGGCGGGGCAGGTGGGGCTAGCCCTAGTTCAGCTCGCTTCAGCTCAACCTCTCGGTTAGCTTCAATTTCTTGCTGTTTCAGCTTAGCTTCCAGCTCGCGCTCCTCCCGTCTCAGCTGTGCCTCTCGCTCTTCCCTTTTCAGCTATGCTTCTGCTTCTCGCTCTTCCCTGCACATCTGTGCCTCTTCACGCTTCAGCTGTGCTTCTAGTTGCAGCTTCATTATCTCCAGCTAGACGCTGCGCCTGCTGCCGCTGGATTCCCTACTGCTTCCACCAATGCTCAAGTTTTCCCTTGCACTGGCGGGTGTCTGTGGCCGTTCCTCCCCCAAAGCCTCATCAAGGGCCCTGAACTGTGCCATGATCTCAAGTCTCCTCTTTCCCACTTTGGAGGATCTCAACTTTATCCCAAAGTGGTCAGCTATCGATTGCAGCTGCGCCTTGGTTAAATCCTCCAGCACCTGCTCATCTCTAGTGTCAATGAACCTTGCTACCTTCTCATCCTCCATCTTGTGCTATGAGTGATAACCTGTACCTGATACCTAATACCACTGTAAAGTACCACAATCGCAACCATAATCTTGATCGTTATCCTGACCGTTATCCTGATCGATATCCTGATCGATATCCTTATTTTTATCCTGATCGATATCCTGGCAAGGTCGCCAATGTCAGGGTACATCGTAAGTGAATAACAGTGTACAAAGAACTTAATCCCGAAATCCTGGCAAGGTCGCTAATGTCGGGGAATACCTTAGTTGTAGGTATAAGTATAAATGACCGTACTTAATATCCTGTCAACGGTCGCCAATGTCGGGGTGTCCCTTTCTCCCTTCAGACACCACCAGGTAGTATTAGCGATTACTGTTACTCACCGTAGCCCTGTGGGTCTTCACTCAATCCTCGTGGTGCCACTGTTCGCCAGGAGAGTATCCCATTCGATCTCCAGCCGGCCTTATAGTCAAAGACAAGTGAGAACACAGTCTGCTCTCTCCCAACCGTGTGCCCGCCCCGACAAGGGCTCTACTACTAACTGCAAGGTCGCCAACTGGTGTTTCCCGTGTCCAGTAACACGTCAGTGGTATTGTGGGATTGTGGTATTAGTGGCAGAGAGCTCATTCTTTAAAACTGGTCACAGACAGGTATGTATCTCTAACACTCTCACTCTATCCAACTGTTCTATAGCAATAAGATATTGAGGGATAATACAAACACGAAGGTAGTTTTGTATTTTACTTAAAACACACAAGGTAGTATATCCATATCAACAACGAAGCAACAAGTACATGGCAGTAAGTCACTCTCTCTTCATAAAACTGGAACTCATCAAGAGGGCAATACTCCCCCTCCTTTCATAATCAACTGGGCGGCCCCCCTCACTGTGTAAACGCCTCTGTACTTGTTTCCTGGCGTGAAGCGCCTGTTTCTTTAAATTCAGAGTAATCACTATATTTGCAATCAACACAATATTTGCTATAATAACACTAGAACGCAATGAACCACTTTACTGGTATAAGCTCAATAAATCATTTCTAAAGCAATAGAAACAATAATTCACTATAAAGTGAATTCACTATAATTCACGTTATGCATGGCAGATCATAATAATGATAATGAATGCAATTAACCACGGTACTGGCCTTAGACTCAGTAATTCCTTTCGAAGGCGATAACACCATAAATCACTGTACACATGAAAATGTTATTCAACACTCCAGCACATATATATGTATAGATCAATTCATCAATGTCAATAATAATAAGATAATACTGGGCCCACAGCCTATCTCCAATAACTGCTACACTTATATATATATATATTCTCTGGCATAATTTATAATATTAATGTCACATGAAAGACATCATCAACTACACAGCAATCTCTTCAATAATCACAGGTGCATTCACACACCACAAATATATTCCGTGAGAGCTTTCAACAGCCTCACTCTTCACAACTGTATCATACCGTGACATAGACATTGATGAGCCTTGCTCATGACATGGAAGATACTCTGGCTAAATATAGCTGACTAAAGGGGAATTAGGAGGGAAACTCGAATCACCTACTTCCACCTCACTGATGTGGACTCGCCCTCCGGTGAGAGTTGAATTGCAGTTCCTGGTCCCGGCTCTCGTCTCGTTGTAGGGAACGCCCCCATATACACACTGATGCTCTCTCCAGGAACCCAATCAACATCCCAAAAACGCGTCGTCTCCGTGCTCTGTCCTCTGCAGGCCCGTGTTCCTCCACAACTTCTTGAAGAGTTGGAGTCGGTCTCCTGGCCGTCGACTTCTTCTCACCACTACATCTGCAGTCCTACTCTCGGCTGCAGTCGTCCTGATTCCCAATTAGTTTTCTTCTTCCGCTGCTTCCCGGTGGATTGGCCCAGCCGCTACGTCGTCACAAAACGGGTGAACTGTCTCAGACGTCACATACGTCACTGCACAGACTTCACTTCTTCTTGCAAAGCACCTGTCCCTGGAGCACTTGTTGCTCAATATTCCGTCGATTCCCTCTTTGGTCCAACACATGGAATGAAGGAAGACCTTACAGACTACTTGCAGACTACAGTTGACACGTAAAATCCACGGGAGCGGGGGAACAACTGTCAAACTGACAGGACCAACGTTCGCATGTCCAACCTCGTCATTGTGTCGTGTCACACTGATGGCGCCACAGAGATGCGATCTCCGGACCCCCTTGCTCTCGTGACGTCATACTTGCCAGGGGCGTTTCTCATTGGCTCCCTGTGCCACGTCACTGTCCGTGACCAATCTGGTGCCACTGACGTCATACAGTTTTGGCGGGAGAACGGAGGGACCGGCACCATATTGGCGTCCTAAAGGGCCTAAACCACAGGCCCAAATACTATTCTTTTACGAATTTCTCGCCAACGCGAGAACACTACACGCTCCCACATATGTCAAATTGTTGCCCGCAACGTAGAGAACGCTCTGGTAAAGTGGATATGAGTGTTACAGCTGGCGTGGGAGAAATATAAGGGGGGGAACACTGTCACAATATATATATATATATATATATATATATATATATATATATATATATATATATATATATATATATATATATATGTCGTACCTAGTAGCCAGAACGCACTTCTCAGCCTACTATGCAAGGCCCGATTTGCCTAATAAGACAAGTTTTCATGAATTAATGTTTTTTCGACTACCTAACCTACCTAACCTAACCTAACCTAACTTTTTCGGCTACCTAACCTAACCTAACCTATAAAGATAGGTTAGGTTAGGTTAGGTAGGGTTGGTTAGGTTCGGTCATATATCTACGTTAATTTTAACTCCAATAAAAAAAATTGACCTCATACATAATGAAATGGGTTGCTCTATCATTTCTTAAGAAAAAAATTTGAGAAAATATATAAATTCGGGAAAACTTGGCTTATTAGGCAAATCGGGCCTTGCATAGTAGGCTGAGAAGTGCGTTCTGGCTACTAGGTACGACATATATATATATATATATATATATATATATATATATATATATATATATATATATATATATATATATATATATATATATATATATATATGTATATATATATATATATATATATATATATATATATATATATATATATATATATATATATATATATATATATATATATATATATATATACATATATGTCGTACCTAGTAGCCAGAACTTATTTCTCAGCCTACTATGCAAGGCCCGATTTGCCTAATAAGCCAAGTTTTTATGAATTAATTGTTTTTCGACTACCTAACTTACCTAACCTAACCTAACCTAACTTTTTCGGCTACCTAACCTAACCTAACCTATAATGATAGGTTAGGTTAGGTTTGGTAGGGTTGGTTAGGTTCGGTCATATATCTACGTTAATTTTAACTCCAATAAAATAAAATTGACCTCATACATAATGAAATGGGTAGCTTTATCATTTCATAAGAACAAAATTGTCTCTGAGGCAATGGGGTCAAAATTGTTGTGGTGATCAAGAGTGGTTACATTACTGGACGCGCAGAGGGGCATGGAAGCCCTGGCTGACTGGGTACGAATTCTTCAGGGGCCAAGAGATTTATGATGCATGTTGGATTGGGGACCATTCAAGATTGATGCTCAAATTTCCTGTGTAGAACTTTCATCTCACTGTCCTGTGTAGTAGTAATGTTTTGCGTCTGACTCCGAGCTTTGCTCAGTAGGGATGAGTTGAAGTCTTCACATATTTAGTTACCATCATGTCTGTGTGTGCCATTTCTGTGTTTCATTGAAACGTATTGTGCATGACCTTTTCACTGTCCAGTCGACAGATAGTTTTAAATGATGTATTGTGCATGCACCTGTGACTACGTGAGTTAAATGATATGATATTTTGGCAGTGTTTAGTAAAGTTTCGTTTCCTGAGGGAAACCGTCATTGATCAGTTAAAATATCCCAGGTCTAGGATGGAATTAAGTTTGTGGTCTTGAATCTTCAATATGCCTTTTCCATGCTCGAACTTTCCAGTAGCCTTTGACAGGTGAAGGCCACACCTTTTGGCATTTGCAGTTACAACCCCATTAACTGTTGAAACTGGTTGAAATTGGCAAAGTGAAATTGGTGAAATTATAAAATAGTGCCATTGGTGTTATAGTTGCTAATGATTATATTAGAACTCCTGATCTTCAAGAAAGGCCTTGTTGATTTGGGCCCAAAACTCGACATTTACTGTATGTTTTTTTTCCATACAAATTCCTGCGCGGGCTCTAAGCCTCTATCACGCCCACTAAGTGTTGTTTGTTTCTGATTTACTTGGACGGAGCATGAGTATTAATGACTCGTATGGTCGCTTCAGTACGATTTTGCCCCCATATGCTCAGCAACTTCTTCTGGTAGGTATGTTGATTATTGGGTCAACCCGTCCTCCTAATAGAACGTTGCATTTTGACGTATACTCTGCCTGAGACCAAAAATCGTGGTACTATAAAATGGTAGCGACTCGAGAAATTTACATACTGTCCCGTTTTCTGTTTATAATCTTCTGAAAGGTAAGGATTAGGACACCTTAATGCGACAGCTTCTTGATGTTGGGAAACCTTAGGAGGACGGGCTGGACTATTTATGCACTCACCTGATAATGAGCGCCTTATGCAGCTGAAGGATGCATAACACAAAGTTATGTGCAAAGAAACATGACATGATGGTGAGAGAAAGTATGATGCTTATACTAGACAGATCAGGCTGGGAAAATAATGGAGTTTCACACTGCTGTCTACACGAGGGAAATCATCCTCGGAATGTGCCTTAATGCTGGTAGTAAGTGTTCTAATAGATACACGTGGAATGTTGTCAATGTGAGATTTTTCTCTACGCCTACCTCCCTTAAGAGGTGGACTACAAGTTTAAAGTCTGCTCACGGCAGTTAAGCATGAGTCCAGTAGAAAAATGAAAAGCGGGAGCAAACCGCCAGGCCTCCACCACCAAGGGTGAAAACCTGTCCACAATAGGCCGCTGGCTCCTCCTAGTTAAACAGGACGTTAAAACTAATAAAGGGTAACCGACGGGTTCTCACAATCAAATATTTATATTTGAAGTGGCGCTATGAATTGGAATTCGAATTCCCAAGAACAGCCGCCTTATCAAGATCACATCAACATTTAATAATAATATGCAGAAATATGGTGGAATAATATGGTTGAAGGGTTGACATCAAAGACTGTTTTCAATAACATAACAATTTATTAATAACAAGAGACTAACTACTACATTACCGAGTTTACATTACGTTAATGTCAATCCAGTGGCACGATAACAAACAGCTAAATAGCAACCCTTGCTGTGAGGCTGCATACTGAACTAACCTGAACACAGGTGGGCCCACTGATGACGCAATATTGCAAAACAAAGAAAAATATCACAGACTAAGTTACACCACAGCGAATGGTTACGTTATTGTCCATCAAGTGGCATTTGCAACAAAGCTATTCAACAGCCCCTCGAGAAGTGACAGCCGGCTCCATCTTGCTGACACTTCGGGCTGACAACATGAACTAACTGAACCAATGAAGGATCCACTGAAACAAAGACACAAGCAGGCAATCAATAGTGTCACGGTTTCCCTGACAGCTACTATAATCACAAACTTAGGGGTCCTCCCGCCCCCCAAGAGAGACCCACGTAACTAGGCGGAAGTCTAACAGTGACTCCCCCCTATCACAACCCAGTGTGAACACTCTTTGCAACTCCCAGTAAGAAGTTGCCCTGTTGTAACCCGATACACAGACAGGCAAGGCGGGAATTCTGGGACACAGCTCCACAGATCCCTAGATGACTCTACTCTTGTCACCAGACGACAACCAAAAGAAATTGCCTGAAGTGATTAATTACGTTAATTGACTGATCGCAGCAGTCAGCAACAAAGTACCACGGTAATCACAAACAATTGTCTCCCACTAGACAACAACATGATGATACTCTACGTTAATCTTAAACACTTGTCTCTCTTGTTAACAATAACTCAACATATATTACAACACACTTGACTCCTTGCAAGTATTCAGTGAGTAATTCTCAATTAAGGTCAAACGGACCACTAATTACATCCCCATTGAGTTACGTTAACTAAGCCTACCCTAACTTGGTAGCTTCTCCACAGTCTGTGTCAAAAAATTACTAGTGAGTGTTAATTACCCTAATTAAGGCACTAATTACTGAGCCATTAATTAACTGTCACCAGGACCGATAATTAACCATCCAGAAATACGTCTCACTCTGCACTGCCTAAGCAGGTCTCATCAAA
>NC_091157.1:37165079-37167578 GCF_040958095.1 Procambarus clarkii
GGTCCCAGCTATATGTGGCAAATTATATAATTACCTTAAGACGACACCAACGATTAAGATAATTTCCGAAAGTGACCCCAAGTCTTGCCTTGCCTTTGGACACAGTGAAAACGTACCTAATGACCAATTAGCTTCCTAAATATAACATTCGTCCTTCTTAATTGGGTTTCGCTAAGAAAACATTACTTCATATATTAATTTTCTTTAGATTTTAATTTAATGAGTAATATTTCTACAATCTCCTGAAGTAGACGAAAAGACTTCACATATTTCCTTAAATATTATCAAGTATTCTCATAACACTAGGGATATGAGGTTGAAGAAAACTGCGAGTTTCCTGGCCTATATGAGGAAGCTTTTATTTATTCCCAACTACTCTCATCCCTATATATGTGTGTGACAGTCGCTTGAAACAATCCAGTGATCCCACGTTCATTATTGTACCACGTGGTATATATATGTGTTTAGAATTGTCATGGTTTCATAGGGATTTTTTGCTTCCTGTTACCCCATATAGTTTAAATCTTTGGGATTGTTCCTGTGGTACAAATAATTTTTCAGGGAATGTTGTTTACACTGTGTAATGGGTAAGCAACCCCAACTTGCCTATTTAAAAAAAACAAATAAATTTAAAGTGTTATTTCCTTAGATTTCAAATAATAGCAAACAACATCCCTTGTACAATTTATAGTATAAATATTGTATAAAGAGTTTTTTCTTTACTCAAAATTACCTGGAATTGAAAGCAAAGAAACATTTCCTTAAAAATTACAGGTAACGACAAAATAAACGGGATGTGAAGACATTCAAAGGCCCTGAAGGTCCCTCACCGTGAGTCATAAAATAAGCAAGTGAAACAATTTTAAACGATGTAATACGGAGCTTAACTCTAACCTAAAAAAGTTACTGTAGAGACAAATTCGAAGATTTAGGACTGCTTAAAATAGATAGTGTCAGATTATTTTCTGGGCTTACCTCCCTTAGGAGGTGGACGTCAAACATAAAGAACTGCACACTGCAGATATTTCTACTGTAACCATGAGACCAATAGAAAGAGGAAAAGCGGGAGCAATCCTCTAGGCTTCCACCACAAGGATGAAAACCTGTCCACTTGGGCCGCTGGTTCCTCTTAGTTAAACTGGACGTTAAAACCAATAAAGGGTAACCGACGGATTCTCAAACCAAATTGTACTGTGATGTGTGGCGCTATGAATTGAAATTCGAATTTCCATAGAACAGCCGTCATTAAAAAAAGATCACATTTACAGACAATTGTTTAAAACAGAACATGGGTGGAAAAGAATGGTTGAAGGGTTGACATCAAAGACCGTTTTCTATAAAAATATAACAATTTATTAACAAGAGACTAACCTACTACAACATTGAGTTCACGTTACGTTAGTGTCCACCAAGTGGCACTATGACAACAGCTAAATAGCAACGACTCCGGTCCATTGCTGTGCGGCTACATACAGAACTAACTTGAACACAGGTGTGCCCACTGGCGACGCAATATTGCAAACAAATAATTCACAAGCCTATGTTTACACAACAGTGAGTGAACCTGATAATCAGTGAGTCAATCCCAGGACTGACTCCCCCAATCACAACCTAATGTGAACACTCTTTGCAGCTCCATGCAAGAAGTTGCAAATGTAAACAAAGCCAGGCAAGGTGGGATTCTGAGACACTTCTCCAGTAATCTCTAAGTTAATTTACTCGTCTCCAGATGATAAGCAAAAAAATTGCCTTAATCAATTACAAAATTGATTATGTGATTAATTACGTTAATTGACTGTCCACAGCAGTCAGCAACAATGTACTTTACGTTAATCACAAACACTTGTCTCTCTTAACACAAGTCAACTTGTTAACAATAACTCAAAGTCTCTTAAATTACATCACACTTGACTCCTTCAAGTATTCAGTGAATAATTCCTAATTTATGTCAAACGGACAACTAATTAAATCCCCATCGAGTTACGTTAACTAAGCCTACCACTACCTTGATAGCTTCTCAACAGTCTATGTCAAACTTTAATTTAATATGCATTAATTATCCTAATTAATATCGAGCAATTAATTAACTGTCACCAGGACCGATAATTATTTATACATAAATACGTATCACTCCGCTCTGCCTAAGCAGGTCTCATCAAACACTGTGAATTCACGGACGAGGTGTTAATTTCCCTAATTAACATAAGTGCATCTTAATCCACTGTCACCAGACAGGATATGATTAATCCAACGAGTTATACTAGCTCCCTGACCTCACTTTACCGAGTCATCCAGACCTTTGACGTTAATTACTCCACTAATTATCATAAGCCACTAAATGCTATACCCCAGAAAGGTAATTAGTCTCGAGCAAATTACGTTAACACAAATGCTGTCAGACCTTGACAGTTCCTATCCCACTATGTGAATTCATGATGAGAAAGCTAATTACACAATTAGCTACAGTGGTCAATTAGTTGTCTCACGGACAATTAATTG
>NC_091157.1:37168078-37200578 GCF_040958095.1 Procambarus clarkii
TGTAATTTGGGTTACGTGGCCTGGACGATGAATCAAGTGATTCTATAAACTGCTCGATAGTACCTGTGAGCTCATTGTTAAAATCTTCAACTGATGAAGGCTCAGATGAACTGCACCAATCTGACACACATGAGCAACAAGATTGTCTCGTTGATCGATGGGCACAGCCAGCCTCTTCCGCTTGAACACTCCACCAGGGAGGATAGAGCTTCCATTGCTTACAGTGGCTAATATGGCCAGATGATCAGACGCCATAACTGGCACTATTGACGAGGCGCACACGGTGTGGGAGACGTTGACACCGAGACATAGATCAAGAATACCTCCGTAGATATGCGTTGGTTCAAGGTCACCCACAATCTGTGCATCATCGTGGCTACCTAATAGTGACACCAGTTGGTTGCCGTTACGATTACTGAACTGCGAATTACCAATATTCCTATGTCTAGCGTTATAATCACCTCTAATGATGGTAGGCTCAGTCTGAATACAGATAGGAAGGTCAGCATAATTAAAGTTACAAGGAGTTGATTATTTAGTATAGTTGTTTTTCTCTTTAACTGGATGATAGAGGGGGAGTCTTTAACGTGATTGGGAATACATACATACACACATGCATACATACATACATACATACATACATACATACATACATACATACATACATACCCATGCATACATACATACATACATACATACATACATACATACATACATACATACATACATACATACATACATACATACATACATACATACATACACATACATACATGCATACATACATGCATACATACATACATACATACATACATACATACATACATACATACATACATACATACATACATACATACATACATACATACATACATACATACATGCATACATCGTAGCCTGGTGGATAGCGCGCAGGACTCGTAATTCTGTGGCGCGGGTTCGATTCCCGCACGAGGCAGAAACAAATGGGCAAAGTTTCTTTCACCCTAAGTGCCCCTGTTACCTAGCAGTAAATAGGTACCTGGGAGTTAGTCAGCTGTCACGGGCTGCTTCCTGGGGTGTGTGTGTGTGTGTGGTGTGGGGAAAAAAAAAAAGTAGTTAGTAAGTTAGTAGTTAGTTAGTAAACAGTTGATTGACAGTTGAGAGGCGGGCCGAAAGAGCAAAGCTCAACCCCCGCAAAAACACAACTAGTAAACACATACATACATACATACATACATACATACATACATACATACATACATACATACATACATACATACATGCATACATACATACATACATACATACATACATACATACATACATACATACATACATACATACATACATACATACATACATACATACATACATACACGTCCAGTCAGCATATAGCTATTTCGGGACAAAATCCAATACAGTTTATATTGGTGAGACGCCACTGTGATGAGGAGTTTAAATATCACAGGAACTGTAGGTTAATGTGTGACATAAGTGAGGTTAGATGAGGCATCTACAAGCATCAGCTGGAGGCTGATGGAGTGTTGTGGAGGCTGGTGGTACTATGTCCAGATGTTGGAGGGTGGATTTGACTCTCCCACCCTCCTTCCCCCCCCCCCCCCACATTGACCCACATTGACCGCAGTACGTCTAAGGTTACTTTTCACTCTCGCTTACCAAGGGTATAACCCCCCCCCCCCCCCCCCCACACACACACATGCATCAGATTCTTAACTTACAATATTTATTATTTACCAATTTATGTTACTACACTGACTCTCAATTTCACAATATTGTATAAACTTTGATGAATCGCTCGTCTATGGGTCATCCAATAATGTTAGCAGACTTCTAGATGTTACCACTGCTAGGTTTAGGCTCAGCTACAAGTACCTCTGGAAGTTTGTAACATCTGATGATGTAGATTTGACTAAATGTAAACTCTGTCAGCAGAACTATTCGCATACTTTGAGTCATTATATAATGGAATGTGAAAAATAGCGGAATTTAAAGATAACAACATCAATAGTGTCCATGAAATGTGTAAGTACTTCATTCATAATGATGTGCTGCCCGAAATCTTAGCGAAGTATCCAAAATTTGCTTACTGTAGGTAATGCATACACATGACTGTAAAGCTGCCGCCCAGTTGGGTGGGTGTGGAGCACATGACTGTAAAGCTGCCGCCCAGTTGGGTGGGTGTGGAGCACATGACTGTAAAGCTGCCGCCCAGTTGGCTGGGTGTGGAGCACATGACTGTAAAGCTGCCGCCCAGTTGGGTGGGTGTGGAGCACATGACTGTAAAGCTGCCGCCCAGTTGGGTGGGTGTGGAGTACATGACTGTAAAGCTGCCGCCCAGTTGGGTGGGTGTGGAGCACATGACTGTAAAGCTGCCGCCCAGTTGGGTGGGTGTGGAGCACATGACTGTAAAGCTGCCGCCCAGTTGGGTGGGTGTGGAGCTCATGACTGTAAAGCTGCCGCCCAGTTGGGTGGGTGTGGAGCACATGACTGTAAAGCTGCCGCCCAGTTGGGTGGGTGTGGAGCACATGACTGTAAAGCTGCCGCCCAGTTGGGTGGGTGTGCAGCATGACTAGTAACTGTGCGACTCCTCATAAATGTAAAGTGCCTTGTATAGTGACTGTTGTGAGCCTCTTGTTGAATCACTTGTGACACAAAAGATTACTGATGTGTGTATTTGTGGTGGTGATTAAATATGTATGTGTATGTATATATGTATACGTATGAATATGTACATGTATGCATAAGTATGTGTACATTAATAATTTTGTAACTAGCGTCAAAAGATTGTTATTTGCTTAGCTAAACGAACTAGAGGGTTCAGTTCCTGAACCGATTATGTGCCTCTGTAATCCTTTACACCACCGCCCACGGGATGTGTATTATGGGGTGCATAATAAAGAAAGAAAATGAATGGACCGAACCCCACAAATCATTTAGCTAAGCAAGTTACAATCTTGATGAGCTAGTTACAAAATTCACTATAAGTCGTCACATCATAAATGGGTTCGAGATAGACCACAAGTAGTGCATTACATAATTTATCAGTATTGTGCAGCCTGTGATCCCCGCCTGGCTGGATACTGATACCTAGGTAATTTTTATGTGTCCGGACACCGGCGATAAGGTGATATTATTTATTTAACTTAAGATATATATATTTTTAAATGTTGTCACATTAACGGCTACATCTTCCTTTCTTCTGACATATAGATTTTTAAGATTAATTAAAATATATGGCAACTAATTATACAATTTATTGGCTGCTGTGCAGGGCTTCACACTCTCAGAGCTAGCCATCAAGTAACTATCAAAACGCATATATCTTCGTTTTCACTTCAGTTATATTTATGACAAAGGATTTTAGATGTAGCCTATATTTCTACCTTTCAGATGACATAAATACTTTCGTTAATTACAATATCTAGATCAAACTAACATTGATTTTCAAAAGGTTGTATATTTTCCATCAATGGAGAGCATCAGCCAAGAAGCCTTCTTTAAAATATGAATATCTTTCCTCACCCAATAAGATCTAATCTCTGAATAAAACGCAACAAACGACTTGATTGTAACCTATCCACCGCTTCCCATTGGATGGGGGAGAGGGGGTTATGTGTAGGATAAACAAATCAATTGTGACACTAGCCCTCCATATATGTCAGTTGCTTAAATTATAAACTGTACTTGTGGTCGGTCTCGAGCCCATTGTTGATGTGACAATGTGCATTGACTTTTGTAACTAGCTTATCAAGATTATAACTTCCTTGGCTATATGAATTGTGGGGCTCATTCCCTGAGCCCATTATGCGCCTCTGTAACACTCCACTATCGCCCATAGGATGGGTATGGGGTGCATAATAAATGAACTAAAATAAGCTCTGCCTTTTGATAACATATACAATTATAAGCTTTATTTGTGAATCTCAATTAATTAAGCAATATATCACAGAGCCTGTAGGGTTCGGTGAGATGAGCGAAGAGACATGGGAGATTTCACATAAGTACAGTACATGGTAGTTTAAGTAGCGAACGCGTGTCAACGAATAACGAGTATATATAACAACACTATTGTCCTATGAAGTCGATTTAACTTCCAAACATATATTTTTTTAATAAATGTTAAATGTTTTCTGGCTAGCTATGTTAGATTTTATTAAAAATACGTATTCTACTTGTTAACATTATAATTTAAATTTGTGATAATTTGTGCAGAGAAGTGCGACAACTGGATATGCCAACAAACACTTTCCAAACAACGATATATCTTGGATAAGTCGTTCCACAACATTGACGCTTGGACCGTCGACTTCCTTTGATGCTACTTATTTACTTATTTCATAATGAAATTATATTAGTTTGGAGTAAATATATGTTTTCTCATGTTCTGCATTCAGCACCCACATTATAGTAAATATACCATACTACTTCATTACTTAAATAATGCTAGGAGGGTTTGAGTAGCTTTGGGTCTTTAGTGGACAGAATCTCCAATAGATGGGGCGAGAGTCGCTCCCTCTCTCTCGCCCGAGCAAGAGTCGAAACTTAATTTAAAATTGATATATCTTTGTTCTCGAACATGATATATTTCATTTGGTGAAATCATAAAATGTTTATATCTCGGTCTTTCTGGAGGCATATAAGATTTTAGGCTTTATTAGCGTATCTTTGATAATTATACAATATATCGGCAAGTGCGTAGGCGTCTGCACTCCATGCCCGACAAGCTACTGAGCGCTACTATAAAAACATATGTATCTTCACTTGAGCTATAAATATGTCTATTGTAATGTATTGAAAATGAAGCTCTTATTTCTATCTTGCTTAAGACATATAAAACATTTGTGTTTATTAACGAATTTACGTGAAATAAACATTGATCTGAGAGAGAGTTGCTCTGTCGTTCAGTCTGTACGGGGTGGGAGCTCCGTAATTATTAAAATACATGTATCTTCATTAGAACTTTAAATATGTCTATAGTAAAGTGTTTAAAGTGAAGCTTATATGTCTGCCTTTCTTGAGACATATAAAACATATATGTTTATTAACGAATTCACGTGAAATAAACATTGTTCTGAGAGAGAGTTGCTCGGTCGATCAATCTGTCCGGGGTTAAAGCTCGGCTATTATAAAAGTACACGTATCTTCGCTTTAAATTTAAATATGCCCATGGTAAGGTATTTAGAATGAAGCTTATATTTCTATCTTTCTTGTGACATATAAAACTCTTAACGTTTATTAAGGAATCTGTGTGAAATAGGCATGGTTCTGAGATGAATGCTGCGGTTTTCGAGCTCGACGCGCGGCAATGGACGCCTTAAACATCCAGTGGGTATTATTGGACCCTATACCCATTTTATTTGTGGTTGGAGCCCCATACCCATTCTATGGGGTGGTTGGAGCCCCATACCCATCCTGTGGGTTGTAGTGGACGCCATACTCATCCTGTGGGTGGTATTGGACCCCATACCCTTCCTGTGGGTGGATGTGATCCCCATACTCATCCTGTGGGTGGATGTGACCCTCATACCCATCCTGTGGGTGGTATTGGACCCCTTTCCCACCTAACAGGCGGTAGGTGACAATATACCCATCCTAGCTATAGTTGGTATAGTAGACACAATACCGTCCTGTTTGCAGTAGTTTACCCCATAGACATTCAAATGTAACATCGTTTTCTGTTAGCGTTCCTACAAAACATTCTTTAAAGATTTTTAAAGCCAAACTATGGTATATAATATTGATTGGTGAAGCACTGTTATTCTATGTAATAATTTATAGTGCTTATTATAATTTACTAAGAACAACTAATATTTCTCAAAACAAAACTACGAGCCTTCAATAGGATATAGCTGATCTGTAATATTATAAGAGCATGGACAACAGTAGGTAAATTTCACAACCCATGTGGGACCTGAAAACTACAATTTTCCTTATAATTGAACCAATCACGAATATTCTGCTATCTATGTTGACGGACGGGTACTGTGACACGTAAATTGGTACGTGAGGAAGAGTTTGGGCCTTGGTAAAAAAAGTAACTGGGAATATATCACATATTTACTAATTCATATTCAACATATTGACTTTAAGCATTAAGTCATATATGTGCTGTCTTGTGTGAGAACGGGTTGAATGCCACATATGATCGGGATTCCTCCCTTGCTCCTAACTAATTCAATGGCTGTCCTGAATCTCTGTATTAGTTCCTCACTCCTAACTCGTCCAACATCATTACCCCCTGCACTAATACAAATAATGGGTTTGTTCCCATTTCCTGTCATAATATCATTCATGTGATAATGATGATCAAGAGTTACAAGATACGAGCTAGATGGTGTTGAGATTGAGAAGTCGAATTGCGAAAGGGATCTAGGAGTTATGATAAGTAAGAATTTAAAACAAAAGGATCAATGCATGAATGTTCATAATAAGGCAAATAGGACACTAGGATTTATTAATCGAAGCGTTAGTAACAAGACATCTGGTGTGGTTCTTCAGCTATATCTTGCTCTGGTTAGGTCCCATTTAGGTTATGCAGTTCAGTTTTGGTCGCCATACTATAGAATGGATATAAATTCACTTGACCGTGTCCAACGTAGGATGACTAAGTTAATTCCCCAAATTAGAAATCTTTCATATGAAGAAAGATTAACAAAGCTTATATTGCATTCACTGGAAAGGCGAAGAGTTAGTGGTAACATGATAGAGGTTTACAAGTAGAAGAATGGACATAACAAAGAAGATATTAATAGGGTAATAAAAGTATCAACTCAAGACAGAACACGAAACAATGGGTATAAATTGGATAAGTTTAGATTTAGGAAAGACTTGGGTAAATACTGGTTCGGTAACAGGGATGTTGATTTGTGGAACCAATTACCGTCTAACGTGGTGGAGGTGGGGTCCCTCTATTGTTTCAAGCGGGGGTTGGACAAGTATATGAGTGGGATTGGGGGGGTTATAGATAGGAGCTGCCTCGTATGGGCCAATAGGCCTTCTGCAGTTACCTTTGTTCTTATGTTCTTAAATAGTTTAAATCCATTTTTTGATATTCAGCTAATAGTTCTTTATTTTCTACATTCATCCACGTTTCGGTAAGCGCGATAATATCTATTTTTTCTGTGCAGACAAGGGCATTTAAATCGTTTATTTTATTTCTTAGACTTCTACTGTTAGTGTAATATACCCTAAGTGAATTGTTATTTTGAGAGCCTTCTCTTTCCCTGATAATTTTGACAATTCCTTTCTCCCTCAAACACATACTTTTATTACCTCCTTCCTCCCTATAAATTCCCATACCACTATCTACTAACAGTTTAAACCCAAACAAATGCATCTAATAAATGGTTCCAACGAGTTCGCAACAGCAACAACCCCAGCCCTCGAAAGATGCACCCCATCCCGAGCATACATTTCATTTCTTCCATAGAAGTGTCCCCAGTTGTCTATGAAAGATATTGCATTAAATTTGCAATATCTTTCCAGCCGGCAATTGACACCAAGTGCCCTCGACATCCATTCATTTCCAACTCCCTTTCTTGGAAGAATGCCACATATGATTGGGATCCTATGCCACATATGATCCTTCCATTATTTCTATATCATGCTCTGGTTAGGCCCCATTTAGATTATGCAGTTCAGTTTTGGTCGCCGTATTATAGAATTGATATAAATTCACTTGAACGTGTCCAGCGTAGGATGCCTAAGTTAATTCACCAAATTAGAAATCTTTCATATGAAGAAAGATTAACAAAGCTTAAGTTGCATTCACTGGAAAGGCGAAGAGTTAGGGGTGACATGATAGAAGTTTACAAGTGGACGAATGGACATAACAAAGGGGATATTAATAGGGTATTAAAAGTATCGACACAACACAGAACACGAAACAATGGATATAAATTGGATAACTTTAGATTTAGGAAAGACTTGGGTAAATACTGGTTCGGTAACAGGGTTGTTGATTTGTGGATCCAATTGCCGCGTAACATGGTGGAGGTGGGGTCCCTCGATTGTTTCAAGCATGGGTTGTACATGAATATGAGTGGGATTGGGTGGTTATAAATAGGAGCTGCCTCGCATGGCCAATAGGTCTTCTGCAATTGCCTTTGTTCTTATGTATGTAACAGTTGATTGTTTCAAGCTTGGGTTGGACATGTATATGAGTAGGATTGTGTGGTTATAAATAGGAGCTGCGTCGTATGGGCCAATAGGCCTTCTGCAGTTACCTTTGTTCTTATGGTCATATGGTATTAAAAGTATCAACACAAGACAGAACACGAAACAATGGGTATAAATTGGATAAATAGAGATAAGAACATAAGAACATAAGAACAAAGGTAACTGCAGAAGGCCTATTGGCCCATACGAGGCAGCTCCTATTCTATAACCACCCAATCCCACTCATATACTTGTCCAACCCGTGCTTGAAACAATCGAGGGACCCCACCTCCACAATGTTACGCGGCAATTGGTTCCACAAATCAACAACCCTGTTACTGAACCAGTATTTACCCAAGTCTTTCGTAAATCTAAACTTATCCAATTTATACCCATTGTTTCGTGTTCTGTCCTGTGTTGATACTTTTAATACCCTATTAATATCCCCCCGGTTATGTCCATTCATCCACTTGTAAACCTCTATCATGTCACCCCTAACTCTTCGCCTTTCCAGTGAATGCAACTTAAGCTTTGTTAATCTTTCTTCATATGAAAGATTTCTAATTTGGGGAATTAACTTAGACATCCTACGCTGGACACGTTCAAGTGAATTTATATCCATTCTATAATATGGCGACCAAAACTGAACTGCATAATCTAAATGGGGCCTAACTAGAGCAAGATATAGCTTGAGAACCACACCAGGTGTCTTGTTACTAACGCTGCGATTAATAAATCCAAGTGTCCGATTTGCCTTATTACGAACATTTATGCATTGATCCTTTTGTTTTAAATTCTTACTAATCATAACTCCCAGATCCCTTTCGCAATCCGACTTCGCAATCACAACACCATCTAGCTCGTATCTTGTAACTCTATCATCATTACCTAACCTCAGAACTTTACATTTATCAGCATTAAACTGCATCTGCCAATCCTTTGACCATTTCAAAACCCTATCTAGATCAACTTCAAGTGATAGTGAGTCCTCCTCCGAATTAATTTCCCTACCGATTTTCGTATCATCGGCAAATTTGCAAATGTTGCTACTCAAACCTGAATCTAAATCATTTATATATATTATAAACAACAGAGGTCCCAGGACAGAGCCTTGAGGCACTCCACTTACAACATTTTCCCACTCTGACTTGATTCCATTTATACTAACTCTCTGTTTCCTTTGGTATAGCCATGCCCTAATCCAGCTTAATATAGCACCCCCTATACCATGAGACTCTATTTTTTTAATCAGTCTTTCATGTGGCACTGTATCAAAAGCTTTGCTAAAGTCAAGGTATACAACATCGCAATCCTTACCACTATCAACTGCCTCAACAATGCTAGAATAAAAAGATAACAAATTTGTTAAACATGAACGGCCATTTATAAAACCATGTTGCGACTCAATTATTAATTTATGTTTTTCAAGATGAAGACGAATTTTATTTGCTATTATAGATTCGAGTAACTTTCCCACAATAGACGTTAGGCTAATTGGTCGATAGTTAGACGCAAGTGATCTATCTCCTTTCTTAAAAACTGGTATCACATTAGCAACTTTCCAAAACTCTGGCACTCTGCCTGACTCTATTGATTTATTAAATATGGTTGACAGTGGGTCACAAAGCTCCTCTTTGCATTCTTTAAGCACCCTAGCAAACACTTCATCCGGCCCTGGGGATTTGTTTGGTTTGAGTTTTACTATTTGTTTAAGAACATCCTCCCTGGTAACTGCTAAACTCGTCAACCTGTCCTCGTCCCCACCCACATAGACTTGTTCGGCTGAAGGCATATTGTTAAGTTCCTCTTTAGTAAATACAGATACAAAATATTTATTAAAAATACTACTCATCTCTTCATCACTATCTGTTATTTGACCTGTCTCAGTTTTTAATGGACCTATCCTTTCCCTAGTCTTAGTACGATATAACTGAAAAAACCCTTTAGGATTTGTCTTTGCTTGCCCTGCTATGCGAACTTCATAGTTTCTTTTTGCTTTCCTTATCTCTTTTTTAACATTTCTAACCAGTTGTACGAATTCCTGTTCTAAAGTGACCTCCCCATTTTTAATCCTTTTGTACCAAGCTCTCTTTTTACCTATAAGGTTCTTCAAATTCTTTGTTATCCACTTTGGGTCATTAGTATACGATCTATTCAATTTGTATGGTATACTACGTTCCTGTGCTTTGTTTAGAATATTCTTAAATAAGTTATATATTGAATCCACATCGAAATCCCCATTTAAGTCACCTATCGCTGGGTTCATGTCTCGCTCCAAGACCGGCCCACACCCCATACCCAAGCCTTTCCAATCAATTTGACCCAAAAAATTTCTTAGGCTATTAAAATCAGCTTTTCGAAAATCTGGCACTTTAACAGAATTTTCTCCTACTGGTCTATTCCATTCTATGCTAAATCTGATTTCTTTGTGATCACTGCTCCCTAGCTCACTCCCTATTTCGATGTCATTAATTTGCGTTTCCCTGTTAGTTAACACAAATCTAAAATATTATTTTCCCGTGTTGGTTCCTTAATGTGTTGCGTAAGAAAGCAATCGTCAATTAATTCTAGAAAATCTTCTGCTTCACTATTCCCTGTTTTGTTCAACCAGTTTATTCCGCTAAAATTAAAGTCACCCATGACATAAATACTGTTAGATCTAGATGCTCTAGATATTTCATCCCATAGATGCTTTGCTTCCATTCTGTCTAAATTTGGTGGCCTATATATTACTCCTATTATAATATTATTAGCTTTTTCGTTAATTCAATCCAAATAGTTTCTGTGTGTGGCTCTGTTTTTGATTCCCTCTTTGAGACTACATTTCAAATTGTCCCTAACATATATGGCTACTCCACCTCCTCGTCTAATATATCTATCTGTGTGAAATAGTTTAAATCCATATATTTGATATTCAGCTAATAGTTCTCTATTTTCTACATTCATCCACGTTTCGGTAAGTGCAATAATATCTATTTTTTCTGTGCAGACAAGAGCATTTAATTCGTTAATTTTATTTCTTAGACTTCTACTGTTAGTGTAATATACCCTAAGTGAATTGTTATTTTGCGGACCTTCTCTTTCCCTGATCGTTTGCCAATTCCTTTCTCCCACAAACACATACTTTTATTACCTCCTTCCTCCAAATCAATTCCCATACCTCTATCTACTAACAGTTTAAACCCAAACAAACACCTCTAACCACTTCTTCTAGCGAGTTCGCAACAGCAACAACCCTAGCTCTCGATAGATGCTGGTGGCCCAATATAGGAAAGACTTGGGCAAATACTGGTTCGGTAACAAGGTTGTTGATTCGTGGAACCAATTATTAGAAGTCTTTCATATGAAGAAAGATTAATAAAGCTTAAATTGCATTCACTGGAAAGACGAAGAGTTAGGAGTGACATGATAGAAGTTTACAAGTGAATGAATGGACATAACAAAGGGGATATTAATAGGGTATTAAAAGTATCAACTCAAGACAGAACACGAAACAATGGGTATAAATTGGATAAGTTTAGATTTAGGAACCACAGGAGACATCTCCCGTCACGCAGGGTGCAGTCGCACCTCCACAGATATCCAGTATCAGCTCTTGATACTGGTAATGGCTCAAAAGGGCCACCACTTACAGGCTATTCATGCCCGTGCCACCTCTTGGGTGGCTTCATCTTCATCTTAACACATTCACAAAGGAGACATCTCCCGTCATGCAGGGTGCATTCGCGCCTCCACAGATCTCCAGTATCAGCTCTTGATACTGGTGGTGGCTCGAAGGGGCCACCACTTACGGGCTATTCATGCCCGTGCCACCTTTTGGGTGGCTTCATCTCATCTTAACACATTCACAAGGGAGACATCTCCCGTCATGCAGGGTGCATTCGCGCCTCCACAGATCTCCAGTATCAGCTCTTGATACTGGTAATGGCTCAAAAGGGCCACCACTTACGGGCTATTCATGCCCGTGCCACCTTTTGGGTGGCTTAATCTTCATCAATCAATCAATCATTTAGGAACGACCTGGGTAAATACTGGTTCAGTAACAGGGTTGTTGATTTGTGGAACTAATTACCGCGTAACGTGGTGGAGGTGGGGTCCCTCGATTGTTTCAAGCGCGGGTTGAACATGTATATGAGTGGGATTTGGTGGTTATAGATAGGAGCTGCCTCGTATGGGCCAATAGGCCTTCTGCAGTTACCTTTGTTCTTATGTTCTTATATAGGCCACCAAATTTAGACAAAATGGAAGCAAATCATCTATGGGATGAAATATCTAGAGCATCTAGATATTTCTAACAATATTTATGTCATGGGTAACTTTAATTTTAGTGGAATAAACTGATTGAACAAAACAGGGAATAATGAAGCAGAAGATTTTCTAGAATTAATTGACGATTGCATTCTTACGCAACACATTAAGGAACAAACGCGGGAAAATAATATTTTAAAATTAACTTTTCTACTATACACAGACGCCGTCTTGTAGAATCGGCTCTGATACACAATGTACCCAACATGAACTTGAGTCCTGGCTTTGTTGCTGTGGACTCTTCCCTTTCACAGTATATACTCAAATGCTCTAATCTTTCTAACAAACGTGACTTAACATAAGCTTACCCCTTCCATTTATCTTTCTTTCTCTTTCCTTTTCTTTCTCTCTTCTCCCCTTTTTCTGTTCATTGTCTTCTCCTGTCTTGCTATCCTCTTCTTTTTCCTATTACTATCTCCTTCTCATTCGGTGCTTATAATAGGAGCTGCCTCGTAAGGGCCAATAGGCCCTCTGCAGTTCTCATTATTACTACTATCCCCTACACCTTACTTCCCTCCTCAGCTCTCTCTTGCCTATTTATTGCCTGTCGTCGTCCCTTCAACTTCTAGTGTGTGATCTGGTCAACATACTTCAGCCGATCAATCATACTCCGATTGGTCAACATACTTCAGCCACGTTATTGTGACTCATCGCCTGTACATTCATCCATGTTTCGGTAAGCATGATAATATCTATTTTTTTCTGTGCAGACAAGAGCATTTAATTCGTTTATTTTATTTCTTAGACTTCTACTGTTAGTGTAATATACCCTAAGTGAATTGTTATTTTGAGGCCCTTCAATTTCAATGATCATTTTGCCAATTCCTTTCTCCCCCAAACATATACTTTTATTATCTCCTTCCTCCAAATCAATTCCCATACCACTATCTACTAACAGTTTAAACCCAAACAAACACCTCTAACCACTGGTTCCAACGAGTTCGCAACAGCAACAACCCCAGCCCTTGATAGATGCACCCCATCCCGAGCATACATATCATTTCTTCCAAAGAAGTGTTCCCAGTTGTCTATGAAAGATATTGCATTAGATTTGCAATATCTTTCCAGCCTGCAAAAAACACGAAGTGCCCTCGACATCCATTCATTTCCCACTCCCTTTCTTGGAAGAATGCCACATATGATCGGGATTCCTCCCTTGCTCCTAACTATTTCTATTATTGTTTTGAATCTCTGTATTCAAATCAATCAAATCAAATGTTTGGTAGCCCTCGATAGATGCACCCCATCCAGAGCATACATGTCATTTCTTCCATAGAAGTGTTCCCAGTTGTCTATAAAAGATATTCCATTAGATTTGCAATATCTTTCCAGCCTGCAATTGACATCAAGTGCCCTCGACATCCATTCATTTCCCACTCCCTTTCTTGGAAGAATGCCACATATGATCGGGATTCCTCCCTTGCTCCTAATTCTATTGTTCCTTTGAATCTGTATTCAGATCAATCAAATCAAATATTTGTTTAGGTAAGGTACATACAAGAGATTTTACAAAGAGTGATGGATTGCCATATTGGCTAAGTATATTGTGTTTGGCTAGATAAGAGTAAAGCTGCTTGTAGATTAGTTTTTCAAAAATGTGTGACAAGTTAGGCAGGATTGATATAGGTCTGTAGTTGTTAACATCTGTAAGATCACCACATTTGTGTACAGGGGTTACTCTCGCTCTTTTTAGGATATATGGAAAGGTTTGGAGTTCAAGTGACTTGTTATTAGTTCCTCACTTCTAACTCGCCCAACATCATTACCCCCTGCACTAATACAAATAATGGGTTTGTTCCCATTTCCTGTCATGATATCTTTCATGTTTCCAACAATATCACCAATACCAGCTCCCGGATAGCAAATCCTTATCCTGTTCCCCTTATCTCTGGCACAAAACGTTCTGTCTAAATACCTCACCTGGGAATCTCCCACAACCAAAGTTCGCTTCGTTCCAATCAGGAACGTTAGTTTACCTGCGCTTCAATGCTCCTCGTTGCTTTGCCTTTGCCTAAGGACTTCTAACTTCTCCTCCTTGAACCTGTAGTTCAAGGAGGAGAAGTCAGAAGTCCTTAGGCTATTAGGTGTCGGTTTTGCCAAGGTCTTCTTAAGACCTCTGTCCTTTACAACTTGCCAAGACGAGGTCTTTTTAATACTGGTTAATATATATAATATGCCTATGTAATAGGCTTAATCTTTATCAATCAATCAATCGTGTTGGTGCTCCTGGGAGACATCTCCCGTCACGCAGGGTGCAGTCGCGCCTCCACAGATCTCCAGTATCAGCTCTTGATACTGGTAATGGTTCAAAAGGGCCACCACTTACGGGCTATTCATGCCCGTGCCACCTTTTGGATGGTTTAATCGTCATCTTGGACACATTCATGGGAGACATCTCCCGTCACGCAGAGTGCACTTGCACCTCCACAGATCTCCAGTATCAGCTCTTGATACTGGTGATGGCTCAAAAGGGCCACCACTTACCAATTCATGCCCATGCCACCTATTGGGTGGCTTCATCTTCATCTTAACACATTCACAAGGGAGACATCTCCCATCATG
Source organism: Procambarus clarkii (assembly GCF_040958095.1). Taxonomy (NCBI): domain Eukaryota; kingdom Metazoa; phylum Arthropoda; class Malacostraca; order Decapoda; family Cambaridae; genus Procambarus; species Procambarus clarkii. The sequence continues at coordinate 37,183,109 of NC_091157.1, forward strand.
CAGGGTGCATTCGCACCTCCACAGATCTCCAGTATCAGCTCTTGATACTGGTAATGGCTTAAAAGGGCCACCACTTACGGGCTATTCATGCCCGTGCATCCTTTTGGGTGGCTTAATCTTCATCATCATCGCCTGGCGTTACTGGAGGGGTGTTTGGGGGGGGGGGGTGAATGTGGGCTGGGGGGATCCGAGAAGTATCTGGGGGGTGAATGGGGGTCTGAGGGGGGTGCTTGGGGGGCGAATGGGGGCTGGGCATCTAGGGAGGTAGGTAGGAAGGTCTGGGGGTAGGGCCTGGTTAGGTAGGTTTGGAGTAGGAAGGGAATACTGGGTCTGAAGATTAGGAAGGGTCTGAGAGGCATATAGAGGGGTTGAGAGTCAGATAGAGGTTGAGAGGTTAGGGGGAGAAGGATAGAGGGGGTAGGGGGGGGGGAGAGGGGCGGATGGAGCATAGATAGTGAGAGAGGGGGGGAGGTGTTATTAGTCAGGGGGAACTCAGGGTAGGAGTGGTCATTAGGGAAGAAGGGAGGGAAAAGGGAAATGGAGGAAGAGGTGTAGGGTCCCCCCATCCCCCAAGGGGGGACCATGTGCCCCCCCCCTCTCGCAAGGGTAGGGGGGTCACATGGCAGGAGAAGGAATGAGGAGGGGTGATGGCTGGGCAGGTTTTGGGGGTTGAGAGGATGAGGGCTGGGAGAGTTTTGGGGGTTGAGGGGATGAGGAGACCCTTGGAATGTGGGATGAAGCAGATGGATTTGAATGCGATGGTGTCAGGGGAGGTGTTGGGGAGATAAGAAGGAGGAGGGAGGGCTGATTTGGTCTGACGCTCAAATGGGAAGAGTTGTATCGTGGAGGTTTCCTCGCCTGTGGGCTATCTGTTCCTCTTTTGTCATGTATCTGTCAATATACATGTTGTAGTAGTTTTTGCTACCTCTGGGTAAGTGTTTGTGATGCAGTATGTAATCTTGCCAGATGTGTTCCAAAGTAATGAACATGTAACTATTGCAGGATGTGTTCAGAAACGGTAAACATATAACTATTGCAGGATGTGTTCAGAAGTTGTGTATTTCAGCCTGCCCACAGAGGTGCTGGAGCTGGTGTTCGCACATGTGCCTATAGTACATCTGTTGACTGTCGATGCAACTGTCTGCCGCTACTGGTACACAGTTATACTTAACCCTGCGGTGAGTAATGCAACCCTACAGTGAGTAATGCAACCCTGCAGTGAGTAGTAGAACCCTGCAGTGAGTAATTCAACCCTTCAGTTAGTAATAAAACATAATGTTGATATATATAATCGTTCACTGAGTAATACATTATAGTGGTAAGTAATATAAACCTACAGTGAGTAATACAACACTGAATTAAATATTACATAAATTGTGCATTGAAGTTTTCATGTTATGTAGGAAATGAATTTCGAAATTATATGTAAGTATGGAAAATTGCTGCATTCAGAATGTGAAATTTTCGTAATTAATGTAATGTTCGTACTGATACATTAATGTACATACGTAATGTACGTACTGTTATGTAATTACATAATGTCATACTGTTAATTCGTTTGTCTTAATTCTCTATTGAACTATTTCAGTTTATCCCCTGGAGAAAAATTCACCATAGACAGAAACTGGCGCCATGGAGAGTACCATCCAGCTTACCGCTCTTCCACACTTGCAGGAGTGACATGGTGCCAACCACTCACATCATGTCTACCCACTGTCAGCGCCACGGTTTTACTTCCGTGAGAGACTGTATCCCCAGTGTCATCAGGTAAGATAACACAACGATAGACTGTATCACCAGTATCATCAGGTAATATATCACCACGAGAGACTGAATCCCAAGTGTCATCAGGTAGGATAACACCATGAGAGACTGTATTACCAGTGTCATAAGGTAAGATAACACCATGATAGACTGTATCACCAGTGTTATCAGTTAAAATAACACCATGAGAAACTGTATCCCTAGTGTCATCAGGTAAGATAACATCACGAGAAGTTGTATTCCCAATTTCATCAGGTAAAATAACAGCATGTGAGACTATATCACCTGTGTTATCAGTTTAGATATGTTACGAACCCGGATCCAGCGTCCGAGCCTGGAGCAGTGACAAACACGCCATCTGTGGGTCAGCTCCCGAAACCCCCGCCAAACGAACGACGACACCTAGTGAGGACAGCGTGTACTGGCCTCGAGGACCAGTTTCCAGTCTGGTTCAGCGCTCAACACCGCCGCTCCTGACCTCTGGTGAGGTGGTGCTCCGACGACAGCGCCATCTATGGACTGGATACGTCAGGTGTTTGTGTCTGAGGCTGTAAGTGTGGTGTTTTAGTGTCCCTGTTATTGATGACGTGTCTGCTTACAGAGCCGACCTGGGACCACTGTGTTGAAGGTGGAGTCAGTCTACCCGAGGCAGCCAGTCTCCATACTGTGAAGTTTGCTGCAGCTGTTGTGACGTCGTCCCCCCGGAAGAACACTGTGGTGTGTTAAGCCTGCCAGTGGAGTGGCAGTGAAAGGATTTACCCGGGACCGACGGTTGGAGACGATAATCCACTGGGGTATTAAGGACAGGAGGGTGATTGATGATATCACACGAGACTCCTGTCTAGGGCGTACCCCTTTTGTCGTTCGTGGAGTGGCCGTACCAGCCTTGGTGGCTCAGTACCTGCCAGCAGACCTGCTGGACGTGTGGTTGACGGCCTCCACGATGGTGCCCCCAGTGGACCTGTGTTGTGGCTGACCTGTGGCCAGGGTAGGCTCGGCGTTCTCAGAGGACACGTCTTGAGGCCACGAAGAAAGCACCGCGGACTCAGCACCTAGCTTCTTGATCAAGAGTCTTCAGCAGAAGACTAGATTGTGCATAATCCCCTTGTTAAGTGTTAATACCCCTCCCCCTTGTGCACTCTTTTATTTTATATATTTAAATGGTGATGGTACTAATTATAATATTAAGTTCTTAGCTTTCTTTCCCTACTCCCTTTAAGTTACTTGCGTCACGGATCTCATCCCTTGATAGCCAATACTGGCTTGGGAACGGATACATATATCTTCCTCTAACAACATCAGAGTAAGGACCCCGTTGCGTCCCGAGAGGGCCCTAACAAGATAACACCATGATAGACTGAATCACCAGTTCCAGCAGGTGAGATAACACCATGAGAGACTATATCACCAGTGTCATCAAGTAGGATAATACCATGAAAGACTGTATAAGTAGTGTCATGATACAAAGTAGTGCCAAGATAACAGTAGTGGATACCAAGACTATAACAGTTCATTTTAGCTTTCTCATGGCAGGATTGTAGTCTGGGTCGTTTTAAGTTACGTGGTGACACACGGTCATAGTCCGGGCCCTTTTTAGTTACCCCTACAATGCACAGTTGTAACACAGGGCATTTTTAGTTACCTCGGTGATGCGCGGTTTCAGTCATCCCTAATTTTAGATGAGTGACATAATCAGCCAGTTTTAATCATCTTTCAAATAGTCCAGTTTTTGAAAATGTAAGGAAAATCAATGAAAATGGGATTTATAATAAATATTTATTATAAATCCCATTTCCATTGATTATTTATTTATACCCATTTTCAATTATTTATAATTAAATCATATTTTCAGTGATCGCATGTGTATTACCATTTTCAAAGATTGCTTGTTTATACCAAATACCTACTTATAGATTAGTTAAACCTGAAACATATTTATTCCCCCCCCCCTCCTTATGTCAAGTCAGTCATTAACTGACACTAAAAATTTAAATAAACTGCAGAAGGCCTCTCCACAAGAAGCAAGAAAAAAGCACAATGCTCTTTCGCCCTGTGCCCCTGTTACCTAGCAGTAAATAGGTACCTGGGAGTTAGTCAGCTGTCACGGGCTGCTTCCTGGGCTGCGTGTGTGTGGTGTGGAAAAAAGAATGAAAAAGAAATTAGTGGAAACAGTTTATTGACAGTTGAGAGGCGGGCCGAAAGAGCAGAGCTCAATCCCCGCAAGCAAAACTAGGTGAAACTAGATGAATACACACGCACACACACCAACGTCTCTCCGATTATTGAATAAATACCTAATTGATATCCCTTAGAATCATCCACTTTAATCATGCTACCTATATAAAATTCCAGACTGGCAGTAGGATGCGGCTTCTTAAAACTATCCTTATAAGAATTCCACAAAGCTTACTTAAATGGCCTTAGGAATTTTTTGGATGAAATAGATTGAAAAATCTATTGGGCTGGTCCTGGAGCGAGAGGTGAACATTGCAATGGGTGATGTTAAAAGGGAATTTCGATGTGGAATCAAATTATAACTTGCATACAAATATTATAAGAAAGCACAGGAACGTAGTACACAATACAAATTCAATAGATCGAATAATAATGACCCGAAATGGATAGTAAATGACCTGAAGAACCTTACAGGAAGAAAGAGAGCTTGTTACAAAAGGACTTAAAATAGAGAAGGCAGTTTAGAACAAGAATTCATTCCATTGGTTAGAAAAGTTTAAATAGAGATAAGAATGGCAAAAAGAGACCATGAAGTTCGTATTGCAGGGCACGCAAAAACAAATCCTACAGGGTTTTATCAGTTATATCAAATAAAGATTAGGGAAAGGATAGATCCTTTGGTGAGGTTCTTCAGTTATATCTTGCTCTGGTTAGGCCCCATTTAGATTATGGAACTCAGTTTTGGTCGCCGTACTATAGAATGGATATAAATTCACTTGAACGTGTCCAGCGTAGGATGACTAAGTTAATTCCCCAAATTAGAAATCTTTCATATGAAGAAAGATTAACAAAGCTTAAGTTGCAATTACTGGAAAGGCGAAGAGTTAGGGGTGACATAATAGAGGTTTACAAGTGGATGAATGGACACAACAAAGGGGATATTAATGGGCTATTAAAAGTATCAACACAAGACAGAACACGAAACAATGGGTATTAATTGGATAAATTTAGATTTAGGAAAGACTTGGGTAAATACTGGTTCGGTAACAGGGTTGTTGATTTGTGGAACCAATTACCGTGTAACGTGGTGGAGGTGGGGTCCCTCGAATGTTTCAAGCGCGGGTTGGACATGTATATGAGTGGGATTGGGTGTTTTTTTGGTTTTATAGTAAATTATCAATTGTATTTTCTTATTTTTGTTTGTTGGGCTAACGTTCCTATCAAAAATAACTCTCAGGACTCTTTCCTCTGTTTTATGAGCCTTCGAAAAGAAGTTCCTGTAAAATAGTCTAATAGGTGGTACAAGTGTTGTGTTTGACTCTTCAGAGGTTGCATGGTGTTTCACTTTTCTTTTTATGACGTCTTCAGCAAAACCGTTAGAGTAGCCATTGTTGACTAGGACCTGCCTTACCCTACAGAGTTCTTCATCGACTTCACCTTCCATCTTGAGCTGTGGCTGAGAGCACAGTCGAAGTAATCATTGACAACACTTCTCTTGTATCTGTCTGGGCAGTCACTATTGGCACTGAGGAACATTTCTGTTAGTTTCCTTAGTGTAGACTGCAGTGTGGAAGCCTGTTCTCATTTCCATGGCTGTTACATCTAGGAAGGGTAGCGTCCCATGATACTCCATCTCGTACGTGAAACTCAATACAGAATTCTTCTCGAATGCCTCCTTCATTCAATGCAGGAACCTGATGTCAGAGGTCTGCAGCAGCTGAAGGAGGCTTTCGAGCAGAATTCTGTGTTGAGTTTCATGTAGGAGAGGGAGAATGCTGGGAAGCTGCCCTTTCTAGATGTAACAGATGTAGATGTAAGAGACAACATTAGCAGCATGATAGAGCATCACTAACCTTGTTGTGGATATTGGAGGATGACGGGCAGCAGGCAGGTGCCAGAAGAAAGGGTAAAGGATCACTAACAGTATTGTGAATATTGCAGGATGATGGGAAGCAGGCAGGGGCCAGGAGCTGGAGCAGCCACCAAGTTGGTCCTTGAGAGACACAGACTGTACACCTTGGCAAGTGATACTCTGGAGAACATGGAGGAGGCGCTCATGCCCAGACCCTTCAACCTATGGCACGTCGCTACCCTCATTGTGTTCCGTAGGTGTTCCATGCTCATGTTCTCCTCTCATTGTATTTATTTTCCTGCCTCGCTCCTGTTCTCCTCCAATTGGTCCTGTTCTCTTTCCTCCTCCTTCCCAAGTCTGCAGTTCTCCTCTAGTTGTTCGTGTTCTCCTCACTTTTATCCTGTTCTTCCATAGCTCGTGTTCACCTTCAATTGCTCATGTTTTTCTCCCCTTTCTCCTGTTCTCCTTCCCTTCCTTCTGTTCTCCCTCCCACTATGTCCTGCTCTCCTTCCCTTCTGTTCTCCTCCAACTGTTATTCTTCTCCTATGCTATTGCTATACTCCACCTGTTCCTGTTCCACTCCCATTTTTTCTGTTTTAGCTGTTCTGTTCAATATCCATTGCTTCCGTTCTCCTTCCCTTGCTTCTGATTTCCTCCCTTAGCTTCTGTTCTCCTCTCCTTTCTTCTGTTGTCCTTTTCTTTCTCCCGTTCTCGTACTAATACTGTTCTCCTCCTTTGCTCTTGTTCATCTCTCATTGCCCTCCTCTCAGCTCACCTTCTCGTTGTCCTGATCCTGTTCTCCTTCCCTGGCTCCGGATTTCCTACATTTCCTCTTGTTCTCCTCCCGTTGCCCCAGTTCTAGTTGTTCCGTTTCTGTTCTATTTCCCTTGCATCTGTTTTCCTCCCCTTGCTTCTGTTCTCCTCCCCATTCTCCAGTTCGCCTTTCCTTTCTGCAGTTCTCCTCCTCTTCTTCCGGTTCTCGTCCCACTGATACTGTACTCTTCCTCTTGCTCTTGTTCACCTCTCATTGCCAAAGTTCCCTTTGATCCGATCCTGTTCTCCTTCTCTTGATCCGGCTTTCCTCCATTTCCTCTTGGTCTTCACCCCCTAGCTCGTGTTTTAATCCCATAGATCGTGTTCCCCTCCCCTTGATCGTGTTCTCCTGCCCTTAGCTCGCGTTCTCATCCCATTGATCGTGTTATCCTTACCTTGATTGTGGATTGTGGTACCCATTATAATTATGATCAAATTTATTCATTTGATATATCACGGAATAGTGATTTCTGTATGTATCGAACTGAGTTAGGTTGAGTATAAATAGGTGTCACGTATGGGCCAAGTAGGAAGATGCCTTTTTTTATTGTTTTTAGATAGCCAATACTTTCCACAGCCAGGCTGTTTACTCATCCTTGCTGATAAGCAACAATAAATGTTATACAGGTGGAAATGGTAATTGAATATCGACAAGGAAATATACTCCATAATTCACCTATTCCGTATAATGTGAGGGAAGTGTATTAGCAATGATTTGATGTTGGCAGTGTCGGAGGACGTGTGGGACGTGGAGGGGGCGGTCCACCTGCTGCTTCACTCTCACTCTCCCCTCACTTATGTTGATGTCACAGAGGCCTTCTACTGCTTAGCTTCCCTTCTGATTTACTGCACAGATCACTTCTGTTTTCCAACAAGGTGAGTTAACTATTATTATTATGTTCGGGTCATTCTTGTGGTGAGAAGTTTCACGATAAAAAGTATAAATGATCACAATAGTAGCAACAATAGTAATCTCATCTGGATAATATATAAGAAACGTTATATAGATGCAATGAGGTTTGTCGAATTGCCCCTTTAAAAGAATGTCGGATAGCAAGGTGACCCTCACGAACTTGGTGGTATGGGACCAGAAGAGTCTCTGTAATTCCACTATTATGTGACCTTTGTAATCAAAATACAAAAAAGAGAGATGTCTGTCCAATGTCAAAGGCAATACGCTTGCATAGCCTCACCCAGTTTTGTAAAGTGATTACCGAGGTGTATTTGTCCAACACAGTCGGATTGGGTCTGCTTTATTATCTAACTATAAAGTGGTCGGCTCCCATTGTCACCACCATCAAGTTGGTGGAAACTCTGGCACTATATTAATGACGTAAAATATTCAATTCCCAGGCATGTTTCCAGGTTGTGTTGACATAGGGTGGGATCCAGCACGGATGTATCGACATTAGATTAATGATGCCCGTCTTACCAAGCACTTGGTTGATCCGGGTACCAGGTTGATCTGGGCACTTGATCGATCCGGGCACCAGGTTGATCTAGGTGCTGGTTTGATTAGGGAACTGGGCTAATTTGGGTACTAGGTTGATATCGGAATTGGGTTGATATGAGCAATGGGTTGATATGGGCATTGAGTTACTCTGAGCACTGGGTTGATCTGGGCACTGGGCTGATCTGGGGTCTTGGGTTGATCTTGGCACTGGATTGTCTTGGCACTGGGTTGTCTTAGCATTGGGTTAGTCTGGAAACCAGGATGATCTGAGCACTGTGTTGATCTGGGTACTGAGTTAGACTGGGAACCGGGATGATCTGAGCACTGTGTTGATCTGGTCACTGGGTTAGTCTGGGAACCGGGATGATCTGGGCACTGGGTAGATCTGCGTACTTGGTTAGTGTCAAAGAAACCTGAAGTACAATGTGTAGTGTCACAGTAATCTGACGTACGAAGAGTAGCGTCACAGTGACCTGACGAACCAATGACCTATCACACAACGTCAGGTGTCAGAGTGACCTGATGCACCCAGTGTAGCGTCACAGTTACCTGACAAATTGTCGTTTCACAATGACCTGACGTTCCAGGTGTTGCGTCACATTGACCTGACGTACCAAGTGTAGCGTCACAGTTACCTGACGTTCGAAGTGTAGCGTCACAGTGACCTGACGTACCAATGTAATGTCACAATGACCTGACGTACCAAGCGTAGTGTCACAATGACCTGACGTACCAAGTGTAGTGTCACAATGACCTGACGTACCAAGTGTAGTGTCACAATGACCTGACGTACCAAGTGTAGTGTCACTATGACATGACGTACCAAGTGTAGCGTCACAGTGACCTGACGTACCAAGTGTAGTGTCACAATGACCTGACGTACCAAGTGTAGTGTCACAATGACATGACGTACCAAGTGTAGTGTCACAATGACATGACGTACCAAGTGTAGCGTCAGTGACCTGACGTACCATGTGTAGCGTCACAATGGCCTTATGTACCAATGTAGTGTCACAATGACCTGACGTACCAAGTGTTGCGTCACAATGACCTAACGTACTAATTGTTGCGTCACAATGACCTGACGTACCAATTGTTGCGTCAAAATGATCTGACGTACCAAGTGTAGCGTCAAAGTGACCTCAAGTTCGAAGTGTAGCGTCACATATACCTGATGTACCAAGTGTTGCGTCAAAATAACCAGACGTACGAAGTGTAGCGTCAGTTACCTGACGTACAGAGTGTAACATCAGAACGACCTGACGTACAGAGTGTAACATCAGAACGACCTGACGTGTCAAGTTGAGCGTCACAGAAATCTGACGTAACAGATGGAATAAGTTGTAACAGGTCCGGACTTGGGACAGTTCTAACAGGTTGAGTGTCCGACAAAGTAGAGTCTAGGGACTTTTGTAACAAGTAGCGTCATAGCAGTGAGTCTTCCACATTGGTGTGAACATCAGATGGTGTTTTATCAAGAAGTAGAAAGAGGGTTAATAATTAATCAATTTTAGTAATTATAGTTAATTTAAGTTCGTTCAAGGGAAATATTTTTATGATGTTTACAGTCCAGAGACTGATGTTTTAAGAAGAATTCACGATATTATTAGCTGGTGAGGCTAATGGAGACATATTGCAATGATTTCCTCGTGTTCTTCTGAGGGAAAAATCCATGGCAATCTCGTTTTCTTTGAGTTATCTTGTTAGTAGTAAATAAACAGGAAGAATATTTGTCAAATGTATTGAAAGTTAATAAATGGGGTTGTTTTTCCGATAAGTACCACCACCTGGAGTATTAAACTCTACCTCTATGATAACTTACAGGTACTACAACCTAGTGTATTAGACGCTACCGCTATGATAGCCTTACAGGTACTAACTTCTGTATGGTGTATTATACACTACCTCTTTGATAACATTACAAGTACTACCACCTAGTGCATTATGCACTACCACTATGAAAAGCCATACAGGTTCCACCACCAGGTGTATTATTCTCTTTCACTATGATAACCTTAGAGCTACTTCAACCTGTTGTATTATACAATTTCTCTATGATAATCTTAGAGGAACTACCACATGGTGTATTATATACTACTTCTATGATTTACTGACAGGTACTACTACATGGTGAATTATACACTACACCTGTATGAGAACAGATGGAGAACTGCAGGAATAAATTATCACGAAGACCTACAGCAGGTGATTGGGGGTCAACAGCTGCAGCAGGTGTCTGTGGGTCAACAGTGGCAGCAGGTGTCTGAGGGTCACCTGCTCCAGCAGGTGCCTGTGGGTCAACAGCTGCAGCAGGTGTCTGTGGGTCAACAGCTGCAGCAGGTGTCTGAGGGTCACCAGCTCCAGCAGGTGTCTGTGGGCCAACAGTTCCAGCAGGTGCCTGTGGGTCAACAGAGGCAGCAGGTGTCTGAGGGTCAACAGCAGCAGCAGGTGTCAGAGGATCAACAGCGGCAGCAGGTGTCTGTGGGTCAACAGCTCCAGCAGGTGTCTGTGGGTCAACAGCAGCAGCAGGTGCCTGTGGGTCAAAAGCGGCAGCGGGTGTCTGAGGGTCAACAGCGGCAGCAGGTGTCTGTGGGTCAACAGTGGCAGCAGGTGTCTGTGGGTCAACAGCGGCAGCAGGTGTCTGTGGGTCAACAGCGGCAGGTGTCTGAGGGTCAACAGCGGCAGCAGGTGTCTGTGGGTCAACAGTGGCAGCAGGTGTCTGAGGGTCAACAGCGGCAGCAGGTGTCTGAGGGTCAACAGTGGCAGCAGGTGTCTGAGGGTCAACAGGGGCAGCAGGTGTATGTGGGTCAACAGTGGCAGCAGGTGTCTGTGGGTCAACAGGGGCAGCAGGTGTCTGTGGGTCAACAGCGGCAGCGGGTGTCTGTGGGTCAACAGCGGCAGCAGGTGTCTGTGGGTCAACAGCGGCAGCAGGTGGCGTTGGGTCAACAGCTGCAGCAGGTGTCTGTGGGTCAACAGCGGCAGCAGGTGGCGTCAGGTCAACATAGAACACAGAAGGTCATCCACAGCGAGACTCTTCATCTTACTCAAGAACAACTAAGAATCATCAATCATAAAATAAAAGCTAATCATGTAAGTAACGTCCTTTAGTTTGCACTTTCTGCCAGTAATGTAAGTAACGTAACAATGTGTGTGTACTTACTGAAGACAGTCATGTAAGTAACGCCATAATATATGTACTTACAGCCAGTCATGTAAGTAACGTCACTACGTGTGCACTTACAAAAGCCATTCAAGTAAGTAGCATCATTCCGTGTGTACTTAGATCCATTCATGTAAGTAACTTCGCAATGAGTGTTCCTACAGCTAGTCATGTAAGTAACTTCGCAATGTGTGTTTTTACTGTCGGTCATATAAGTAACGTTACTACTTGTGAACTTACAGAAGACAGTCATATAAGTAACGTCACTACGTGTGTACTTACAGTAAACACCGGGTTTTACAGTACCGGGTTGAGAAGAATGTTATAATTGTTGTCCAGATTGTGAAGAATGATATAATTCAAGCAGGTAATGTTGACCAGACCACACACTAGAAGTTGAAGGGACGACGACGTTTCGGTCCGTCCTGGACCATTCTCAAGTCGATTGAGAATGGTCCAGGACGGACCGAAACGTCGTCGTCCCTTCAACTTCTAGTGTGTGGTCTGGTCAACATACTTCAGCCACGTTATTGACTCATCGCCTGCAAGCAGGTAATATTATAATCAAGCAGATAATTGTTGTCAGGTTGTGAATGATGCTAAAATAATTGTCATGTTGTGAATGATGTCATAATTGTTGTCCAGGTTTCAATGGATGTTATATTTCCCGTCCATGTTGTGAATGATTGTATTATTGTTGTCAAGGTTGTGAATGATGATATAATAATTGCCTGAACTTTGAGGATGTTATAATTGTTGTAAGGCTGTGAATTATGTTATAACTGGTGGTTCAGGTTATGAATTATATTTTTAATTTGTTGTCTAGGGTCTGACACCTAGAATAATAGATATGCTAATTGTCAATGACATTAAAGATGGTTGTCCAGTTTGTGAATAATGTTATAATTATTGTCCAGGTTGTGAAGATCGACGCCTTTGCAGGAGCAGGCAAGACTACAACCCTGCGGAGGTTGTGCCAAGAGCGACCACACACAAGGTTTCTCCTGCTTGTCCCCACTAAGTCACTCGAAGAACAATGTTCACAAACATTCCCCATCAATGTTACGGTGAACACTGCTCAGTCTATGGCTTTAGCACAAATTGGAACAAAGTAAGTTGAGCATGCTGGTTACAATCATACTATTTGGCTATCCGGTGGCTACATTCACACTACAGGGTGCATGGTGGCTACAATCACACTACAGGGCTGTGTGGTGGCTACATTCACACTACAGGGTGCCTGGTGGCTACTCACATTACAAGGCAGCCTGGTGGCTACACTCACACTACAGGGCTGCCTGGTGGCTATGCGCACATTATAGGGCTGCCTGGTGGTTACACTCACACTATAGGGCTGCCTGGTGGCTACACGCACAGTATTGGGCTGCCTGGTGGCTACACTTACACTATAGGGCAGCCTGGCGGCTACACTCACACTATAGTGCTGCCTGGTGGCTACACTCACACTATAGTGCTGCCTGGTAGCTACACTCACACTATAGGGGCTGCCTGGTAGCTACACTCACACTATAGGGCTGCCTGGTGGTTACACTCACACTATAGGGCTGCCTGGTGGCTACACTCACACTATAGGGCTACCTGGTGGCTAAACTCACACTATAGTGCTGCCTGTTGGCTACACTCTCACTGCAGGGCTGCCTGGTGGCCACACTCACACTACAGGGCTGCCTGGTGGCCACACTCACATTACAGGGCTGCCGGGTGGCTACACTCACATTACAGGACTGCCTGGTGGTTACAATCACACTATTGGGCTGCCTGGTGGCTACACTCACATTACAGGGCTGCCTGGTTGCTGCACTCATACTATAGGGCTGCCTGGTGGCTACACCCACACTATAGGGCTGCCTGGCGGCTACACTCACATTACAGGGATGCCTGGTGGTTACACTCACACTATAGGGCTGCCTGGTGGTTACGCTCACACTATAGGGCTGCCTGGCAGCTTCACTCACACTATAGGGCTGCCTGGTGGCTACACGCACACTAGAGCCTCAAACTAAAGCTCTGGTGCTGGTGTAAGATTATCTGAACCTCACACTTGGCAGTGTTGTTGTCGCGTGCTTGATCTTAACTCCGTCTCTCTTCTTGGCCTTGGAAATGTAATAGTCATATACGAACCTGACTGATCTACAGTTGATGGCAGTTGTACTAAAGCAACTTCCTGCTGTTCTCCAGGTTCATGAGGAAACTATTCGCCCGCACCAGTCTTCATCAATGTGATGGACAAAACAAATACATCTTAATATTTCAAGAAATCTGACATTTCAGTGTTTGGATTAGGGATTTCAAAAGAGCAACAAATCTTTATGGTTGGTTTGGAAGAAATTATTATTCAATAATGTTTTGTTCTTTTGTTTTTCAGGTTTTCGTCAATTAATAAATTGGAGGACACATTTGGTCTGATTGATATATCTAAGTTCATCGACTTATGTAACCAGTCAAAAACCAGGTAAGACCAGCAAAGGCAATGAACAGTAGGATGTGTTGAAATATGGTCACTAAATTACTACATTATTTTCTCAATGTCTAATTTAAATGTCATCACAAACATTAGAGAATTGATGTGTGAAAGTCTGGTATAATATTATGTTTCATGTTGATCATTTAAGTCATTGGACACTTAACTCCCTTGGAATTAATTATCTGTATGTATGACAGCTATCTGTATAGCTTATGAGTGAAACACTGCCTCTCCTGTATGTATAGTAGCTGATTGTACAGCTTAATAGGGACACACGTACTGTTTGTCCTACATGAATGACAGCTGCTATTACAGCTTAATAGTGGCACACTGTATATCTTGCATATACAGCTTAACGATATACTGCATGTATGACAGCTTCACAGTGACACACTGCATGTCCGGCATGTATGATAGCTGCTTGTACGGCTTAACAGTGACACACTGTATGTCCTGTTTGTATGACACCTGCTTGTACGGCTTAACAGTGACACACTGTATGTCCTGCACTTATGACACCTGCTTGTACGGCTTAGCAGTGATACACTGCATGTCGAGCATGTATGGCAGCTGCATGTACAGCTTAACAGTTATACACTGCATTTCCTGCATTTATGACATCTACTGTCATACATGCAGGGAATCACTGCATGTCCAGCATGTATGATACCTGCTTTTACGGCTTAACAGTGACACTGTATGTTCTGCATGAATAACAGCTGCTTGTACGGCCTAACTGTGATACACTGCATGTCCAGCATGTATGACAGCTGCTTGTACAGCTTAATAGTGACACACAACATGTATAGCTGGAAAAACCCTTTCCAGCTATACAACCGGTATAGCTGGAAAAACCAGCTATACAACCGGTATAGCTGGAAAAACCCTTTAGGATTTGTCTTCGCTTGCTCTGCTATGCGAACTTCAAAGTTTCTTTTTGCTTTCTTTATCTCTTTTTTAGTATTTCTAACCAGTTGTACGAATTCCTGTTCTAAACTGACTTCCCAATTCTTAATCCTTTTTGTACCACGCTCTCTTTTTACCTATAAGGTTCCTCAGATCCTTTGTTATCCACTTTGGATTATTAGTATTCGATCTATTCAATTTATATGGTATACTACATTCCTGGGCTTTGCTTAGAATATTTTTAAATAGGTTATATATTTTGAATCCACATCGAAAACCCATTTTACGTCACCTATCGCTGGGTTCACGTCTTGCTCCAAGACAGGCCCACACCCTATTCCCAAGACTTTCCAATCTATTTGACCCAAAAAATTTCTTAGGCTATTGAAATCAGCTTTTCGAAAGTCAGGCACTAACAGAATTTTCTCCTACAGATATATTCCATTCAATGCTAAACCTGATTTCTTCATGATCACTGTTCCCTAGCTCACTCCCTATTTCGATGTCCTTAATTTGTGTTTCCCTGTTAGTTTACACTAAATCTAAAATATTATTTCCCCGCGTTGGTTCCTTAATGTGTTGCGCAAGAAAGTAATCGTCAATTAATTCTAGAAAATCTTCTGCTTCATTATTCCCTGTTTTGTTTAACCAGTTTATTCCACTAAAATTAGTCACCCATGACATAAATACTGTTAGATATAGATGCTCTAGATATTTCATCCCATAGATGCTTTGCTTCCATTCTGTCTAAATTTGGTGGCCTATATATAACTCCTATTATAATATTATTTGCTTTTTCGTTTAATTCCATCCAAATAGTTTCTGTATGTGGCTCAGTTTTGAAAACTTTCTTTGAGACTACATTTCAAATTGTCCCTAACATATATGGCTACTCCCCTCCTCGTCTAATATATCTATCTTTGTGAAATAGTTTTAATACATTTATTTGATATTCACAATCTTTAGCACAAAACGTTCTATCCAAATATCATATCTGGGAATCTCCCACAACTAAAGTTCGCTTAGGTACTTCCTTTACTCTCTGGGGGGCCTGCGCTTCATTGCTTTCCCTTTCGCGTGATCTGCAGTCTCACCACAGCACTCGTCCTCCAATATGACAAATGAATTAGAAGTTCTTAGGGTGTCTGTAGGCGGCTTTATCAAAGTCTTCTTCTTCCCCTGAACTTTACAACTTTCCAAGACGAGATCTTTTTACTACTGGTCTCCTTCGTTTCTTCTTGTTGTCGTTTCAGCTGTAGTACCTCCTCCCGTAAAGAGTCCAACTCTGTCTTCAGGGCTCCAACTAGTCATCAGGTCCCTCACTATAACTTCCATATTGCTATGATAATATAACTACACACAGGAGCTCCGGCTAACACACCCTCTCACCCTTACACAACTAGTGTATTATACCACTAGGGTATAATACTATATATACCACTATACCACAAAACCAAGATAATACTAAACTCGTTTTTTAGACCACTAGCGTATTTCACCACTGGTTTATTACAAAAGTAGGTTTTAAACTACTAGGTTATTAAGCAAATAGATTATTACACCACTAGGGTATTACACCACAAGGTTACTACACCAGCAGCATTTTACACCAATAGATTATTACACCACTAGGTTGAACAAATCCATTCTGCTCGGGTGCAGGGGGGGGGGGATTGTGTAAAAGCCTGGTTTGTGCCTCGGAAAGGCTACGGGATCCAGTAAGTTCAGTACAACTTCGGTTTCAACCCATTTTACCCTGTCGTAGCTCAGTCGATTAAGGCAGTGTCTGGGATGCTCCCAGACGCAGGTTCGAATCCTCGTCACTGCCCTTGTGGATTTGTTCATTTGATGCATCACGTTAGTGTGATCTCTGTGTGTGACCACTAGGTTATTACTCTACATGATTCTTACACCACTAGGTTATTACTCTACATGGTTCTTACTCCACTAGGCTATTTCTCTACATGGTTCTTACACCACTAGGCTATTACTCTACATGGTTCTTACACCACTAGGCTATTACTCTACATGGTTCTTACACCACTAGGCTATTACTCTACATGGTTCTTACACCACTAGGTTATTTCATCACTATGCTATTACACAACTAGCTTATTACGCCAATTGGTTATTATGCCACTAGGTTATTACACTTCCAGCTTACTACACCTCTTGGCTATTAAACCACTAGGTTATTTCATCACTATGCTATTACACAACTAGCTTATTACGCCAATTATTATGCCACTAGGTTATTACACTTCCAGCTTACTACACCTCTTGGCTATTACACCACTAGGTTACTACTCAATTAGGTTATTGTACTTCGAGGTTAGTACATTAATAGGTTATTAATCCAATAGGTTATTACTAATCTAGGTTATTATACCACCAGCTTATTTCACCACTACTCCATTTGGTTATTACACCTCAAGGTTATTACTCCACTAAATTATTACAATACTAGATTATTTCACCACTAGGATATTACACCATTATGTTATTACTCCACAAGGTTATTACACCAAAAGATTATTACACTACTAGCTTATTACACCTCTTGGGTATTTTTCCGCAAGGTTCTTACACCACTAGGGTTATTACCCAACTAGTGCATTATACCACTAGGGAATTACAAAACCAAGTTAATACTAAACTCGGTTTTTAGACCACTAGGGTATTTCACCACTAGGTTATTACACCACAAGGTTGTCTCACTACTAGTATATTTCATTACTTGTTTATTACACAGCTAGGTTTTTAAAGCACTAGGATTTTATTTAAAATATTATAAATTATATATAACTATTAAGCCACTATATTATTACACCACTAGGTTATTACACAATCATAATATTACAT
>NC_091157.1:37205578-37276171 GCF_040958095.1 Procambarus clarkii
CATGTAGATGGTTAGTCTAATATGTTGGTGAGTCTGCATTATAATGTGTAGGCTCAGCCCATGTTGAGTGTTAGTCCAATATATTGGTGAGTCTGTAAAATAATATGAAGGTTCAATCCATGTAGAGTGTTAGTCCAATATGTTGTTAAGTCTGTAGTATAATGTGTAGGTTCAGTTCCTGTTGAGTGTTAGTCCAATTTGTTGGTGAGTCCTTAATATAATGTGTAGGTTCAGTCCATGTGGATGGTTTGTCCAATATGTTGGTGAGTCTGTAATGTAATGTGTAGGTTCAGTCCATATTGAAGGATAGTCTAACGTGGTGTTGAGTCTGTAATAAGGTGTAGGTTCAGTCCATGTAGAAAGTTAGTCCAATATATTGTTGAGTCTGTAATAAGGTGTAGGTTCAGTCCATGTAGAAAGTTAGTCCAATATATTGTTGAGTCTGTAATATAATGTGAAGGTTCAGTCCATATTGAGTGTTAGTCTAATATGTTGCTGAGTCTGTAATATATAGTGTGTAGGTTCAGTCCATGTTGAGGGTTAGTCCGATATGTTGGCGAGTTTGTAATATAAAATACAGGTTCAGTACATGTTGAGGTTAGTCCAATATGTTGTTGTGCTGGTAAGTTAACGTGTTGGTCCAGTGCGTGTCAAGGCAAGATGTGTTGACACATTGTTGACGGGGTATCACCTCAAGAGGACTCCACTGACATTAGAGAAAGCAACTGTTTTTTTTTTGCATTTAGTGCATTCAGGAAGTAGCAAAGAGACACAACGGTAGTACAAGTAATGCATCAATGTATACAGTAAAGACAACCTTGACAACTGCGAACTCATTGTTGATTTAATGAAATAATATTATGTGACAAAGAAAAGATGAGGTTTTTTCCTCAGATGGGGAGAAGGTATGAGTTGTAGCAGACATACGTGATGCTATGTTAGTCTGGATTAATCCCTTAAACGACGAAACGTTATGTATAAAGGTAACTCTCATCTCACTGTTTCACTGACCTACTAGACAAGTACAAAACAGAAATTGTGTTGGTAACTCCATTTGAGGTGAATGTTGAATATAATTCTCCACGTGAGGGAAATGTTGGCTGTAACTCTCCCAACTGAGTGAATTGTTGACTGTAACTCTCACCTTAAGGGAAAAGTTTGGCTATAACTTTCGACTTGAAGGGAATGTTGTTTATTCTACCACTTGAAAAGGAATGCGGACTATTGCTCTCCACTTAAATGCAATAATCATTGCAACTCTTGTTCCCTTTTTGCAATCACTAAAATGGAATCCCAATACCAAGATAAAGGACACCAAACTCCCCACTGGTCTCCCAAGCATTGTGGAATAGAGTGGAGAGTCTCATGTCGTCCGTCTATCGGCCTGCCGTATCACCTGTCGTGAATCTATTGATCTGAACACCAGCAACTTAAAGTAAATGTGGAACAGGAACACACTCCGGCTGAGTAAGGGTCCTCGGTGCTGTGGTTCTCACCAACACTACAGAACATGGCAGGTAGTCGGGTGCAACGAGAGCAAAGTTGGTTGCAATTTTCAATCTGAGAAGATCATTGGCTTTAGCTCTGCTTATAGGAAATGTTGGCTGTATTTCCCGACTTAGAGGGAATGTCTGCTGTATTTCTCCACTTGAGGGGAATGATTGCTGTATTTATCCACTTCAAGGGAATGTTGGCTGCAACTGGCCACTTGAGGGAAATGTTTGCTGTATTTATGCACTTGAGGGGAATGTTTGGTGTATTTTTTCACTTGTCACTTGAAGGAAATATTGGCTGCAACTCTCTACATGAGGAGTGAATGAATGTGGTCTGTAAACATCACTTAAAGTGAATGTAGTCTGTAGCTCCTCATATAAAAGGCATGCTGGCTGCAACTTACTGGGAATGTGGTTTGGAGCTCGTTACTTAAGAGGAATATTGGCTGCATCTTCCCACATGAGAGGAATACTGGCTACAACTTTCCACTGGAGGGGAACTTTTCACTTACCCGGAATCACTGGTGATGTACACTTACCCTAGGATGCTAGATGAGCATATTTTCCTTTGGGCGCTAAGAGGGCATATTTTCCCTAAGTAACAAAGTAGCATACTTTCCCTTGAGTGCCAAATGAGTATATTTCCCTTAAGCGCTAGGGAAGCATACATCCCTAGAGGTACATACTTCCCTTAGAGAATCATGTTTCTCTTAACTAATTTAAGTTAATTAATATAACACTTTCAGCCTCCCGGCGAACAAGGAAAAACTAAGCGCAAAGTGCTCTTGGCGTTTCGGGGGATCCAGCGGAAACACTGAAAAGTGTATGCTCTTTTCATTGTTCTGATCTTAATGTTTGATGTACACATTTCATTTTTGTACCAATGTGTTCGCAATAGAATGTTCTAGAAAAACATATGTATAAAATGTCATCAAACTGTGATTTAAACCACTACCAATAAAGAAACTACGTCGATCACTAGCCCAAACAGCGACGAGATGTTTCCATTCTTTTCAGGGTTGTCAACTCCACACTTGTCCTACAGCGTTAAATTTGGTATCTTTGAAAACGCAATAAAATTCCCTACACGAACATATGCATATAAATGAAGAATGAGGACCGCAGCCCACCCGCAAGAGTGTGGGAAGTGGGCGAAGTGTTATCTGTTACCTCACATCGGCGATCTACAATAGCCTTACCACGATACAACACAGTGCCGTTCTCCCAAATAGGCTATGTGGCTACTAAAGAAAACGTAAATTTTATGGCAAACATGTTCATACTATCCCCAAGTCGATCAGATAAGATTTGAATTTTATATAAATATTTGTTCGTCGGACATAAAAATATGTCCAACAATACAATATGGGCAACTTAAAGTGGACCCCGTCGGACACGCTCTTGTGTCCACGTGGGAGGAAAGTTTAATCACTAGATGATCATACTGCCCTCATGCGCTAGAGAATATTTTCCTGTATCTTCACATATAGATGCAAGGTCAAGTGCAGAACTATTGCATTATGTTCCGCTGTAGTTACAGTGACGATAACTGATCTGCGATGTACTTTGTGTTTATATTTGAATTTTGTATTGTCAGGTCCTGTCACTTGCCGAGTCAGTGTGGATGGAGATGATCGAACAGGTGCTGGGAGAGGCAGCAAATTTCCATGACACAGGTGAGTGAGTTATGAACAGTGTTGTAACAAGTGCTCGGCCAGGCTGCAGGTGTCCATGACACAGGTGTGTTATTGACAGTGTTGTAATCCACTTTCTTGAAATGGGAAATCAGCAGCCAGGAGAGGTGTACTGGAAAACTGGGAAACTTTGTGACATTTTCCAATTTAATAACACTGATGGATCGCATACTTCCCATTGTTACCCAACTGACAGATGGTATGTTTTCCATTGATATAAATGTTGTGGTGCGAGCACGTGTGACGGCTGTGTGTTGTCAACAGGACGGACTGGTGAAGGCCTGGCAGCTAACGAAGCCTCGTATCCAGGGGTATGACGTGTTGCTGGTCGACGGAGCAGAGGACATCAATGATGCCGTCTTGGATATCCTCCTCAACCAACACTGTGCGAAGGTCAGTAGGGGAAGAACGGAGAGGGTAGAGCCGCAAGGGAGAGAACGGAGAGGGTAGAGCAGCAAGGGAGAGAACGGAGAGGGTAGAGCAACAGGCGAGAGAACGGAGAGGGGTAGAGCAGCAGAGGGAGAGAACGGAGAGGGTAGAGCAGCAGGGGGAGAACGAAGAGAACAGAGAGGGTAGAGCAGCGGGTGGAGAACGGAGAGGGTAGAGCAGCAAGCGAGAGAACGGAGATGGTAGAGCAGCAGGCGAGAGAACAGAGAGGGTAGAGCAGCAGGGGGGAGAGAACAGAGAGGGTAGAGCAGCAGGGGGAGAGAACGGCAGAGGGTAGAGCAGCAGGCGAGAGAACGGAGAGGGTAGAGCAGCAGGCGAGAGAACGGAGAGGGTAGAGCAGCAGGCGAGAGAACGGAGAGGGTAGAGCAGCAGGGGAGAGATCTAAGAGGGTCGAGCATCATGGGAGAGAACAGTGAATAGCGGCAGGAGAGATAAGGGAGAGGGAAGAACAGCAGGGAAGACAAGGGAATGGGTAGAGCAGCTGGGGAGAGAAGGGAGATGCGAGTGAGGGACCTGGTGAGAAAAGAGAGAATGGAAGAGGACTGGAGGAGAGAGGAGGGATGCGGGTGAGAGTGAAAGAAGGATGGTAGACAAGTCAGGGGTCAGGGCATTGAACGACGACGCTGTAGAGAGAAGGAAAACAGCTGGAGAACTGCTGAGGAGGGTGGACAGAGGGCAGGCGAGTTATATTTAGATCGGAGAGATTGTTGAGTGAGAGGTCTGAGGAGGCATGCCGGAGAGGAGACATGATGCTGGCTTCCAATTTTCATACACTTTCTAACACCCTCTTTCGTGACGCTGGCTGCGCACTACCCTAAACTCTCCTACGTGATGCTAACTCCCCATTACCCTAAACTCTCCTACGTGATGCTGGCTGCCCACTATCCTACACTTTCCTACGTGATAATGGCTGCCCACTACCCTAAACTCTCCTACGTGATGCTGGCTGCCTACTACCCTACACTCCTCTACCTGATGCTGCCTGCCCACTACCCTACACTCTCCTACGTGATGCTCGCTGCCCAGTGCCCTATAATCTCCTACGTGATGCTGGCTGCCCAGTGCCCTACACTCTCCTACGTGATGCTAGCTGCCCACTATCCTACATTCTCACACAGCACCCTCTACGTGGTGCTGGCTGTCATCTATTATAAACTCCTTCACCCTTCCATTATATTGTGCTGGCTTTCATCTACCCTATACTCCGTTACTCTTCCGTTGTGTTGTGCTGGTTTTCATCTACCCTATACTCCGTCACCCTTCCTTTACGTGGTGCTGGCTGTCATCTATTGTATACTACTTAGCCCTTGTATTAGATGGTGCTGGCTGTCATCTGCCTTATAATCAGTCGCCCATCCTTTACATGGTGCTGGCTGTCATCTACTCTATACTTCACCACTATTAAATTCTGTGATGTTGGCTGTCATCTACTCTATACTCCGTCACCCAACGTTGACGGGGTGCTGGCAATCATCTACTTTCTTTACTTCTTTACGTCACCCTTCTTTTATGGTGTGCTGGATGTCATCTACTGTATACTCCTTAACCCTTTTATTTGGTGGTGCTGACTGTCATCTACCCTGTACTCCGTCACCCTTCCTTGACGTATTGCTAACTGTCATCTATGCTATACTCCATTACCCTTCCTTGACGTGGTGCTTGCTGTCATCAACATTATATTCCGTCACCCTTCCAACATAGTGCTGGCTGTCACCTATCCTACACACCGTCACCCTTCCTTGACGTGGCGATGGCAGTCTTCTACCCTATACTCCTTTAAACTTCCATAACGTGGTGCTGGCTGACATTTACCCTATGCTCCGTTGCCCTTTCTTGACGTGGTGCTGCCTGTCATCTATCCTATAATCCGCCACCCTTCCTTGACATGTTGCAGGCTGTCGTCAACCTTACACTTAGTCACCCTTCGTTTACGTGGTGTTGGCTGTCATGTACCTTATACTCCGTTACCCTTCCTTTACGTTGTGGTACCTATCATTTACCCTATACTCCATCATTATTCCTTTACATGGTTTTGGCTGACATCTACCCTATACTCCATCACCCTTCCTTTCTGTGGTGCATGCTGTCATCTACCCTATACTCTGCCACTCTTCCTTGACGTGGTGTTGGTAATCATCTCCCCTGTTCTCCGGCACCCTTCCTTTACGTGGAGCTCCTGTCATTTAACATATGCTCTGTCACCTTTCCTTGATGTGGTGCCGGCTGTCATCTAACCTTTTCACCGTCATCCTTCCTTTAACCGGTGCTGGATGTCATCTACCCTGTAAGCTATCACCCTTCCTTGAAGTGGTGCTGACTGTCAATCTACCCTATTCTTCATAACCCTTCCTTTATGTGGTGTTTGCTCTAATCCACCCAATACTCTATCACCCTTCCTTAACGGGTGCTGGTTGTATTCTACCCTATACTCCGTCACCCTTCCTTGTCGTGGAGCTGGCTGTCATCTACCCTATACTCCATCACCCTTCTATGATGTGGTGCTAGCTGTCATCTACCCTATACTCCATCACCCTTCTATGACGCGGTGCTGGCTGTCATCTGCCCTATACTCCGTCACCCTTCTATGATGTGGTGCTGGCTGTCATCAACCCTATACTCCGTCACCCTTCATTTACTTGGTACTGGGTGATATTTCATATATATCTATTGTGCGCAGATTTTCATCTGGTGACAGTTGTCATTGAATTGTGTTGTTGTTTGTTTCAGGTGTTTGTGGGAGACTCTTGCCAACAGCTGCGCTTCTTCGGAGGGACAGTCAGCGCCCTGGATAAGGTGACAGCCACTCACAAGTTTTCCCTCAGCCAGTCCTTCAGGTTCGGACCGGAGGTGTCATATGTAGCACAATGTGCTCTGGAGGCTCGCCTATTGGTTCCCCACCGGACTGTCGTCGGAGCAAGAAAGACTCATTTGTCCATGCTCCAGATCCTAAACTTTTTGACCCAAGCTCAAAACTCAAAAGGGCTTATATAGCTATGACAAATACGGAACTTTATAGAATAGCCACGAAGATATGTGAGGATAAAGAGTACATTGCAGCATCCATGACATTTGCTGGTGGATTGAGTAAGTATGGATATGACGATGTTATGGACATATTTAATTTAAATCAAATTCAGGAGGGTCTTGCCACAAGAGAATCAGCAAATATTCAGAATCCATTAGTGGCCAAATTCGAAACCATAGCCGACCTTACGAACTTTGCTAAAACGTGTGAAGACCGGGAGCTACTTTCCAAAATTAATATGTTCCATTACAGTGGGAGTAGGACACACCCTATCACGTGACTCTGCTTACTCAGAGGTGCAACACAGAGGCATCCGAGGCAGATATATGCTTCAGTACCGTTCACATGGCCAAAGGACTTGAATGGGACTGGGTTATATTGACAGATGACATTATTAACCCATTATTCAACTTACAAGACTTATATGCATATAATGATGAAATGTTGAGGCAGGCGTATGTGTCCTCGACACGAGCCAAGAAGTTCTTAACCATCAACAATGCGGTTCTCTATGCCCTCCTTTCCGCCCATGACGAGCTGGACGTGTTAGTAGCGAGGAAGAGCGTCCAGGAGAGCGTTGTGTGTCTGTGGTGCCACGCCCCCGTCACCCCCTCGCCCTCCCCGCTCATAATTAAGGTACCCTCGCAATCACTTTTTTAATAAACTCTTGTCATGATTTTTGTTCAAAGGTATTATATATATTAAGTGGTAATTTTGTGTAATATATAATTGCCGGACTTGAAAATAGTAATGATACATGACATATTATATTTCTTATATAGGAGAAAGATGTCACATAATCTTGAATATACTTAATTTTGTATATAATTTTTAGGCACTGTCATACTACATATCTGATAAAGGTTACCGGTTTCCCGGAGGATATATGTGCGACGGGTGTGCAACAAACAATTTGTTAGTGGTGCTGTGAGTTGTTAGTGGTGCTGTGAGTTGTTACTAGTGCTGTGAGATGTTAGTGATGCTGTGAGTTGTTAGTGGTGCTGTGAGTTGTTAGTGGTGCTGTGAGTTGTTAGTGGTGCTGTGAGATGTTAGTGGTGCTGTGAGATGTTAGTGGTGCTGTGAGTTGTTAGTGGTGCTGTGAGTTGTTAGTGGTGCTGTGAGATGTTAGAGGTGCTGTGAGTTGTTAGTGGTGCTGTGAGTTATTAGTGGTGCTGTGAGTTGTTAGTGGTGCTGTGAGATGTTAGTGGTGCAGTGAGTTTTAAGTGATGTTGTGAGTTGATAGTGGTGTTTTGAGTTGTTAGTGGGGCATTATGTTGTTAATTGTACATAACGTTGTTAGTGGTGCATCAAGTTGTTAGGTGGTGCTGTGAGTTGTTAGTGCTGCATCAAGTTGTTAGTGGTGCTGTGAGTTATTAGTGGTGCATCAATTTGTTAGTGGTGCATCAAGTTGTCAGTGGAACATTAAAGTTCTTAAATGTGCATTAAGTTGTTAGTGGTGCATCAAGTTGTTAGTGGTGCATCAAGTTGTTAGCGGTGCTGTGAGTTGTTAGTTGTGCTGTGAGTTGTTATTGGTGCTGTGAGCTATTTGCGGTGTTATGAGTTGTTAGTGGGGATCAATTTTTTAGAGGTGCTGTGATTTGTAAGTTGTGTTGTGAGTTGTTACTTGGGCATCAAGTTGTTAGTTGTACTGTGAGTTAGTGAGGCTGTGAGTTGTTGGTGGTGCTCTGAGTTGTTAATGGTGTGTGAGTTGTTAGCGGTGCATCAACTAACAAAGCATTAATATTATTGTTTTAATTACCTTTATTCTTCTATTGAAATTCATATATTTTTCTTCATGAATAATATTATGTTTCAGAATCACTGGAATAGAAGGTGGTGAAATGCAAATCTTTGCTCGAGCCTCCCGCTTAAGGTTGATCACTGGGAAGCAGCACGAATCAACCCTCTACAACGAGAACGCAATGAGATGGGTAATTATTTTGTTACAAAGGTCTGCAGACTAATAGCAGACATTTAAAGCTCAGTTGACTATTTCCTGACCTAAAAAGCTCAGTAGACTGAAATCTATTGTTCAAAGCTTTGGTGCCTAACCCATGATCTTTCAAAGATTAGTAGACAAACACCTTATCTTCAAAGCACATTACACTACTAAATGACCGTCAAAGTTCAGTAAACTAATACCTGACCTTCAAAGCAAAGTAAACTAGTGCCTGACCTTCAAAGCTCAGTAAACTAATACCTGACCTTCAAAGCTCAGTAGACTAATAAACAACCTTCAAAATCAGAAGATTAAGACCTGACCTTAAAAACTGTGTTGACTATTACCTGACCTTTGAAATCTCAGATTCACATCGAAACTTAAAAAATTATTAGATTAACGCCAGACCCTCAAATCAGAGTAGACTAATACCTGACCTTCAAAGCTTTGTAGACTAACACCTAACTTCAAAAGATTAGTAGACTAACACCTAACTTCAAAAGTTTAGTAGACTAACACCTAACTTCAAAAGATTAGTAGACTAACACCTAACTTCAAAAGATTAGTAGACTAACACATGATCTTCAAATCTTAGTAGCCAAAACCGTACTTGCTAAGCAGAGAAGACTAAGACAACAATTAAAACACAATAGACTAACAACTTACTTTCAAAGCATAGTAGACTAATACCTGACTTTCAAAGATCAATAGATTAATAAGTTACCTTCAAAGTTCAATACACTAATACGTGACCTTCAGAGCTAAATATACTAATGCCTGCCATTCAAAGCACAGTAGATTAACACCAGCCCTTCAGAGTACAGTTTTCTCTCACTTGACCCTCAAAGTTTAGTAGACAAACACTTGTCCTTCAAAGCACAGTTGGCTCACTTCTGACCTTCAAGGTTTATAAGATTAACACCTGATCTTCTAAGCTTAGAAGACTAACACCTGACCTTAAAGCACAGTAGACTTGCATCTGACCTGCAAAGCACCGTAGATTTAAAATTGCCCTTCAAAGCACAGTAGACTAATACCTGACCTTCAGAGCACAGTAGACTAACACCTGACCTTCAGAGCACAGTACATTAACACCTGACCTTCAAAGCACAGTAGACTAACACCTGACCTTCAAAGCACAGTATACTAACTCCTGACCTTCAGAGCACAGTACACTAATACCTGACCTTCAAAGCACAGTACACTAATACCTCACCTTCAAAGCACAGTAGACTAGCACCTGACCTTCAGAGCACAGCACCCTAGCACCTGACCTTCAAAGCACAGTAGACTGGCACCTGACCTTCAGAGCACAGTACACTAGCACCTGACCTTCAGAGCACAGTAGACTAGCACCTGACCTTCAGAGCACAGTAGACTAGCACCTGACCTTCAGAGCACAGTAGACTAGCATCTAATCTTCAAAGCACAGTAGACTAGCACCTGACCTTCAGAGCACAGTAGACTAGCACCTGACCTTCATAGCACAGTAGACTAGCACCTGACCTTCAAAGCACAGTAGACTAGCACCTGACCTTCAAAGCACAGTAGACTAAGACCTGACCTTCAAAGCATAGTATAATATCACATGACCTTCAAAGCACAGTAGACTAACACTTGCCCTGCAAAGCACAGTTGACTAATACCTGCCCTGCAAAGCACAGTAGACTAATACCTGACCTTCAAAGCTCGGTAGACGAACATCTGACCTTCAAAGCACAGTAGACTAACACCTGACTTTCAAAGCACAGTAGACTAACACCTGACTTTCAAAGCACAGTAGACTAACACCTACCCTGCAAAGCTCGGTAGACTTACACCTGCCCTTCAAAGCTCAATAAACTAACACCTACTCTTCAAAGTACAGTAGACTAACACATTTTTATTTTTATTTGTTTCAGTGTTATTCTGGCATAGGCCTTAAGCCTCTGGCTGGCCCACTATGTGTTACTTGTTTTTGTTTCTCTTTTATTTAGGCAGAGTAT
Source organism: Procambarus clarkii (assembly GCF_040958095.1). Taxonomy (NCBI): domain Eukaryota; kingdom Metazoa; phylum Arthropoda; class Malacostraca; order Decapoda; family Cambaridae; genus Procambarus; species Procambarus clarkii. The sequence continues at coordinate 37,216,162 of NC_091157.1, forward strand.
GAGTATTTATGACTTGTATGTTCGTTTCAGTATGAATATGCTGCATGTGTTTGACAACTTCTTCTGCTCTGTTGAATCATAGTTATCATATTGGGTTTGTGACTGCACTGTGTTAGATAATGTTTCAGTGGTGTGTCGGGCATTTCTCCACAGTGCTGACATTTCCTCCCAACTTCTGGAACCTGTATGCCTATTTCCTATGCACATGGGTATCGAAGCTTGATGCTATATAAGTGTACTTATGTTTTGTGTATTTTGATAAAAGGCTTCCTTTTATCAAAATAAGTGGTTCGTAGTTAGTTGAATTCTTGCACAAAACCGCAGATCCTGATGTTGCTGCTGCTTTGTTGTGGTCACTGTACATCTTCTGCATTACTCTATTTAAATTAACTGTACTCACTTAAATCGTGATGGACTCTGTGAAATGTAAATGTCTATATTTCTTCTCTTAGTTGCAAGTTCTGAAACTTTGTGTACAATATCCTTCCCTATTAATCCCACATGACTTGGAACCAAGTTGATAAGTACCCGACGGCCTTGACCTTTGAATCTTTGCATTAATGCTGTGACGTTTGTGGTCAGATGGATGTTATCACGTATGTGTTCTTGTTGGAAAGTTTCAGTGGCAGTTCTCGAATCTGTATGTATGATAACATGTTGTCTGTGTTCAGCAAGAGTATGTTCCAAAGCATTTTGAATGGCTAGCATTTCTGTTTGTAAAGTTGAACACCCGTTTGAGAGTCTCCAACTAACTACAGAATTTCCTGCATGAACAAATCCACAAAGGCAGTGACGAGGGTTCGAACCTATGTCCGAGAGCATCCCATACACTGCCTTAATCGACTGAGTTACAACAAGGTTAAAAGAATTGCATCCAGAAGTTCTTCTGACTTTACTTGGACCCTGCAAACCCCTGGTTTGTGCCTCTCCGAGACACAAACCATGATTTTACGCAATTACCCCATGCACTCGAGCTCTGTCAATAGGCCGTTCTACCTCTTCGCCCTTACTTCATTACACACAGAAATGACAATAGGGTGATGCATCAAATGACCAAATACATATGAGCCGTAACGAGGGTTCGAACCTACGTCCGAGAGCATCCCAGACGCTGCCCTAATCGACTGAGCTACGACATGGTTAAAAGAATTGCAACCAGAAGTTCTACTTCAACTCTACTTCAGAATGCGCTCTATAAGTCATCTTTATTATTGGGACCGCTTAAAAGTTGACACACACTCCCGCTACACAAACACACCTTGACCTTGACAAACACCTCCAAGAATTACCGGATTCATACGTCAGGCTGCGAGCAGCCGCGTCCAAAAGCCTTTTTTGACCATACGACTAACCGGCGGGCCGAGAGGCCATTGAACCCCAGAAGCTACACAAGGAAAGACGCTGACTTGTGAAGAGTTTTTTAAATTTGTCAGTTACCAATCCAGTTTGGACTTGGGACTTGGCCAAGTGATGGTTCACTGACTTAAGTTTATTGTCTGTCTCTTGTGTTGAATGATTCCGTTGATCTTGAGTTGCCACTACTTCTTGCAGTTGTTTTTGTGGATTTTTATGGTCTGGTGTCTTGACTACCCGACTGTTGTTGGTTGTCTGTATGTCCATGTCGCGTTGTTTGTCCTCTTGTGCTCTGTCTTGTCTCATTCTGTTTCTTGTGTAACTGAGGTCTGCTGCAGGATCTTGTCCATTATTACACAAGTGATTTCTTGAGTCTGTTGTTGTGAGGCGTTCTTCATCATCTGTAGGCAATTGATAATGGTCTCTGCCATGATCTTCAGGATGTTTTTATAGCTGGATTTCGGTAAAACAGTAAATTTGCTGTGTTGATTCCGAAAGTGATTGCTGTTCCTCCCATGTCTCACACTTGCCTTCTGGACTGTGTCTTGCCCTCCCACATCTCACACTGGTCCTGTATTGCATGTCCGCTCCACCCATCCTCACACACTTGCTTTATAATTATATAAAATATAATTGTGAATGTAAGGGTTGTATACGTGCCCGTCTTCTCTGGAATTACATGGGGTTGTATCGCAGCAACCTCCCCCCCCATCCAACCACCAGACGTATACAGTACTGTACTCCGGCTTCTCCCAAAATGCCACATATAAGACTTGTGTTTTATGATAGTGAAGCAAGACACTTATCTTACTTAGTACACTTAAAAAACAGTCATGAACGTTTGGGCAAGATTTTTTAAATCGAGACTTACATAATGATTGTTTACTGTAAGATTAGAATAATGTTTGTTTCTCTCTCAGGAACAGCAGGGTGCTATTAACAGAACAAAAAGGACCCACGTTTTAGCCAATCTGATTGTCTTAAAATGCCATAGGTCTCTGGTTTCCAATGATGGTCTTCCCCCGGTCGTCTAGGTCCAGAACCACCACCATGATTAAATGATCATGAAAATTTTGAAGAATTCTGTAAAATAAAAATAAAATTATTTCCATTTCAATAATTGTTCCAATGTTAGAGTGTTTGATTTTCATTTATGACTTATTTGTGTTTATTTTACTTTTCCTGTGATACCTCCTGTGTGTGTGTGTACTCACCTATTTGTGCATGCGGGGGTTGAGCTTTGGCTCTTTGGTCCCGCCTCTCAACTGTCAATCAACTGGTGTACAGATTCCTGAGCCTATTGGGCTCTATCATATCTACATTTGAAACTGTGTATGGAGTCAGCCTCCACCACATCACTTCCTAATGCATTCCATTTACTAACTACTCTGACACTGAAAAAGTTCTTTCTAACGTCTCTGTGGCACACACCATCTGGTCACCATTTGGTCCGCGAGACATCTCCAGTCACGCAGGGTGCAGTCGCAACTCCACAGATCTCCAGTATCATCTATTGGTACTGGTGATGGCTCAAAAGGGCCACCACTTACGAGCTATTCATGCCTGTACCACCTTTTGGGTGGCTTCATCTTCATCTTAACACATTCAGAAGGGAGACCGTCATGCAGGGTGCATTCGCACCTCCACAGATCTCCAGTATCAGCTCCTGATACTGGTAATGGCTTAAAATGGCCACCACTTACGGGCTATTTATGCCCGTGCCACCTTTTGGGTGGCTTCATCTTAACACATTCACAAGGGAGACATCTCCCGTCATGCAGGGTGCATTCGCACCTCCACAGATCTCCAGTATCGGCTCTTGATACTGGTAATGGCTTAAAATGGCCACCACTTACGGGCTATTTATGCCCGTGCCACCTTTTGGGTTGCTTCATCTTCATCTTAACACATTCATAAGGGAGACATCTCCCGTCATGCAGGGTGCATTCGCACCTCCACAGATCTCCAGTATCAGCTCTTGATACTGGTAATGGCTCAAAATGGCCACAACTTACGGGCTATTTATGTCCGTGCCTCATCTTCATCTTCATCTTCATCTTAACACATTCATAAGGGAGACATCTCCCGTCATGCAGGGTGCATTCGCACCTCCACAGATCTCCAGTATCAGCTCTCGATACTGGTAATGGCTTAAAAGGGCCACCACTTACGGGCTATTCATGCCCGTGCCACCTTTTGGGTGGCTTAATCTTCATCAATCAATCAATCAGTCTCTGTGGCTCATTTGGTTACTCAGCTTCCACCTGTGTCCCCTTGTTCGCGTCCCACCAGTGTTGAATAGTTCATCCTTGTTTACCCGGTCGATTCCCCTGAGGATTTTGTAGGTTGTGATCATGTCCCCCCTTGCTGTGTGTGTGTGTGTGTGTTTGTCTGCGTTCATGAGTGCGTGCGTGAGTGCATGCGTGGGTGCGTGCTTGCTTGAGTGCTTGCTTTCTTGCGTGCTTGCTTGTGTGTGTGTGTGTGTACTCACCTAATTGTGCTTATGGGGGTTGAGCTCTGGCTCTTTGGTCCCGCCTCTCAACCGTCAATCAACTGATGTACAGATTCCTGAGCCTACTGGGCTCTATCACATCTACATTTGAAACTGTGTATGGAGTCAGCCTCCACCACACCACTTCCTAATGCATTTCATTTACTAACTACTCTGATACTGAAAACGTTCTTTCTAATGTCTCTGTGGCTCATTTGGGTACTCGGCTTCCACCTGTGTACTCACCTAGTTGTGTTTGCGGGGTTAAGCTCTGGCTCTTTGGTCCCGCCTCTCAACCGTCAATCAACAGGTGTACAGATTCCTGAGCCTATCGGGCTCTGTCATATCTACACTTGAAACTGTGTATGGAGTCAGCCTCCACCACATCACTGCCTAATGCATTCCATTTGTCAACCACTCTGACACTAAAAAAGTTCTTTCTAATATCTCTGTGGCTCATTTGGGCACTCAGTTTCCACCTGTGTCCCCTTGTGCGTGTTCCCCTTGTGTTAAATAGACTGTCTTTATCTACCCTATCAATTCCCTTCAGAATCTTGAATGTGGTGATCATGTCCCCCCTAACTCTTCTGTCTTCCAGCGAAGTGAGGTTTAATTCCCGTAGTCTCTCCTCGTAGCTCATACCTCTCAGCTCGGGTACTAGTCTGGTGGCAAACCTCTGAACCTTTTCCAGTTTAGTCTTATCCTTGACTAGATATGGACTCCATGCTGGGGCTGCATACTCCAGGATTGGCCTGACATATGTGGTATACAAAGTTCTGAATGATTCTTTACACAAGTTTCTGAATGCCGTTCGTATGTTGGCCAGCCTGGCATATGCCGCTGATGTTATGCGCTTGATATGTGCTGCAGGAGACAGGTCTGGCGTGATATCAACCCCCAAGTCTTTTTCCTTCTTTGACTCCTGAAGAATTTCCTCTACCAGATGATACCTTGTATCTGGCCTCCTGCTCCCTACACCTATCTTCATTACATTACATTTGGTTGGGTTAAACTCTAACAACCATTTGTTCGACCATTCCTTCAGCTTGTCTAGGTCTTCTTGAAGCCTCAAACAGTCCTCTTCTGTTTTAATCCTTCTCATAATTTTAGCATCGTCCGCAAACATTGAGAGAAATGAATCGATACCCTCCGGGAGATCATTTACATATATCAGAAACAAGATAGGACCGAGTACAGAGCCCTGTGGGACTCCACTGGTGACTTCACGCCAATCGGAGGTCTCACCCCTCACCGTAACTCTCTGCTTCATATTGCTTAGATACTCCCTTATCCACTGGAGCACCTTACCAGCTACACCTGCCTGTCTCTCCAGCTTATGTACCAGCCTCTTATGCGGTACTGTGTCAAAGGCTTTCCGACAATCCAAGAAAATGCAGTCCGCCCAGCCCTCTCTTTCTTGCTTAATCTGTGTCACCTGATCGTAGAATTCTATCAAGCCTGTAAGGCAAGATTTACCCTCCCTGAACCCATGTTGGCGATTTGTCACGAAGTCCCTTCTCTCCAGATGTGTTACCAGGTTTTTTCTCACGATCTTCTCCATCACCTTGCACGGTATACAAGTCAAGGACACTGGCCTGTAGTTCAGTGCCTCTTGTCTGTCGCCCTTTTTGTATATTGGGACCACATTCGCCGTCTTCCATATTTCTGATATGGAAGTTGGTAAGTACCCGACGGCCTTGACCTTTGAATCTTTGCATTAATGCTATGACGTTTGTGGTCAGATGGATGTTATCACGTATGTGTTCTTGTTGGAAGGTTTCAGTGGCAGTTCTCGAATCTGTATGTATGATAACATGTTGTCTGTGTTCAGCAAGAGTATGTTCCAAAGCATTTTGAATGGCTAGCATTTCTGTTTGTAAAGTTGAACACCCGTTTGAGAGTCTCCAACTAACTACAGAATTTCCTGCATGAACAAATCCACAAAGGCAGTGACGAGGGTTCGAACCTATGTCCGAGAGCATCCCATACACTGCCTTAATCGACTGAGTTACAACAAGGTTAAAAGAATTGCATCCAGAAGTTCTTCTGACTTTACTTGGACCCTGCAAACCCCTGGTTTGTGCCTCTCCGAGACACAAACCATGATTTTACGCAATTACCCCATGCACTCGAGCTCTGTCAATAGGCCGTTCTACCTCTTCGCCCTTACTTCATTACACACAGAAATGACAATAGGGTGATGCATCAAATGACCAAATACATATGAGCCGTAACGAGGGTTCGAACCTACGTCCGAGAGCATCCCAGACGCTGCCCTAATCGACTGAGCTACGACATGGTTAAAAGAATTGCAACCAGAAGTTCTACTTCAACTCTACTTCAGAATGCGCTCTATAAGTCATCTTTATTATTGGGACCGCTTAAAAGTTGACACACACTCCCGCTACACAAACACACCTTGACCTTGACAAACACCTCCAAGAATTACCGGATTCATACGTCAGGCTGCGAGCAGCCGCGTCCAAAAGCCTTTTTTGACCATACGACTAACCGGCGGGCCGAGAGGCCATTGAACCCCAGAAGCTACACAAGGAAAGACGCTGACTTGTGAAGAGTTTTTTAAATTTGTCAGTTACCAATCCAGTTTGGACTTGGGACTTGGCCAAGTGATGGTTCACTGACTTAAGTTTATTGTCTGTCTCTTGTGTTGAATGATTCCGTTGATCTTGAGTTGCCACTACTTCTTGCAGTTGTTTTTGTGGATTTTTATGGTCTGGTGTCTTGACTACCCGACTGTTGTTGGTTGTCTGTATGTCCATGTCGCGTTGTTTGTCCTCTTGTGCTCTGTCTTGTCTCATTCTGTTTCTTGTGTAACTGAGGTCTGCTGCAGGATCTTGTCCATTATTACACAAGTGATTTCTTGAGTCTGTTGTTGTGAGGCGTTCTTCATCATCTGTAGGCAATTGATAATGGTCTCTGCCATGATCTTCAGGATGTTTTTATAGCTGGATTTCGGTAAAACAGTAAATTTGCTGTGTTGATTCCGAAAGTGATTGCTGTTCCTCCCATGTCTCACACTTGCCTTCTGGACTGTGTCTTGCCCTCCCACATCTCACACTGGTCCTGTATTGCATGTCCGCTCCACCCATCCTCACACACTTGCTTTATAATTATATAAAATATAATTGTGAATGTAAGGGTTGTATACGTGCCCGTCTTCTCTGGAATTACATGGGGTTGTATCGCAGCAACCTCCCCCCCCATCCAACCACCAGACGTATACAGTACTGTACTCCGGCTTCTCCCAAAATGCCACATATAAGACTTGTGTTTTATGATAGTGAAGCAAGACACTTATCTTACTTAGTACACTTAAAAAACAGTCATGAACGTTTGGGCAAGATTTTTTAAATCGAGACTTACATAATGATTGTTTACTGTAAGATTAGAATAATGTTTGTTTCTCTCTCAGGAACAGCAGGGTGCTATTAACAGAACAAAAAGGACCCACGTTTTAGCCAATCTGATTGTCTTAAAATGCCATAGGTCTCTGGTTTCCAATGATGGTCTTCCCCCGGTCGTCTAGGTCCAGAACCACCACCATGATTAAATGATCATGAAAATTTTGAAGAATTCTGTAAAATAAAAATAAAATTATTTCCATTTCAATAATTGTTCCAATGTTAGAGTGTTTGATTTTCATTTATGACTTATTTGTGTTTATTTTACTTTTCCTGTGATACCTCCTGTGTGTGTGTGTACTCACCTATTTGTGCATGCGGGGGTTGAGCTTTGGCTCTTTGGTCCCGCCTCTCAACTGTCAATCAACTGGTGTACAGATTCCTGAGCCTATTGGGCTCTATCATATCTACATTTGAAACTGTGTATGGAGTCAGCCTCCACCACATCACTTCCTAATGCATTCCATTTACTAACTACTCTGACACTGAAAAAGTTCTTTCTAACGTCTCTGTGGCACACACCATCTGGTCACCATTTGGTCCGCGAGACATCTCCAGTCACGCAGGGTGCAGTCGCAACTCCACAGATCTCCAGTATCATCTATTGGTACTGGTGATGGCTCAAAAGGGCCACCACTTACGAGCTATTCATGCCTGTACCACCTTTTGGGTGGCTTCATCTTCATCTTAACACATTCAGAAGGGAGACCGTCATGCAGGGTGCATTCGCACCTCCACAGATCTCCAGTATCAGCTCCTGATACTGGTAATGGCTTAAAATGGCCACCACTTACGGGCTATTTATGCCCGTGCCACCTTTTGGGTGGCTTCATCTTAACACATTCACAAGGGAGACATCTCCCGTCATGCAGGGTGCATTCGCACCTCCACAGATCTCCAGTATCGGCTCTTGATACTGGTAATGGCTTAAAATGGCCACCACTTACGGGCTATTTATGCCCGTGCCACCTTTTGGGTTGCTTCATCTTCATCTTAACACATTCATAAGGGAGACATCTCCCGTCATGCAGGGTGCATTCGCACCTCCACAGATCTCCAGTATCAGCTCTTGATACTGGTAATGGCTCAAAATGGCCACAACTTACGGGCTATTTATGTCCGTGCCTCATCTTCATCTTCATCTTCATCTTAACACATTCATAAGGGAGACATCTCCCGTCATGCAGGGTGCATTCGCACCTCCACAGATCTCCAGTATCAGCTCTCGATACTGGTAATGGCTTGAAAGGGCCACCACTTACGGGCTATTCATGCCCGTGCCACCTTTTGGGTGGCTTAATCTTCATCAATCAATCAATCAGTCTCTGTGGCTCATTTGGTTACTCAGCTTCCACCTGTGTCCCCTTGTTCGCGTCCCACCAGTGTTGAATAGTTCATCCTTGTTTACCCGGTCGATTCCCCTGAGGATTTTGTAGGTTGTGATCATGTCCCCCCTTGCTGTGTGTGTGTGTGTGTGTTTGTCTGCGTTCATGAGTGCGTGCGTGAGTGCATGCGTGGGTGCGTGCTTGCTTGAGTGCTTGCTTTCTTGCGTGCTTGCTTGTGTGTGTGTGTGTGTACTCACCTAATTGTGCTTATGGGGGTTGAGCTCTGGCTCTTTGGTCCCGCCTCTCAACCGTCAATCAACTGATGTACAGATTCCTGAGCCTACTGGGCTCTATCACATCTACATTTGAAACTGTGTATGGAGTCAGCCTCCACCACACCACTTCCTAATGCATTTCATTTACTAACTACTCTGATACTGAAAACGTTCTTTCTAATGTCTCTGTGGCTCATTTGGGTACTCGGCTTCCACCTGTGTACTCACCTAGTTGTGTTTGCGGGGTTAAGCTCTGGCTCTTTGGTCCCGCCTCTCAACCGTCAATCAACAGGTGTACAGATTCCTGAGCCTATCGGGCTCTGTCATATCTACACTTGAAACTGTGTATGGAGTCAGCCTCCACCACATCACTGCCTAATGCATTCCATTTGTCAACCACTCTGACACTAAAAAAGTTCTTTCTAATATCTCTGTGGCTCATTTGGGCACTCAGTTTCCACCTGTGTCCCCTTGTGCGTGTTCCCCTTGTGTTAAATAGACTGTCTTTATCTACCCTATCAATTCCCTTCAGAATCTTGAATGTGGTGATCATGTCCCCCCTAACTCTTCTGTCTTCCAGCGAAGTGAGGTTTAATTCCCGTAGTCTCTCCTCGTAGCTCATACCTCTCAGCTCGGGTACTAGTCTGGTGGCAAACCTCTGAACCTTTTCCAGTTTAGTCTTATCCTTGACTAGATATGGACTCCATGCTGGGGCTGCATACTCCAGGATTGGCCTGACATATGTGGTATACAAAGTTCTGAATGATTCTTTACACAAGTTTCTGAATGCCGTTCGTATGTTGGCCAGCCTGGCATATGCCGCTGATGTTATGCGCTTGATATGTGCTGCAGGAGACAGGTCTGGCGTGATATCAACCCCCAAGTCTTTTTCCTTCTTTGACTCCTGAAGAATTTCCTCTACCAGATGATACCTTGTATCTGGCCTCCTGCTCCCTACACCTATCTTCATTACATTACATTTGGTTGGGTTAAACTCTAACAACCATTTGTTCGACCATTCCTTCAGCTTGTCTAGGTCTTCTTGAAGCCTCAAACAGTCCTCTTCTGTTTTAATCCTTCTCATAATTTTAGCATCGTCCGCAAACATTGAGAGAAATGAATCGATACCCTCCGGGAGATCATTTACATATATCAGAAACAAGATAGGACCGAGTACAGAGCCCTGTGGGACTCCACTGGTGACTTCACGCCAATCGGAGGTCTCACCCCTCACCGTAACTCTCTGCTTCATATTGCTTAGATACTCCCTTATCCACTGGAGCACCTTACCAGCTACACCTGCCTGTCTCTCCAGCTTATGTACCAGCCTCTTATGCGGTACTGTGTCAAAGGCTTTCCGACAATCCAAGAAAATGCAGTCCGCCCAGCCCTCTCTTTCTTGCTTAATCTGTGTCACCTGATCGTAGAATTCTATCAAGCCTGTAAGGCAAGATTTACCCTCCCTGAACCCATGTTGGCGATTTGTCACGAAGTCCCTTCTCTCCAGATGTGTTACCAGGTTTTTTCTCACGATCTTCTCCATCACCTTGCACGGTATACAAGTCAAGGACACTGGCCTGTAGTTCAGTGCCTCTTGTCTGTCGCCCTTTTTGTATATTGGGACCACATTCGCCGTCTTCCATATTTCTGATATGGAAGTTGGTAAGTACCCGACGGCCTTGACCTTTGAATCTTTGCATTAATGCTATGACGTTTGTGGTCAGATGGATGTTATCACGTATGTGTTCTTGTTGGAAGGTTTCAGTGGCAGTTCTCGAATCTGTATGTATGATAACATGTTGTCTGTGTTCAGCAAGAGTATGTTCCAAAGCATTTTGAATGGCTAGCATTTCTGTTTGTAAAGTTGAACACCCGTTTGAGAGTCTCCAACTAACTACAGAATTTCCTGCATGAACAAATCCACAAAGGCAGTGACGAGGGTTCGAACCTATGTCCGAGAGCATCCCATACACTGCCTTAATCGACTGAGTTACAACAAGGTTAAAAGAATTGCATCCAGAAGTTCTTCTGACTTTACTTGGACCCTGCAAACCCCTGGTTTGTGCCTCTCCGAGACACAAACCATGATTTTACGCAATTACCCCATGCACTCGAGCTCTGTCAATAGGCCGTTCTACCTCTTCGCCCTTACTTCATTACACACAGAAATGACAATAGGGTGATGCATCAAATGACCAAATACATATGAGCCGTAACGAGGGTTCGAACCTACGTCCGAGAGCATCCCAGACGCTGCCCTAATCGACTGAGCTACGACATGGTTAAAAGAATTGCAACCAGAAGTTCTACTTCAACTCTACTTCAGAATGCGCTCTATAAGTCATCTTTATTATTGGGACCGCTTAAAAGTTGACACACACTCCCGCTACACAAACACACCTTGACCTTGACAAACACCTCCAAGAATTACCGGATTCATACGTCAGGCTGCGAGCAGCCGCGTCCAAAAGCCTTTTTTGACCATACGACTAACCGGCGGGCCGAGAGGCCATTGAACCCCAGAAGCTACACAAGGAAAGACGCTGACTTGTGAAGAGTTTTTTAAATTTTTCAGTTACCAATCCAGTTTGGACTTGGGACTTGGCCAAGTGATGGTTCACTGACTTAAGTTTATTGTCTGTCTCTTGTGTTGAATGATTCCGTTGATCTTGAGTTGCCACTACTTCTTGCAGTTGTTTTTGTGGATTTTTATGGTCAAGGTGTCTTGACTACCCGACTGTTGTTGGTTGTCTGTATGTCCATGTCGCGTTGTTTGTCCTCTTGTACTCTGTCTTGTCTCATTCTGTTTCAACCCAAATCAATGGGTTTGTTTGATTGATTGATGAAGATTAAGCTCCCAAAAGGTGGCACGGGCATGAATAGCCCGTAAGTGGTGGCCATTTTAAGCCATTACCAGTATCAAGAGCTGATACTGGAGATCTGTGGAGGTGCGAATGCACCCTGCATGATGCGTGGGAAAATATTCAAGAAAACCGAGGGGCCATAGACCGTGCATGGGAAAATATTCAAGAAAACCCAGGGGCCATAGACCGTGCGTGGGAAAATATTCAAGAAAACCCAGGGGCCATAGACCGTGCTTGGTAAAATATTCGAGAAAACCCAGGGGCCATAGACCGTGCTTGGGAAAATATTCGAGAAAACCCAGGGGCCGTAGACCGTGCTTGGGAAAATATTCGAGAAAACCCAGGGGCCATAGACCGTGCTTGGGAAAATATTTGAGAAAACCCAGGGGCCGTAGACCGTGCTTGGGAAAATATTTGAGAAAACCCAGGGGCCATAGACCGTGCGTGGGAAAATATTCAAGAAAACCCAGGGGCCATAGACTGTGCGTGGGAAAATATTCAAGAAAACCCAGGGGCCATAGACCGTGCTTGGGAAAATATTTGAGAAAACCCAGGGGCCATAGACCGTGCGTGGGAAAATATTCAAGAAAACCCAGGGGCCATAGACCGTGCGTGGGAAAATATTCAAGAAAACCCAGGGGCCATAGACCGTGCTTGGTAAAATATTCGAGAAAACCCAGGGGCCATAGACCGTGCGTGGGAAAATATTCAAGAAAACCCAGGGGCCATAGACCGTGCGTGGGAAAATATTCAAGAAAACCCAGGGGCCATAGACCGTGCTTGGTAAAATATTCGAGAAAACCCAGGGGCCATAGACTGTGCGTGGGAAAATATTCAAGAAAACCCAGGGGCCATAGACCGTGCTTGGGAAAATATTTGAGAAAACCCAGGGGCCATAGACCGTGCGTGGGAAAATATTCAAGAAAACCCAGGGGCCATAGACCGTGCGTGGGAAAATATTCAAGAAAACCCAGGGGCCATAGACCGTGCTTGGTAAAATATTCGAGAAAACCCAGGGGCCATAGACCGTGCGTGGGAAAATATTCAAGAAAACCCAGGGGCCATAGACCGTGCGTGGGAAAATATTCAAGAAAACCCAGGGGCCATAGACCGTGCTTGGTAAAATATTCGAGAAAACCCAGGGGCCATAGAATGTGCGTGGGAAAATATTTGAGAAAACCCAGGGGCCATAGACCGTGCGTGGCAAAAACCAAAACGCACGGTCTATGGCCCGGTTTACACTACTGTTCCTCCCATGTCTCACACTTGCCTTCTGGACTGTGTCTTGCCCTCCCACATCTCACACTGGTCCTGTATTGCATGTCCGCTCCACCCATCCTCACACACTTGCTTTATAATTATATGAAATATAATTGTGAATGTAAGGGTTGTATACGTGCCCGTCTTCTCTGGAATTACATGGGGTTGTATCGCATCAACCTCCCCCCCCCCTCCAACCACCAGACGTATACAGTACTGTACTCCGGCTTCTCCCAAAATGCCACATATAAGACTTGTGTTTTATGATAGTGAAGCAAGACACTTATCTTACTTAGTACACTTAAAAAACAGTCATGAACGTTTGGGCAAGATTTTTTAAATCGAGACTTACATAATGATTGTTTACTGTAAGATTAGAATAATGTTTGTTTCTCTCTCAGGAACAGCAGGGTGCTATTAACAGAACAAAAAGGAGGACCCGCGTTTTAGCCAATCTGATTGTCTTAAAACGCCATAGGTCTCTGGTTTCCAATGATGGTCTTCCCCCGGTCGTCTAGGTCCAGAACCACCACCATGATTAAATGAACATGAAAATTTTGAAGAATTCTGTAAAATAAAAATAAAATTATTTCCATTTCAATAATTGTTCCAATGTTAGAGTGTTTGATTTTCATTTATGACTTATTTGTGTTTATTTTACTTTTCCTGTGATACCTCCTGTGTGTGTGTGTACTCACCTATTTGTACTCACCTATTTGTGCATGCGGGGGTTGAGCTTTGGCTCTTTGGTCCCGCCTCTCAACTGTCAATCAACTGGTGTACAGATTCCTGAGCCTATTGGGCTCTATCATATCTACATTTGAAACTGTGTATGGAGTCAGCCTCCACCACATCACTTCCTAATGCATTCCATTTACTAACTACTCTGACACTGAAAAAGTTCTTTCTAACGTCTCTGTGGCACACACCATCTGGTCACCATTTGGTCCGCGAGACATCTCCAGTCACGCAGGGTGCAGTCGCAACTCCACAGATCTCCAGTCACGCAGGGTGCAGTCGCAACTCCACAGATCTCCAGTATCATCTATTGGTACTGGTGATGGCTCAAAAGGGCCACCACTTACGAGCTATTCATGCCTGTACCACCTTTTGGGTGGCTTCATCTTCATCTTAACACATTCAGAAGGGAGACCGTCATGCAGGGTCATTCGCACCTCCACAGATCTCCAGTATCAGCTCCTGATACTGGTAATGGCTTAAAATGGCCACCACTTACGGGCTATTTATGCCCGTGCCACCTTTTGGGTGGCTTCATCTTAACACATTCACAAGGGAGACATCTCCCGTCATGCAGGGTGCATTCGCACCTCCACAGATCTCCAGTATCGGCTCTTGATACTGGTAATGGCTTAAAATGGCCACCACTTACGGGCTATTTATGCCCGTGCCACCTTTTGGGTTGCTTCATCTTCATCTTAACACATTCATAAGGGAGACATCTCCCGTCATGCAGGGTGCATTCGCACCTCCACAGATCTCCAGTATCAGCTCTTGATACTGGTAATGGCTCAAAATGGCCACAACTTACGGGCTATTTATGTCCGTGCCTCATCTTCATCTTCATCTTAACACATTCATAAGGGAGACATCTCCCGTCATGCAGGGTGCATTCGCACCTCCACAGATCTCCAGTATCAGCTCTCGATACTGGTAATGGCTTAAAAGGGCCACCACTTACGGGCTATTCATGCCCGTGCCACCTTTTGGGTGGCTTAATCTTCATCAATCAATCAATCAGTCTCTGTGGCTCATTTGGTTACTCAGCTTCCACCTGTGTCCCCTTGTTCGCGTCCCACCAGTGTTGAATAGTTCATCCTTGTTTACCCGGTCGATTCCCCTGAGGATTTTGTAGGTTGTGATCATGTCCCCCCTTGCTGTGTGTGTGTGTGTGTGTGTGTGTTTGTCTGCGTTCATGAGTGCGTGCGTGAGTGCATGCGTGGGTGCGTGCTTGCTTGAGTGCTTGCTTTCTTGCGTGCTTGCTTGTGTGTGTGTGTGTGTACTCACCTAATTGTGCTTATGGGGGTTGAGCTCTGGCTCTTTGGTCCCGCCTCTCAACCGTCAATCAACTGATGTACAGATTCCTGAGCCTACTGGGCTCTATCACATCTACATTTGAAACTGTGTATGGAGTCAGCCTCCACCACACCACTTCTTAATGCATTTCATTTACTAACTACTCTGATACTGAAAACGTTCTTTCTAATGTCTCTGTGGCTCATTTGGGTACTCGGCTTCCACCTGTGTACTCACCTAGTTGTGTTTGCGGGGTTAAGCTCTGGCTCTTTGGTCCCGCCTCTCAACCGTCAATCAACAGGTGTACAGATTCCTGAGCCTATCGGGCTCTGTCATATCTACACTTGAAACTGTGTATGGAGTCAGCCTCCACCACATCACTGCCTAATGCATTCCATTTGTCAACCACTCTGACACTAAAAAAGTTCTTTCTAATATCTCTGTGGCTCATTTGGGCACTCAGTTTCCACCTGTGTCCCCTTGTGCGTGTTCCCCTTGTGTTAAATAGACTGTCTTTATCTACCCTATCAATTCCCTTCAGAATCTTGAATGTGGTGATCATGTCCCCCCTAACTCTTCTGTCTTCCAGCGAAGTGAGGTTTAATTCCCGTAGTCTCTCCTCGTAGCTCATACCTCTCAGCTCGGGTACTAGTCTGGTGGCAAACCTCTGAACCTTTTCCAGTTTAGTCTTATCCTTGACTAGATATGGACTCCATGCTGGGGCTGCATACTCCAGGATTGGCCTGACATATGTGGTATACAAAGTTCTGAATGATTCTTTACACAAGTTTCTGAATGCCGTTCGTATGTTGGCCAGCCTGGCATATGCCGCTGATGTTATGCGCTTGATATGTGCTGCAGGAGACAGGTCTGGCGTGATATCAACCCCCAAGTCTTTTTCCTTCTTTGACTCCTGAAGAATTTCCTCTACCAGATGATACCTTGTATCTGGCCTCCTGCTCCCTACACCTATCTTCATTACATTACATTTGGTTGGGTTAAACTCTAACAACCATTTGTTCGACCATTCCTTCAGCTTGTCTAGGTCTTCTTGAAGCCTCAAACAGTCCTCTTCTGTTTTAATCCTTCTCATAATTTTAGCATCGTCCGCAAACATTGAGAGAAATGAATCGATACCCTCCGGGAGATCATTTACATATATCAGAAACAAGATAGGACCGAGTACAGAGCCCTGTGGGACTCCACTGGTGACTTCACGCCAATCGGAGGTCTCACCCCTCACCGTAACTCTCTGCTTCATATTGCTTAGATACTCCCTTATCCACTGGAGCACCTTACCAGCTACACCTGCCTGTCTCTCCAGCTTATGTACCAGCCTCTTATGCGGTACTGTGTCAAAGGCTTTCCGACAATCCAAGAAAATGCAGTCCGCCCAGCCCTCTCTTTCTTGCTTAATCTGTGTCACCTGATCGTAGAATTCTATCAAGCCTGTAAGGCAAGATTTACCCTCCCTGAACCCATGTTGGCGATTTGTCACGAAGTCCCTTCTCTCCAGATGTGTTACCAGGTTTTTTCTCACGATCTTCTCCATCACCTTGCACGGTATACAAGTCAAGGACACTGGCCTGTAGTTCAGTGCCTCTTGTCTGTCGCCCTTTTTGTATATTGGGACCACATTCGCCGTCTTCCATATTTCTGATATGGAAGTTGGTAAGTACCCGACGGCCTTGACCTTTGAATCTTTGCATTAATGCTATGACGTTTGTGGTCAGATGGATGTTATCACGTATGTGTTCTTGTTGGAAGGTTTCAGTGGCAGTTCTCGAATCTGTATGTATGATAACATGTTGTCTGTGTTCAGCAAGAGTATGTTCCAAAGCATTTTGAATGGCTAGCATTTCTGTTTGTAAAGTTGAACACCCGTTTGAGAGTCTCCAACTAACTACAGAATTTCCTGCATGAACAAATCCACAAAGGCAGTGACGAGGGTTCGAACCTATGTCCGAGAGCATCCCATACACTGCCTTAATCGACTGAGTTACAACAAGGTTAAAAGAATTGCATCCAGAAGTTCTTCTGACTTTACTTGGACCCTGCAGCCTCTCCGAGACACAAACCATGATTTTACGCAATTACCCCATGCACTCGAGCTCTGTCAATAGGCCGTTCTACCTCTTCGCCCTTACTTCATTACACACAGAAATGACAATAGGGTGATGCATCAAATGACCAAATACATATGAGCCGTAACGAGGGTTCGAACCTACGTCCGAGAGCATCCCAGACGCTGCCCTAATCGACTGAGCTACGACATGGTTAAAAGAATTGCAACCAGAAGTTCTACTTCAACTCTACTTCAGAATGCGCTCTATAAGTCATCTTTATTATTGGGACCGCTTAAAAGTTGACACACACTCCCGCTACACAAACACACCTTGACCTTGACAAACACCTCCAAGAATTACCGGATTCATACGTCAGGCTGCGAGCAGCCGCGTCCAAAAGCCTTTTTTGACCATACGACTAACCGGCGGGCCGAGAGGCCATTGAACCCCAGAAGCTACACAAGGAAAGACGCTGACTTGTGAAGAGTTTTTTAAATTTGTCAGTTACCAATCCAGTTTGGACTTGGGACTTGGCCAAGTGATGGTTCACTGACTTAAGTTTATTGTCTGTCTCTTGTGTTGAATGATTCCGTTGATCTTGAGTTGCCACTACTTCTTGCAGTTGTTTTTGTGGATTTTTATGGTCTGGTGTCTTGACTACCCGACTGTTGTTGGTTGTCTGCATGTCCATGTCGCGTTGTTTGTCCTCTTGTACTCTGTCTTGTCTCATTCTGTTTCAACCCAAATCAATGGGTTTGTTTGATTGATTGATGAAGATTAAGCTCCCAAAAGATGGCACGGGCATGAATAGCCCGTAAGTGGTGGCCATTTTAAGCCATTACCAGTATCAAGAGCTGATACTGGAGATCTGTGGAGGTGCGAATGCACCCTGCATGATGCGTGGGAAAATATTCAAGAAAACCCAGGGGCCATAGACCGTGCATGGGAAAATATTCAAGAAAACCCAGGGGCCATAGACCGTGCGTGGGAAAATATTCAAGAAAACCCAGGGGCCATAGACCGTGCTTGGTAAAATATTCGAGAAAACCCAGGGGCCATAGACCGTGCTTGGGAAAATATTCGAGAAAACCCAGGGGCCGTAGACCGTGCTTGGGAAAATATTCGAGAAAACCCAGGGGCCATAGACCGTGCTTGGGAAAATATTTGAGAAAACCCAGGGGCCGTAGACCGTGCTTGGGAAAATATTTGAGAAAACCCAGGGGCCATAGACCGTGCGTGGGAAAATATTCAAGAAAACCCAGGGGCCATAGACTGTGCGTGGGAAAATATTCAAGAAAACCCAGGGGCCATAGACCGTGCTTGGTAAAATATTCGAGAAAACCCAGGGGCCATAGACCGTGCGTGGGAAAATATTCAAGAAAACCCAGGGGCCATAGACCGTGCGTGGGAAAATATTCAAGAAAACCCAGGGGCCATAGACCGTGCTTGGTAAAATATTCGAGAAAACCCAGGGGCCATAGACCGTGCGTGGGAAAATATTTGAGAAAACCCAGGGGCCATAGACCGTGCGTGGGAAAAACCAAAACGCACGGTCTATGGCCCGGTTTACACTACTACTCAAAAGCTGCACTTCAAATACTAGGACAAAAACAGTGGAAGATAATGTGGAAATAATTACCACCATTTTGTATCAAGGAGCAGTCGCTAAAGGCAAAGGCCTCAACATAACTTTAAACTGGATCCCATCCCATATTGGAATCCCATTAAATGAAAAAGCTGATGAAATTGCTAAATTGGCAACTCGTCATCCAGTGATACATAAAACAATTCAACCCAGCCTAGAGAACATAAAAAACATCATCACCAAAAAACTCTCACATCTCAACAAAGCCTACCTGCACCAAAGAATAGCTGAAGGTTCGCCATCTGCAACATGGTATCTTCAGGCAACCAAATTAGAAAGGAATCCACAGGGAAATAGCAGTTAGGCTATATAGACTACGTCTAGGTTACAGATGCAACTGGGAGATTGGTGAACCCCGACAGAGAGAGTGCATCTTCTGTCAAACTGTCACAGAAAAGCCATTACTTCACTATCTTCTGGAATGTGAAGCAACCAATGACCTTAGAAGAGCTTTAAGAGTTCCTGAATCATGCAGTGGCCACCCTGAAGCCATCAACACAGCCACTCTCCTGGTCAACAAAGGTGTCCAGCAGCTGGACACCCTCATAAAGACTGTGAAGCAGTATCCTTCCCCACGATAACAGCCTGATGGTTAAATGCAACCTCAGAATACTGAGAAAAAAAAATTGTACCACTTACGGGCTATTCATACCCGTGCCACCTCTTGGGTGGCTTAATCTTTATCAATCAATCAATCCTCATCACACAGAATTATATGCCCTGAAGAAGGCAATAAACTATACAATTGAGAATAATTTACATAATGTCATCATTCATACAGACTCTAAATCTTCGCTCCAAGCATTGTTATCCAGTCAGCACAGAGATAATATACATCTCCTCACAGAAAATCAACATATAGGAAAAGATGCCCATAATCGAGGGCTGTCAATCACCCTAATTTGGATACCAAGTCACATTGGCATAGAAAGACATTGGCATTGGCATTGCCGGCTGGAAAGATATTGCAAATCAAATGCAATATCTTTCATAGACAACTGGGAACACTTCTATGGAAGAAATGAAATGTATGCTCGTGATGGGGTGCATCTATCGAGAGCTGGGGTTGTTGCTGTTGCGAACTCGTTAGAAGAAGTGGTTAGAGGTGTTTGTTTGGGTTTAAACTGTTAGTAGATAGAGGTATGGGAATTGATTTGGAGGAAGGAGGTAATAAAAGTATGTGTTTGTGGGAGAAAGGAATTGGCAAAACGACCAGGGAAAGAGAAGGTCCGCAAAATAACAATTCACTTAGGGTATATTACACTAACAGTAGAAGTCTAAGAAATAAAATTAACGAATTAAATGCTCTTGTCTGCACAGAAAAAATAGATATTATTGCACTTACCGAAACGTGGATGAATGTAGAAAATAGAGAACTATTAGCTGAATATCAAATATATGGATTTAAACTATTTCACACAGATAGATATATTAGACGAGGAGGTGGAGTAGCCATATATGTTAGGGACAATTTGAAATGTAGTCTCAAAGAGGGAATCAAAACAGAGCCACACACAGAAACTATTTGGATTGAATTAAACGAAAAAGCTAATAATATTATAATAGGAGTAATATATAGGCCACCAAATTTAGACAGAATGGAAGCAAAGCATCTATGGGATGAAATATCTAGAGCATCTAGATCTAACAGTATTTATGTCATGGGTGACTTTAATTTTAGCGGAATAAACTGGTTGAACAAAACAGGGAATAGTGAAGCAGAAGATTTTCTAGAATTAATTGACGATTGCTTTCTTACGCAACACATTAAGGAACCGACACGGGAAAATAATATTTTAGATTTAGTGTTAACTAACAGGGAAACGCAAATTAATGACATCGAAATAGGGAGTGAGCTAGGGAGCAGTGATCACAAAGAAATCAGATTTAGCATAGAATGGAATAGACCAGTAGGAGAAAATTCTGTTAAAGTGCCAGATTTTCGTAAAGCTGATTTTAATAGCCTAAGAAATTTTTTGGGTCAAATTGATTGGAAAGTCTTGGGTATGGGGTGTGGGCCGGTCTTGGAGCGAGACATGAACCCAGCGATAGGTGACTTAAATGGGGATTTCGATGTGGATTCAATATATAACTTATTTAAGAATATTCTAAACAAAGCACAGGAACGTAGTATACCATACAAATTGAATAGATCGAATACTAATGACCCAAAGTGGATAACAAAGAATTTGAAGAACCTTATAGGTAAAAAGAGAGCTTGGTACAAAAGGATTAAAAATGGGGAGGTCACTTTAGAACAGGAATTCGTACAACTGGTTAGAAATGTTAAAAAAGAGATAAGGAAAGCAAAAAGAAACTATGAAGTTCGCATAGCAGGGCAAGCAAAGACAAATCCTAAAGGGTTTTTTCAGTTATATCGTACTAAGACTAGGGAAAGGATAGGTCCATTAAAAACTGAGACAGGTCAAATAACAGATAGTGATGAAGAGATGAGTAGTATTTTTAATAAATATTTTGTATCTGTATTTACTAAAGAGGAACTTAACAATATGCCTTCAGCCGAACAAGTCTATGTGGGTGGGGACGAGGACAGGTTGACGAGTTTAACAGTTACCAGGGAGGATGTTCTTAAACAAATAGTAAAACTCAAACCAAACAAATCCCCAGGGCCGGATGAAGTGTTTGCCAGGGTGCTTAAAGAATGCAAAGAGGAGCTTTGTGACCCACTGTCAACCATATTTAATAAATCAATAGAGTCAGGCAGAGTGCCAGAGTTTTGGAAAGTTGCTAATGTGATACCAGTTTTTAAGAAAGGAGATAGATCACTTGCGTCTAACTATCGACCAATTAGCCTAACGTCTATTGTGGGAAAGTTACTCGAATCTATAATAGCAAATAAAATTCGTCTTCATCTTGAAAAACATAAATTAATAATTGAGTCGCAACATGGTTTTATAAATGGCCGTTCATGTTTAACAAATTTGTTATCTTTTTATTCTAGCATTGTTGAGGCAGTTGATAGTGGTAAGGATTGCGATGTTGTATACCTTGACTTTAGCAAAGCTTTTGATACAGTGCCACATGAAAGACTGATTAAAAAGATAGAGTCTCATGGTATTGGGGGTGCTATATTAAGCTGGATTAGGGCATGGCTATACCAAAGGAAACAGAGAGTTAGTATAAATGGAATCAAGTCAGAGTGGGAAAATGTTGTAAGTGGAGTGCCTCAAGGCTCTGTCCTGGGTCCTCTGTTGTTTATAATATATATAAATGATTTAGATTCAGGTTTGAGTAGCAACATTTGCAAATTTGCCGATGATACGAAAATCGGTAGGGAAATTAATTCGGAGGAGGACTCACTATCACTTCAAGTTGATCTAGATAGGGTTTTGAAATGGTCAAAGGATTGGCAGATGCAGTTTAATGCTGATAAATGTAAAGTTCTGAGGTTAGGTAATGATGATAGAGTTACAAGATACGAGCTAGATGGTGTTGTGATTGCGAAGTCGGATTGCGAAAGGGATCTGGGAGTTATGATTAGTAAGAATTTAAAACAAAAGGATCAATGCATAAATGTTCGTAATAAGGCAAATCGGACACTTGGATTTATTAATCGCAGCGTTAGTAACAAGACACCTGGTGTGGTTCTCAAGCTATATCTTGCTCTAGTTAGGCCCCATTTAGATTATGCAGTTCAGTTTTGGTCGCCATATTATAGAATGGATATAAATTCACTTGAACGTGTCCAGCGTAGGATGACTAAGTTAATTCCCCAAATTAGAAATCTTTCATATGAAGAAAGATTAACAAAGCTTAAGTTGCATTCACTGGAAAGGCGAAGAGTTAGGGGTGACATGATAGAGGTTTACAAGTGGATGAATGGACATAACCGGGGGGATATTAATAGGGTATTAAAAGTATCAACACAGGACAGAACACGAAACAATGGGTATAAATTGGATAAGTTTAGATTTAGGAAAGACTTGGGTAAATACTGGTTCAGTAACAGGGTTGTTGATTTGTGGAACCAATTGCCGCGTAACATTGTGGAGGTGGGGTCCCTCGATTGTTTCAAGCACGGGTTGGACAAGTATATGAGTGGGATTGGGTGGTTATAGAATGGGAGCTGTCTCGTGTGGGCCAGTGGGCCTTCTGCAGTTGCCTTTGTTCTTATGTTCTTATGAGGGTAATGAAAAGGCAAACTCACTAGCAAAAACTGACAGACTGGAGTGGAAAATGCCTAAACTGCACCATGATATGTATGCCTATAGAAGAGGGGTTGGCACAGTGGAATGTATTACAACTCTGTTAGCCCACTTGAATGACAGACCAGGAATGCTGATATTCCTGGACCTCGAAAAAGCCTTTGAACTGGCTAGCGCCCCAGCTATTCTCTGCTGCCTCATTGACAAAGAGGTGAGAGGCAACCTGCTCTCCTGGACCAAAAACTGTCTCATAAACAGAGAAGCAAGAGTAAAACTTCATGGCACAGTCTCTGAGTACAAAAGACATGAAAATGGTACACCGCAAGGATGTATTCTTAGCCCTCTTCTCTTCAACTGTTTAATGGAAAGAATAATGAGGTTGAAACTCCCACATCACTGCAGGCTGCTAAACTACGCGGACGACTTTGTCATCATCATAAAAGGAAGGGATGCGGCGCGCCTTGCACCCAAATGCTTAGACTGCATCAGTAAAGAGGCAAAACAGATTGGGATCAAACTCAACCCCTCAAAGTCAAAGGCCATGCCCATAAAAATAGCGAAGCCCAACATCCAACTCACAGTACAGGGTCAACCAATAGAATGGGTCGACACCTATCAGTATCTAGGAATCATCCTGGACACACACATGAATTTCAATGCTGAGGTCACTTACTTGAGAGAGCGAACTGCGGCCCGGATGGCAATCCTCAGGTCGCTAACCTCCCTTTCTGGAGGAGCCAATCTGCAAGTCCTTCGCACATACTATGTACAGGCAGTCAGATCAGTGATCGATTATGCCGCACCTGCACTCACAAATCTATCACACCAACAGTGGAAAAAGTTTGAAGTTGCCCAAAACAATGCTATGAGAGCTGCACTGGGAGCTTCCATGTGGACCAGGCTTGAAACTCTTAGACTGGAGACGGGTTTGCCCTCTCTACAAGAAAGAATATCACAAAGGACAGCTACAATTATCAGTAAGATAATTATTTCTTCTGATCCAATCCCAATACGGCAGGCCTTGGTGGTTGGACTAGGCCAAAACAATGGAAACTCTTGGGTTGCAAGAGCAGGAAAAGTCCTAAACAGACTACATTTAAAAAACATGATTCTTGATAGAGAGGGTGATCATCCACACCCAAATTACACTCCTCCCGCGCCGTGGGAAGAGCCTACTTTCAAAATAGTAATAGAAAGCCTCCCAATGAAAAAGGCTGCCTATGATCCGACAATCCTAAGGCGCATAATAGAAGAGCAAATGTATAGCATAGCAGTAGCAGGAGCCACCCACATCTTCACAGACGGATCGGTGGACACAGAAAATGAGAGTGCTGGCGCTGCTCTTTGCACGACCAGCGTACAGGCATATTGGAGACTGGGAGGACTAGTATCATCAACCCAAACTGAGCTGTTTGCCATACAACAGGCATTCGCATATGTGATTGCACAAAACACTCAAAATGCAATCATACACACAGACTCAAAAGCTGCACTTCAAATACTAGGACAAAAACAGTGGAAAGATAATGTGGAAATAATTACCACCATTTTGTATCTTGGAGCAGTCGCTAAAGGCAAAGGACTCAACATAACTTTAAACTGGATCCCATCCCATATTGGAATCCCATTAAATGAAAAAGCTGATGAAATTGCTAAATTGGCAACTCGTCATCCAGTGATACATAAAACAATTCAACCCAGCCTAGAGAACATAAAAAACATCATCACCAAAAAACTCTCACATCTCAACAAAGCCTACCTGCACCAGAGAATAGCTGAAGGTTCGCCATCTGCAACATGGTATCTTCAGGCTACCAAATTAGAAAGGTTAAATATCCCAAAAGGAATCCACAGGGAAATAGCAGTTAGGTTATATAGACTGCGTCTAGGTTACAGATGCAACTGGGAGATTGGTGAACCCCGACAGAGAGAGTGCATCTTCTGCCAAACTGTCACAGAAAAGCCATTACTTCACTATCTACTGGAATGTGAAGCAACCAATGACCTTAGAAGAGCTTTAAGAGTTCCTGAATCATGCAGTGGCCACCCTGAAGCCATCAACACAGCCACTCTCCTGGTCAACAAAGGTGTCCAGCAGCTGGACACCCTCATAAAGACTGTGAAGCAGTATCCTCCCCCGCGATAACAGCTTGATGGTTAAAAGCAACCTCAGAATACTGAGAAAAAAAAAATTGTACCACTTACGGGCTATTCATGCCCGTGCCACCTCTTGGGTGGCTTAATCTTTATCAATCAATCAATCAGCAAAAACTGCCACTGCTCTACCTGTTGTACAGGTTCAAATCCCTCCAAGTTTCTCACAGATAAAGGAGCAAATCAAGAAGAAAATATTCTCAACTATCAAAAGTCGCCACAGAGCCAAGGTAGCGGAAGGTAGATCCACTGCGATATGGTATGAACAAGCCACTGGTTACTCCTCTTTCAAGCCTGGCAAAAAGATATCCAGAGACATTGCAGTAGCCATACACAGACTCAGACTTGGATACAAGTGCGGCTGGGAGGTAATGAACCCAATAGTTAAAAAGTGTCACATCTGTGAAACTGAGAGAGAGGCGCCGCTATTGCACTACTTACTAGAATGTGAAGATACTGAACCCCTGCGCATCAAACACAACATTAATCCAACGACAGCAGCTGCATTAGATGCACATTCCACCGCGACTACAATGATTAGAAAAGCTGTTGAGGAATGGGACTCATTAGTGAACATTCTGCATCTACATCCGCCACCAAGATAAACAAAAAAAGATTAAAACCAGTGCAATAAAACAGAAGCGACAAAATAAGCAGGGAAAAAGGAGAAGTCCTCTCCTCCATTTTAAACTTAGATATAAATATCACAGGAAAAAGGTTATCATGTATATCACCAAACTCAATTACGGGCTCACCATAACCCGTGCTACATGGACACTCCGTCCTGAATAGCTAAATCTTTAACAACAACAACAACAACTCATCACAATAGAGTGATGGTCCAGGACGGTCGGAAACGTCGTCGTCCCTTCAACTTCTAGTGTGTGATCTGGTCAACATACTTCAGCCGATCAATCATACTCCGATTGGTCAACATACTTCAGCCACGTTATTGTGACTCATCGCCTGTACATTCATCCATGTTTCGGTAAGCATGATAATATCTATTTTTTTCTGTGCAGACAAGAGCATTTAATTCGTTTATTTTATTTCTTAGACTTCTACTGTTAGTGTAATATACCCTAAATGAATTGTTATTTTGAGGCCCTTCAATTTCAATGATCATTTTGCCAATTACTTTCTCCCCCAAACATATACCTTTATTATCTCCTTCCTCCAAATCAATTCCCATACCACTATCTACTAACAGTTTAAACCCAAACAAACACCTCTAACCACTGGTTCCAACGAGTTCGCAACAGCAACGACCCCAGCCCTTGATAGATGCACCCCATCCCGAGCATACATATCATTTCTTCCAAAGAAGTGTTCCCAGTTGTCTATGAAAGATATTGCATTAGATTTGCAATATCTTTCCAGCCTGCAATTGACACAAAGTGCCCTCGACATCCATTCATTTCCCACTCCCTTTCTTGGAAGAATGCCACATATGATCGGGATTCCTCCCTTGCTCCTAACTATTTCTATTATTGTTTTGAATCTCTGTATTCAAATCAATCAAATCAAATGTTTGGTAGCCCTCGATAGATGCACCCCATCCAGAGCATACATGTCATTTCTTCCATAGAAGTGTTCCCAGTTGTCTATAAAAGATATTGCATTAGATTTGCAATATCTTTCCAGCCTGCAATTGGCATCAAGTGCCCTCGACATCCATTCATTTCCCACGCCCTTTCTTGGAAGAATGCCACATATGATCGGGATTCCTCCCTTGCTCCTAACTATTTCTATTATTGTTTTGAATCTCTGTATTCAAATCAATCAAATCAAATGTTTGGTAGCCCTCGATAGATGCACCCCATCCAGAGCATACATGTCATTTCTTCCATATAAGTGTTCCCAGTTGTCTATAAAAGATATTGCATTAGATTTGCAATATCTTTCCAGCCTGCAATTGACATCAAGTGCCCTCGACATCCATTCATTTCCCACTCCCTTTCTTGGAAGAATGCCACATATGATCGGGATTCCTCCCTTGCTCCTAATTCTATTGTTCCTTTGAATCTGTATTCAAATCAATCAAATGAACCAGCCATCAACTTCAGAATATTCTTTGTGATCTAAGACATCTCTCTCTGGCATACTAAGCTCTCTGGCTCTGTATACTATCTTGAGGTTATCTTGAGATGATTTCGGGGCTTTAGTGTCCCCGCGGCCCGGTCCTCGACCAGGCCTCCACCCCCAGGAAGCAGCCCGTGACAGCTGACTAACACCCAGATACCTATTTACTGCTAGGTAACAGGGGCATAGGGTGAAAGAAACTCTGCCCATTGTACTCGCCGGCGCCTTTGATCGAACCCAGGACCACAGGATCACAAGTCCAGCGTGCTGTCCGCTCGGCCGACCGGCTCTCCCTCTCTAGGGAGGTCTTAGCCATAGCCAATATTCTCAGCACCATTATTACTATTTTATCTATTGTGTTTTTGCATTTATCTTTGTTCTTTAAATTGCACTGTTCATTGTCACGGGACATGTCTTTATTTTTATTTATGTTTAAAGTATATTAAAATTTCATTGTTCATACTTTGTGTTTAACGTGTTCCACCCTTTCACTTACCATAGACAACAGGCAAGCAGTCTATCCTTTTTTTGTAAATGTGACAGGCATTGACACATGCCATTGGAGGACTGCCAAACATGTACACTCCAAAATATATATATATATATATATATATATATATATATATATATATATGTCGTACCTAGTAGCCAGAACGCACTTCTCAGCCTACTATGCAAGGCCCGATTTGCCTAATAAGCCAAGTTTTCATGAATTAATTGTTTTTCGACTACCTAACCTACCTAACCTAACCTAACCTAACTTTTTCGGCTACCTAAAAAAACCTAACCTATAAAGATAGGTTAGGTTAGGTTAGGTAGGGTTGGTTAGGTTCGGTCATATATCTACGTTAATTTTAACTCCAAACAAAAAAAAATGACTTCATACATAATGAAATGGGAAGCTTTATCATTTCATAAGAAAAAAATTAGAAAAAATATATTAATTCAGGAAAACTTGGCTTATTAGGCAAATCGGGCCTTGCATAGTAGGCCAAAAAGTGAGTTCTGGCTACTAGGTACGACATATATATATATATATATATATATATATATATATATATATATATATATATATATATATATATATATATATATATATATATATATACAACTTTAGAACACTTTCCCACCAGGAGACTCGAACCCTAGCCAGCACAGAAGCCTTCCAGCAACTGGCATAACAGGTACGCCTTAACCCGCTCCACCACCTGCTCAGACCCTTAAAAGAGATGGTAATTTCGGAGTATTTAAATACACCAAAGATCACCACCTCCCAAGAGCACTAGAGCAAGTGAGGGGTCATTTATACGTTTATTTCATCAAGTCCCTGATAATATGGGAAGACACAGTGTCTATGCTTAAGGCACAACTCTCCTAAACACGAGAGTGAAGTATACAACTTTAGAACACTTTCCCACCAGGAGACTCGAACCCTAGCCAGTACAGAAGCCTTCCAGCAACTGGCATAACAGGTACGCCTTAACCCGCTCCACCACCTGCTCAGACCCTTAAAAGAGATGGTAATTTCGGAGTATTTAAATACACCAAAGATCACCACCTCCCAAGAGCACTAGAGCAAGTGAGGGGTCATTTATACGTTTATTTCATCAAGTCCCTGTTAATATGGGAAGACACATATGGTGGTGGAGCAGGTTAAGGCGTACCTGTTATGCCAGTTGCTGGAAGGCTTCTGTGCTGGCTAGGGTTCGAGTCTCCTGGTGGGAAAGTGTTCCAAAGTTGTATACTTCACTCTCGTGTTTAGGAGAGTTGTGCCGTAAGCATAGACACTGTGTCTTCCCATATTAACAGGGACTTGATGAAATAAACGTATAAATGACCCCTCACTTGCTCTAGTGCTCTTGGGAGGTGGTGATCTTTGGTGTATTTAAATACTCCGAAATTACCATCTCTTTTAAGGGTCTGAGCAGGTGGTGGAGCGGGTTAAGGCGTACCTGTTATGCCAGTTGCTGGAAGGCTTCTGTGCTGGCTAGGGTTCGAGTCTCCTGGTGGGAAAGTGTTCTAAAGTTGTATACTTCACTCTCGTGTTTAGGAGAGTTGTGCCTTAAGCATAGACACTGTGTCTTCCCATATTAACAGGGACTTGATGAAATAAACGTATAAATGACCCCTCACTTGCTCTAGTGCTCTTGGGAGGTGGTGATCTTTGGTGTATTTAAATACTCCGAAATTACCATCTCTTTTAAGGGTCTGAGCAGGTGGTGGAGCGGGTTAAGGCGTACCTGTTATGCCAGTTGCTGGAAGGCTTCTGTGCTGGCTAGGGTTCGAGTCTCCTGGTGGGAAAGTGTTCTAAAGTTGTATACTTCACTCTCGTGTTTAGGAGAGTTGTGCCTTTTATATATATATATATATATATATATATATATATATATATATATATATATATATATATATATATATATATATATATATATATATATATATATATATATATAAGCATTTATAGCATATTTATAGCATTGCAATAAAATAAAATATATAAAAAATAATAGGGATGGTAGAAGAAAAAAAGATTAAATTGTTCAGTGAGAATCTACAAGGTCTTCTCCTAATACTCTTTATTTTCTTCTTCGAGGATGTGGGTCCCTACAATGCACCAGTGGTGGTGTGTATATATATATATATATATATATATATATATATATATATATATATATATATATATATATATATATATATATATATATATATATATATATTGTGACGTTAACGCGTTGGTGTTCGGCTGTTCAAAAGCTAGGGGTATAGCCTCGTCACATATAGAAACAAAAAATAGAAAATCTGGAACTTCGTCTGTGGTAAGGTAAAGGGAAGACACACAAAACACAAGTAAATTTAACAATGAGATTTTAATTACGTTAGAAAAGCAAAACATGAATAAAATGGACATAAAATTCGTATCATAAAATCAATCAATCAAAATAATAAGAATAATCAAATGACAAAATGAAAAGTTACGTTAAGACAAGTGAGTAATAACAAGTGAACAATATACAATCAGATAAGAGGTGCAGGAATATTGGCTATAAGCTGCCACCTCTCTTAGTACACGTAAGCCACAGCTTAGTGTACCAACGAGACGTGTTAACTTGTTGAAAGCACTGGATATTCTGAGGTCTGGGGGTCGTGTGGCCCCAGACATCAGGTAGTGTGGTGGGTGGAGGGCAGGTGCAACTGGACCCGCAGCCAATCAGCGATGAGTGGGCGACGCACAGGTAGTTTGGTGGTTCGAGGTGGAGCGGGTGTTCCTGGCTGCATACGTTTTGCGCTCTGGCAAACCTTAGTGGTGTATTTGTTGGATATTTCTTCCATATTAGTTGTATATAGATGTATATAGCGACGTACTTTGGAGGGAAGAGCAGGCTCAATCTCTTGAAGGAGATTATCGTATTATTATCGAATATATATATATATATATATATATATATATATATATATATATATATATATATATATATATATATATATATATATATATATATATATATATAGGGGTACCTAGTAACTAGGTACTATTGTACCTAGCCAATATATAGGTACCAATTTACCTAGCCAATATATAGGTCCCAACCAGTATAATAATCTATGAAATTTGTACATAAACGTTTAAGGGGAATAATGAGATGATAATACAGTTCATTGCATGTCTTGGCAGGAAAGTACAATAACAAAAACAGCCAACAGATACAGCATGTGCTTTCTATTGGCATAACTACGGGCTTACAATAACCCGTGCTGCTTGGAACTTTTGTTCCAAGTAGCTGAATCTAAAAAAAAAAAATGAGCATAATATTACATTATCAACAACAGGTCAACCTGCAAGATAGAGCAGACGCCTCCTACGTGCACTTGCACATATTGTCTTCTATCATTCTGGCGGCGTCATTGTCTAGGATCTTGAGAGCTTGTAGGAGAACATATGTCACTTTTGGAAACGTTCAGGAAACCCTTCTGACGATTTAAAATCCGTCTAAATTATTTGTTTTACCGTACCATAAGTATAGGAAACCTGAGTCCTACATTGACCCGCTTATCTTATCGATGTCGGCAAGCTAATCCGAGACAGCCTGTATTTTTCCCTTTTTTAAATTGGAATAAATGATATTCATTTTCCCCCATTGATACTGATGATATTAGTTTAGGGATTGATCAAGTATTGTACTGTTAAAGTTCACCTTTGTTGTTGTTCACGAGTTGTTTGATATATATTCATGTCTGAAATCATTCCTTGCTTCAGAATGGCTCAGCTGCTTATATAGTTTCCAGTCATGTCTTCCTGTATTCTTAGTACTTACTCAAAATAGAATGAGTAAGAATGGACAATCATGCTCGCGTGGGCTTGTGTCTGAGGGTTGTATGTCGGGTTGACATTGTCCAGGAACACGTTCGGTGACAAATAACTTAATCAATTTCTACCTTCCATATTTCACAACTTTTCAACAAATTGCTGACCAAAATAGCTTCTTAAATCATGTTTCGTAATTTTATAAAGGCATGACAGCACAAAAGATTACACCTGAATCACAGTTGTGAAGAGCAACTGAGGTGTTGAAAGGCGGTGGGCGGCCAACCTCTCATTATGTCTGTGATTCATGACACAATAATTAGAGTAGAGTAAAAGTGTACGTAGAGTAGAGTAGAATAAGTCAATAGAGCCCTTGCCACGCCAGGATGGATACTTCACTGCCAGGATGATGATCACAGCACCGTTACAATGACATAATCACTATCAATCTTCACTATAATAATAATAATAATAATAATAATAATAATAATAATAATAATAATAATAATAATAATAATAATAATAATAATAATTCGTTTTGTTGGGCTGGACGGTAGAACGACGGTCTCGCTTCATGCAGGTCGGCGTTCAATCCCCGACCGTCCAAGTGGTTGGGCACCATTCCTTCCCCCCCGTCCCATCACAAATACTTATCCTAATGATGATTTTGCCACTCAAGAGATGGCACGGGCATGAATAGCCCGTAATCCTGAGCCGTTTCTGGTGCTAAATAGTCGCAATGGCTTGGTGCTTTCGACTGACAGTTTTCTTCCTTTTTCGGGGACAGTCTACCCCTCCCCTCCTTCTCTCCCAATTAAGGTCGAATTACTGCCCTTCCTAAGATGCAACGGCACAGTTGCATAACTACTGGATGCCAATTTGCTTCTAGGTGAACAAAGGCATTAAGAGAAAAAAAATGTGTCCTACAATTTCTGTCTCGCTTGGGAATCGAACCCGGGATCCAAGATTGTGAGACGAGAAGGCAGTCAACAGTACTACCAGGAACCTTAATTCCAGAGTAGTGTACCATAGGGGTAAAATGAGTCCCAAACTGGTGAACCTCTGAGTCAGTACAGTGCCCGTGTGAAGGGTCAGTACAGTGCCAGAGTGAAGGGCTAGAGTTCCAGAGTGAAGGGCCACAGTGCCAGAGTGAGGGGCTACAATGCCAGCGTGAACGGCAAGTACTGTGCCAGAGTGAAGGGCCACGGTGCCAGGGTGAAGGTCTTAAGTGCCAGCGTGAAGGACCACAGTGCCAGAGTGAAGGGCCACAGTGCCAGAGTGAAGGACCGCAGTGCCAGAGTGAAGGGCCACAGTGCCAGCGTGAAGGACCGCAGTGCCAGAGTGAAGGACCGCAGTGCCAGGGTGAAGGGCTAAAGTGCCAGCGTGAAGGACCACAGTGCCAGAGTGAAGGGCCACAGTGCCAGCGTGAAGGACCGCAGTGCCAGAGTGAAAGGCCACAGTGCCTGCGTGAAGGGCCACAGTGCCAAAGGTGAAGAGCCACAGTGCCATAGTGAAGAGCCACAGTACCATAGTGAAGAGCCAGAGTGCCAGAGGTGAAGAGCCAGAATGAAGGGCCACAGTGCCAGCGTGAAGGGCCACATGCCAGAGGTGAAGAGCCACAGTTCCAGAGTGAAGGGCCACAGTGCCAGAGTGAAGGGCCACAGTGCCAGAGTGAAGAGCCACAGTGCCCGAGGTGAAGAGCCACAGTGCCTGCGTGAAAGGCCACAGTGCCAGCGGTGAAGAACCACAGTGCCAGAGTGAAGGGCCACAGTGCCAGGAGTGAAGAGCCACAAAGTCAGAGTAAAGGTCCACAGTGCCAGAGTGAAGATTCAATACAGTGCCAGAGTAAAGGGCCACAGTGCCAGAGTTAAGGGCCACAGTGTCAAAGTGAAGAGCCACAGTGCCAGAGTGAAGGGTCACAGTGCCAGAATGAAGGGTCACAGTGCCAGAGTAAAGGGCCACAGTGCCAGAGTGAAAGGCCACAGTGCCAGAGTGAAGGGCCACAGTGCCAGAGTGAAGGGTCACAGTGCCAGAATGAAGGGTCACAGTGCCAGAGTAAAGGGCCACAGTGCCAGAGTGAAGGGCCACAGTGCCAGAGTGAAGGGCCACAGTGCCAGAGCGAAAGGCCAGTACACTGCCCGAGTTAAAGGCCACAGTGCGAGAGTGAAGAGCCGATACAGTGCCAGAGTGAAGGGCCACAGTGCCAGAGTGAAGGGCCAAAGTGCCAGAGTAATGGTCCACAGTGCCAGAGTAAAGAGGCACAGTGCCAAAGTGAAGAGCCACAGTGCCAGAGTGAAGGTCCACAGTGTCAGAGTAAAGGTCCACAGTGCCAGAGTGAAGGACCAATACAGTGCCAGAGTGAAGAGGCACAGTGCCAAAGTGAAGAGCCACAGTGCCAGAGTGAAGGGCCACAGTGCCAGAGTGAAGGGCCACAGTACCAGAGTAAAGGGCCGCAGTGCCAGAGTGAAGGGCCAATACAGTGCCAGAGTGAAGGACCAGTACAGTCCCCGAGTGAAAGGAAACAGTGCGAGAGTGAAGGGTCACCGTGCCAGAGTGAAGAGCCGATACAGTGCCAGAGAGAAGGGCCACAGTGCCAGAGTGAAGGGCCATAACAGTGCCAGAGTGAAGAGTCACTGTGCCAGAGTGAATAGCCAGTACATTGCCAGAGTGAAGGTCCAGAGTGAAGGGCTAGTACAGTGCCAGACGAAGGGCCAGTACAGTGGCAGAGTGAAGGACCAGTACAGTGCCAGAGTGAAGGGTCAGTACAGTGCAAGAGTGAAGGGCTACAGTGGCAGAGTGAAGGACCAGTACAGTGTCAGAGTGAAAGGTCAGTACAATGCAAGAGTGAAGGGTCACAGCGTCAAAGCATAAGGGCTAGTATATTGCCAGAGTGAAGGGCTACAGTGCCAGAGTTAAGGGTCAGTACAGTACCATAGTGAATGGTCAGTACAGGACCAGAGTGAATGGCCAGAGGGAAGAAACATTAAATTGCTTGAGTGAAGGGTCAGTACAGTGCTAGAGTGAAAGGCCACAGTGCCAGAGTGAAGGGCTATTAAATTGCCTGATTGAAGGGCCATTAAATTGCCAGATTGATGGGGCCAGTACATTTGCCAGAGTGAAGGGTTAGCACAGTGCCACAGTGAAGGGCCAGAACATTACCAGAGTGAAGGGCCAGTACATTGCCAAAGTGGAGGGCCAGTACAGTGCCCGAGTGAAAGGTCCGAACATTGCCAGACTGAAGGGGCCAGTGCAGTGCCAGAGTGAAGGGCCACCGTGCCAGAGTGCAGGGCTAGTACAGTGGCATAGTGAAGGGTAAAAGTGATGGAGTTAAGGGCCACAGTGCCAGAGTGAAAGGCCACCATGCCCGAGTGAAGGTCCAGTGCAGTGCCAGAGTTGTGGGATATTTGGGGCTTGAAAATGATTATTTAAATATTAATGTAGTAAATTAAATTACGAAGGACCACCCGATTTTATAGTAAAGAGGGAAACTGAGAATTTCTGATCATTAGATAATTCCTAGATGAAACCAGTAACTATGGATAAAAACTAGAAAATATGATCATAGAAATAATTAATGGGCTGTATTATTAAATGAAACAAACCTCAAACACCTACATTGGGGGGTTATTACTGGAGGTAAGTACGTCCAGGAATTAGTGTGGTTCGTTCACTAATTCAATTAATAATAATCTAATCCTATAAAAATAATATTGAAACTGATATCATTACCATAAAGGGGAACATAGATTATGAGCATAGTAATGAATTACAGTAAACCACATATTAATCCCAAAGAATTCTGCACACAAGAAATTGCAACAGAATCATAAAAGGAAATAAATCTTAGCTTAATGAAGATTCCTTTAGAAAGCCATGGAAGTTCCTCTTATTCTCTGGACTCGGTCGACTGACGAGTGGAACGGGTTAACATGTGAGAAGGCAGCATGGAGAATTCTTCTCTCGTGCTGCAAGACAAAAATTTTACAGTAGCAACTGATTTACCTACTGAATCTATATATTCAAGAAATTTAAGAGTTACAAGTGACAAATTTTAATCACCTGTTATTAGATGTTATCGTGCGTCATAACGGACAATCACCCTGCTACTATTAAACCTTTTACCTGATGCATCACATAAAAGAATATACTTAGCTGTGGGCACTGTATAAGTATTAAGATTGCCGTGCTTCGCGTCCCAGGCTCTGGTTAACCCTATCCTGGATAGTGACGCGCTTCGCTGGCCGGTCACGTGTCGTCAAGAACCAAGTCAAAGGGCTCCTTATTTGACACCAGCACTAGCTGAAGATACTATCTGCAAGGTTATTCACGCCTCACAGTGGCGACTTTCATCTGAGGATGGATAACGCCTGCCCTAGTTGCTGGGCAATGGCGTCTTCTTATGAGTACGGTAAGCGCAGGTCTGCCTCTGAACGGCTCTCCACGTGTACTGAGCTGGCCTTCCTCTACCCACGCCGAGTCCGCGTTCATAAAACAAATTATTGTCTCGAACATTAATATTTCTCGTATTTATGCTTGAAACGTTGAAGACTGGACGGGTTTATTATTTAGAGGAAGAAAATATTGTTATTTACCAATTTAAGAATAGTAAATATATAAGGGAGAGGAATTAATGTCTCCCCATGGCATTCACTGGTGACGTTAACTTTATCACGAGATAGACGCTATGATTCCAACGCTCTATTCGGCTTTTAGTTAGAGATCAATTCGTCTGCAATTAGTTATCATACAGAATGCTTTAATTATGGAGAATCGAATTTAATTCTCACATACATTGGATATAATGTGTTTACTATAAGGAAATCTGACGCAATACTGGCGTCAGGTGACGTGAGAATTCTAGCCTACTGCACAGATGAAATTATTAGTACATGAGAATTCTACGTGCTGTTAATTTTACTTACTACAATAATTAGTATGGTTAGTAATAAGTAATGAGAATACAACAATGTTGTATTCGGTGTTGGAAATATCCAACATAACTCCGGGGTAGGATTCTAGGGTCGTAGTGTACTGTGTTGTACTGACCTATCCCGAAGTGATATAAGATTAATACATTAGTATGTTAATATGTTAGTATGTTAGTATACACATAACGAACGTCCCGGATTTATCAAGGACTTACAAGAACTTGAGTCTTGCTATTTACATGTCAACTGAAACATGTTGTTTGTAGCCTACACAATATTTATAGAATTTAACTCACCCAATTTAAACTAACAGAATCTACGGTGATGCGATATCCTGGGTCATAGTGACGTGTAATGTTTTGTTACGTGATATCACATCGTAGTTTCATCATAGTTATCTCAGTGGGAAGTGAAGGAAATTATTCTTCTTCAGAGTGGTAATAGGCTTGCAAATTCCGCCTACATTGTTGAGCTGCAGCTCTAGTGGGGCGGTTGCTTGGAGGAAAAAATTCATTGTCCTCTGAAATTACTGGGGAAACTGGATCTGGCTGATATTCTTGTTCAGTCAGTTCAAGGGGAACCAGCTTCTCTAAAGTTTTTAGAGTAGTGTTGCCTCTGCATAAGACTTTAACCACTCTTAGGACACCTTGTCGATCGGGATGAATGGTGACAATTTTACCTATAGGCCACTCGGACCTTGGTCCATCACTGTCGACTAGTACTAGGTCTCCCGGTTTTAATTGCACCTTATTGTAAGGACTCGAAGCTCCGTAGTGGTACTCTCGTAGAGCTGTGAGGTACTCTCGAGTCCACACCTCATTCCATCTGTTAATAACTCTAGAAAGATGTCGGTAGCTTTCCACCAAGTCTCCTCTGGTCACATGGGACGGGTCTACAGGGTCCTCTTCGGCTAAAGGGATGAGAGGGCTCAGTAGACCTCCATGGATCAAGTGAGAGGGGCTCAGTGGTTCTCTCTGGGTGTAATCATCAGACAGGTAGGTGATTGGGCGGTTATTGACTCGCGCCTCGATTTCCACAACAATAGTTTGGAGTTCTGAGTAACTGACCTTTTGTCGGTGTAAAGTTTTCCTTAGACACTTCTTGACTGTGCCTACCATTCGCTCATAGAACCCACCTTGCCAAGGGGCTCTCGGTGCTATGAATTTCCAGTGACATTGTCTTCTTTGTAAGACTGACTGTACTTCAGGGTGGTTCCAGACTTCTCGCAAACAACTTTCTCCTGCCACAAAATTAGATCCGTTGTCTGATATCATTAATCTAGGACATGATCAGCGGGCAGCAAATCTGCGGAAAGCTTGAATGAAAGCTTCAGCACTCATGTCTGGGGTGACTTCTAAGTGCACGCCTCTGGTTGTAGCACATGTAAAGAGACAAATGTACGCCTTCACTGGTATATTATCTGGGTTACCAGTGAGGAGTAAGGCTCCTGTATAATCAACTCCAGTGGTTTCGAAAGGACGAAGATGAACCACTCGCTCTTCTGGGAGCGGGGGAGGTCCTGGGTAAGGACAGACTCTAGCGTCTTATCTCTTACAGATTACACAAGATTTAATAATGGTCTTAACAGTCTGACGACCTTGAGGAAGCCAGTACTTTTGTCTAAGGTCGGTGAGAGTATCTAAAACTCCACCATGTAGTGTACCATATTGATGGTGATGTAAGACAAGAAGTTTAGTTATGATGTGGTGACGAGGTAAATGAATTGGATTCTTAGTGTCTAAGTCAATCTTTGCATGCAGCAAACGTCCTCCACATCGTAGTATGTTGTGAGTGTTGACATCGTACCAGATGCCCAGAGACTTAGTGAGTTTATCCGGAAGATTCTCAAATTCGTTTCCGTAAGTCTCTTTCTGTGCACGCTTGATCCAATAGTGGACAGGATTGGGAAATTTATGTCGAATTCCTACTTTAGTAAGGAAATCAAACACGTGCGCAGTCACTCGTAACAATTTGCTTAAGTTGGAATAATGATGAGGATCAATGGCTAATATTCGCTGAGGCTCTGGTTCCTTCATGGGAGTGGTGATATTGGTCACTATGACTTGTGGCTTTTGTTTGGGCCACTGACCACCAACAAGCCATGAAGGTCCATTGAACCACAGCGAAGACTTGACAAGTTGTTTTAATGTCAATCCTCTTGATAAATAATCTGCAGGATTGTCCTTAGTAGGGACATGTCTAAACTTATATCCTTCGGATAAATCATGAATCTCCCTGACGCGATTACTGACGTAAGGAGTTTTGTTGTTATTGTTTCTTACCCATTGTAAGACTGCCTCGTTGTCTGACCACACTAAAATCTCACCAAAGTGGATATTACTGAGTGTCTTTGCCAGGCAATGGGCCAATCTTACTCCCACTAGCAATGCAGTCAACTCCATCTGAGGTAAGGATCTCTTCTTGATGGGAGCGACTCTTGCTTTTGATGTGAGTAAAATTGATTGAGCACTGTTAACTAAATAGGCTGCTGCGCCATATGCTTTGCCAGAGGCATCGCAAAAAACGTGCAAATTGGTGGGTAAGTTTGGTCCTGAAGCATTACGAGGAAATTTCAAAACGCCTAACTGATTATAATCCGTTGAGAGTATTTGCCATGTAACTCACTTGATAACTGATCATCCCATCCCATATGTTGCTGCCAGCACTCCTGCATTAGGAGTTTGCCTCTTATTAATATAGGACTAAGTAGGCCTAAAGGGTCAAATGGTTGACTGACAAATGAGAGCAGTGTTCTCATAGTAAGGGTTGAATTATCGGTTTGCACTGACTTGACATTCATCTCGTCAGTGCTGGTGTTCCATTCCACGCCTAGAACTTTTAATTTACTGGGTACCTGATAATCTTGAAATTCTTTCTCGATTAACTGGTTAAGCAGTTTATTATTTGAGGCCCATGACTGTAGAGGCATATTGGCTCCTAACAGTTCTCGGTTAGCCTCATGGTAGATTTCTACCAGATCAGCTTGATCATTAGTTGTCCCCTGGAAATTGTCGACATACAAGTTGTCGCTAATGGTTGCCTTATAAGGGCTATTTGGTTTCCTCAAATGAGTGTCTAATGTTGCTTGCAAAAGAAACGGTGAGGACGTAGCACCAAATAATACGGAGGCAAACCGATAGGTGATTAATTCACTATTAGGATCCAGTGGATCCTTGAACCAGAGGAATTTTGTGTAGTCACGATCTTCCTCCTGTAATCCTACTCGGAGAAAGGCTTTGCTGATGTCAGCTGTATAGGCAAAAATGCCTGTGCGAAATCGTAACAACATGTCATGTAGCCTTTGTGTTAGGCTAGGTCCCGTTTGGAGACATTCATTTAAAGACACACTGCTCGGCTTTACTTTAGCACTGCAGTTAAAGACAATACGAATAGGTGTTGTCAATGAGTCTTTCACCACAGCATGGTGAGGTAAATAATGACCTGTTTTCCGGTCATCGTGTTCAACAACTTCAATGAACTTATTGTTAAGTTGTTGTTGGATAAGTTGGTGATACATGGTTAGTTTGTCTGGCTGCTTCTGCAGTCGTGTTAATTGAGACTGCAATTGTGAGGCTGCCATAAAATAATTCACTGGAAGTTGGGGATGATCTAACTTCCATGGGAGTCTTACCCAGTATTGTTTATTTGAGTAGACAACTGTATCCAGATATTGCTGGTAAGTCCACGTATCATCAGGACTTGGTTGCTCAGGGATGATGCCTAACGTATCTAAATCCCACAAACGATGTATTGGTGGGTCAGACTCAATGTCCTCGGCTATTTCCCTGAAGCGTAGGGGTGACTGCTCTAAGCCTAGTCACGCCACAATTACATTATTGGTTTGTTGGTTTGTGGACGCTGGACCTTGTCTGAAAAGTACGGGTCCTGTGAGCAATTTGCCCCCTGCGGACGACAACAAATTCATACCATGTTGTCTAGTGCATCCAGTTATAAACTTGTAATAATGATCCGCGCCTATTAATATTCCAATATCTGTGAGGCAATCGGAATTTATTTTATGATCCGCTAGCCTCATGCGGTTTCGCTTAAGGTGTCTCGCAGTGCGAGCTAATCCTGTGACCTGCAGGTCCGTAGGAATCTTATCCACTACCACCGCATGGATTGGGCTAGTAGAGGATCCTAATCTAACTAGTAATTTAACTACCTTGTAGTCACGAGGTCCACTATTTGACAGGAAACCAGAAATGTTTAACTTCACACTTTTGGTAGGTTTTAAATTTAACTCCTCTACCAACTGTTGTGTAATGAAGTTTTTTTGTGAACCTTGGTCAAAAAGACCCCTAGTGTTAATTCTAGATCTTCGGTTTATTAATTTAAGTTGAGCGGTAGGCAAAGTAGTATTATTGCCTGACTCAGTAGCAAGTACATTCACTTCGTGATGTACTTTACAATATTGCACTGTAGTAGAATTAGTAAAATTCTTTCCATTGGTCATGGTTGGTGTAGAAGATTTTCTACATAAGGCGTAGTGGTGTACACCTTGGTTACAACGGTTGCAGGTACCTAGTGGTACTACACATTTCTTGGGATCATGAGAACCCATGCATTTGGTGCATTTGTGCAATTCCTGTAACCTTTTAACTCTAGCATTATACGTAGGATAAGCAGAGCATTGGTAAGTGGTGTGTTCCTGATTGCAGAACAGACACTTTCTCTGGTTAATAGACTTAGTCTCTTTAATAGACAAGTCATTG
Organism: Procambarus clarkii; assembly: GCF_040958095.1. Classification (NCBI taxonomy): domain Eukaryota; kingdom Metazoa; phylum Arthropoda; class Malacostraca; order Decapoda; family Cambaridae; genus Procambarus; species Procambarus clarkii. Next base: position 37,257,245 of record NC_091157.1, read on the forward strand.
GTTATCTCTGAAGGAGATACTGAATATGTACCTACATTTCCACTTCTTTTCTTAGTGGATGGAGTAGGTTTGGATTTATATTTATTAGACTTACTTGGAGTCTGTTTAGGTTTGACTGAAATATCAGTATTAATTGGTTTGGACTCAGGTTTAATTTTGTCATGAGTCTTTAACCTATTAACTGTGATCCTCAACCCCTCGAAAATCTGATCGAGAGTAAGAAACTCAGTATTATAATGTGAGCAGAGCTCTGTCAAGACATTTCGAGGTAATTTCCTCTGTAACAATAGCTTGATAGACCATTCAGAACTAGGTATATTAACCTTGGTACCTAAGGCCTTTACAAGAGACTCTACTTCTAGTCTGAAGCTTTGAAGTGACTCTGGTCTACTGTTTGGTGCATTCAGATCTAGTAATTGATAATAAAGGGTAGCTATACTGTTACGGCCCTCTCGGGTCGCAACGGGATTCGTACTCTGATGTCGTTAGAGGAAGTTGTATCCGGCCCCAAGCCAGTAGTGGCTTTCAAGGGATGAGATCCGTGACGCAAATAAAATAAAAGGGGAAGGGAAATATAGTTAAGAACTTAAGATTATAATTGTTACCATCACCAAATAAATAATATAAGATTACACAGGGGGAGGGGTATTAACACTGCACAAGGGAATTATGTACACAATTGTCTTCTCCTGAAGACTCTGGATCCAAACTCTCGGTGCCAAGTCCTCGGTGCTTTCGTGGTCTCTTCGACGAATCTTTTCGACAAGCTGAGTCTACCCTGGCCACAGGCCAGCCAAAACACAGTTCCACTGGGGGCACCGCCGTGGAGGCCGTCAACCACAAGTCCAGCAGGTCTGCTGGCAGGTTCCGGATCAGCAACGCTGGTCAGGCCACTCCACGAGCGATACTAGGGTAGCGCCCTAGTCAGGAGCCTCGTGTGATACCACAAATCACTCTCCTGTCCTCAATACCCCAGTGGTTAATCGTCTCCAGCAGTCGGTCCCGGGTACGACAACCCTTCACTGCCGCTTCACAGGCAGGGTAACACCACAGTGTTCTTCCGGGAGACGACTTCACAGCTGCTGCAGCAAAGCACAAGGTATGGAGACGGCTGCCTTGGGTAGACTGACTCAACTTCCATCACAGCAGTCCCAGGTCGACTCCGTAAGCAGACACATCATCAATAACTGGGACACACTAAAACACCTCACTTATGGGCTCAGGCACAAACGCCCGACATATCCACTCCATAGATGGCGTTGTAGTCTGAGCACCACCTCACCAGAGGTCAGCAGCGGCGGTGTTGTGAGCTGAAGAGGACTGGAAACTGGCCCTTGTGGCCAGTACACCTTGTCCTCACCAGGTGTCGTCGTCCATTTGGTGGGGGTTTCGGGAGCTGACCCACAGATGGCGCGGTCGTCACTGCTCCGTGCTCGGACGCTGGATCCGGGTTCGTAACATATACTTAACTCTTTGTTGCAATAGTTCAACTTCAGGAGTTTTATAGCTTCCTCATAATTACTTTCATCAAGAGTAAGGTTATGTATGACCTTTTTAGCCTCTCCTGTGAGAAGACTGAGTAGGTATGAAAATTTAGAAACTTTGTCTAGAGACTGTTTCTTATGGATGTGAACTTCAAAGGAAGTCCAAAAATTGTCCCAATTTTCTGTATCTAATCCTGAAAAGGTGGGCAAGTCTAGAGTAGGTAAACGAACCTCGGGTAAGTAATTATTGAAGTGAGACCCAGTGTTGCTGGTATTGGATCTAGACTGTTTGGCTAAGTTAGATAGCCTGAAAATTTTATCATGAGTCTCCTCTTCATATTGGGAGATGTCGTTTACAATTTGGCTTGCTTCATCAGGATCAGTTTCTACAGTATTTAGCAGATCAAAGTAAGATTGACCTGCAGATCTGACTTGATCAAATTTCAGATCAGCCAATCTAACTAATGACTCTAAGTGATAAGAGTCAATGGGATTATCTTTAGTTAAGACCTCAGCCTTATTAATTAATCTGGTCAAGTGACCTTTAAGGCCAATGTAGGTTCTCCTCAATTGTTCAGGAGTAGCCATGTTGGGCTTAGGTTCAAACTTCACAGTGTTAGTATATGTATTACTAATGAAGCTTGGGTACTTGTTCATTAGTGAACAGGTAACATTAATTGTAGCCTAATTTAAGGTGACTACTTTATATTTTACCTCACTTGAGGTTGAATGTACCTACCTACCTAACAACAAATAGCTAGATATTTTGTGCACTGTCTGAACTTCACCATTAGTTCTCGTCCGGTTAGCTCATCCATATCACCATCAGAGTTAATGGAGAGAATCCAGCAATACACAAAATAGATACACAAAATAATGCATACAAGAGAAATATTATGGAGACACTCCAATCAGAGTTATCTCAAAAATTAATCCCACCCTGTATAGGGTCAGCACAAATAATATAATACATACAACACTGACTAGTTTAGATCTAGTCGTAATAATTCCTAACTAAGAACTATAAAATTATTTAGTCTGGGCTTGTACCAAATTCAGCACAATCTCAGCCTAAATTCTACCTAATAACATGGGTAAAGATTATTGTGGTGCAATAAGGTGAATATAGTTGTGCTGTATTTTTGTTTTTTTTTGTTTTATAAGAGTGCTCTTGCACACACTTATTATGAACAATTATGTACAGTTAAGTTTGGCTTGCTAGCCACAGCCTTTTGTGATGGTTGATGGTGTTAATTAACTTGTCAACCACATGCAACCTAGATTCCCCTGACAAATGTACCCCATCTCTGGTCAGGTTCTGTCTGTAAGGTCTGGCTGTAAATTGGATATATGTGGCATCCAATCTCACTCGCTTTTTCAGCCTGAAATTTATGTACTTAGCAGCTCTCAGGTAGTATTCCGGAGTTACTCCCCAACGATTATCTTGACTTGGTTGGCGAGGTTCCACTAATGTGAATACTACTGATTTACTGATGAGCTTGAAAGAAGAAATTATGGCTTTGAGGTGTTTGATCACCTCGGCTGGATGACGAGTAGGGTGGATGTCATTACCACCTAAGTATATAATGGTTAGATGGTGAGGCCACTCTAACGCAGGTGTTAGGGTGGGGTTATTATAAAAGTTATGAGCTGTTGCTCCTGGTGACCTAAAGATTCTCACCTCGGTGTGAGGTATAGGTTTAAGTGTTGTGGGTAATTGGCTATGACCCACTAAAGCTATGTATAAGGTAGCTGTTAGTGTGATCTAGGCTAACTGATGTGTTACACTATTAGTTGACACAATTAATTAAATAGTTAGTCTAGCTTCTATCACACAAGGATTAGTTATTAATGGTTAATAATTTAATTATAAATTTAATGCCTATCCGGTTCGATAAGGACCATAATGTGGGATATTTGGGGCTTGAAAATGATTATTTAAATATTAATGTAGTAAATTAAATTACGAAGGACCACCCGCTTTTATAGTAAAGAGGGAAACTGAGAATTTCTGATCATTAGATAATTCCTAGATGAAACCAGTAACTATGGATAAAAACTAGAAAATATGATCATAGAAATAATTAATGGGCTGTATTATTAAATGAAACAAACCTCAAACACCTACATTGGGGGGTTATTACTGGAGGTAAGTACGTCCAGGAATTAGTGTGGTTCGTTCACTAATTCAATTAATAATAATCTAATCCTATAAAAATAATATTGAAACTGATATCATTACCATAAAGGGGAACATAGATTATGAGCATAGTAATGAATTACAGTAAACCACATATTAATCCCAAAGAATTCTGCACACAAGAAATTGCAACAGAATCATAAAAGGAAATAAATCTTAGCTTAATGAAGATTCCTTTAGAAAGCCATGGAAGTTCCTCTTATTCTCTGGACTCGGTCGACTGACGAGTGGAACGGGTTAACATGTGAGAAGGCAGCATGGAGAATTCTTCTCTCGTGCTGCAAGACAAATATTTTACAGTAGCAACTGATTTACCTACTGAATCTATATATTCAAGAAATTTAAGAGTTACAGGTGACAAATTTTAATCACCTGTTATTAGATGTTATCGTGCGTCATAACGGACAATCACCCTGCTACTATTAAACCTTTTACCTGATGCATCACATAAAAGAATATACTTTGCTGTGGGCACTGTATAAGTATTAAGATTGCCGTGCTTTGCGTCCCAGGCTCTGGTTAACCCTATCCTGGATAGTGACGCGCTTCGCTGGCCGGTCACGTGTCGTCAAGAACCAAGTCAAAGGGCTTCTTATTTGACACCAGCACTAGCTGAAGATACTATCTGCAAGGTTATTCATGCCTCACAGTGGCGACTTTCATCTGAGGATGGATAACACCGGCCCTAGTTGCTGGGCAATGGCGTCTTCTTATGAGAACGTAAGCGCAGGTCTGCCTCTGAACGGCTCTCCACGTGTACTGAGCTGGCCTTCCTCTACCCACGCCGAGTCCGCGTTCATAAAACAAATTATTGTCTCGAACAATAATATTTCTCGCATTTACGCTTGAAACGTTGAAGACTGGACGGGTTTATTATTTAGAGGAAGAAAATATTGTTATTTACCAATTTAAGAATAGTAAATATATAAGGGAGAGGAATTAATGTCTCCCCATGGCATTCACTGGTGACGTTAACTTTATCACGAGATAGACGCTATGATTCCAACGCTCTATTCGGCTTTTAGTTAGAGATCAATTCGTCTGCAATTAGTTATCATACAGAATGCTTTAATTATGGAGAATCGAATTTAATTCTCACATACATTGGATATAATGTGTTTACTGTAAGGAAATCTGACGCAATACTGGCGTCAGGTGACGTGAGAATTCTAGCCTACTGCACAGATGAAATTATTAGTACATGAGAATTCTACGTGTTGTTAATTTTACTTACTACAATAATTAGTATGGTTAGTAATAAGTAATGAGAATACAACAATGTTGTATTCGGTGTTGGAAATATCCAACAAGAGTGAAGGGCCAGTACAGTGCCAGAGTGAAGGGTCAGTACAGTGCCAGAGTGAAGGGCCAGTATAGTGCCAGAGTGAAGGGCCAGTATAGTGCCAGAGTGAAGGGTCAGTACAGTGCCAGAGTGAAGGGTCAGTACAGTGCCAGGGTGAAAGACCACCATGCCAGAGAGAAGGGCCAGTACAGTGCCAGCGTGAAAGGCTAGTACATTGCCAGACTGAAGGGCCAGTAAAGTGCCAGAGTGAAGGGCCACCGTGCCAGAGTGCAGGGCTAGTACAGTGCCATAGTGAAGGGTAAAAGTGCCAGACTGAAGGGCCGCAGTGCTAGAGTGAAATGCCAAGTACAGTGTCAGAGTAAAGAGCCAGTACAGTGCCAGAGTGCAGGCCCAGTACAGTGCCAGAATGACGAGCCAGTACAGTGCTAATGCGAAGGGCCACAATGTCAGAGTGAAGGCCCACAGTGATTGAGTGACGGGACAGAGTTGCAGAGTGAAGGGGCACTCTGACAGAGTGAAGGGAAAGAGTGCCAGAGTGAAGGTCCATTTTGCCAAAGTGAACGGCCACTGTGCCAGAGTGAAGGACCACTGTGCCAGAGTGAAGAACCATAGTGCCAGAGTGAAGGACCAGTACAGTGCTAGAATGAAGGGCCACAGTGCCAAAGTGAAGGGCCACAGTGCCAAATTGAAGGGCCTCAGTGCCAAAGTGAATGACCACAGTGCCAAGGTGAAGGGCCACAGTGCCAGAGTGAAGGGTCACAGTGCCAGAGTGAAGGGCCACAGTGCCAGTGAAGGGCCACAGTGCCAAAGTGAAGGGTCACTGCCAAAGTGAAGGACCACATGCCAGAGTGAAGGGCCACAGTGCCAGAGTAAAGGGCCACAGTGCCAGAGAGAAGGCCCACATTGCCAGAGTGAATGACCACAGTGCCAAGGTGAAGGGCCACAGTGTCAGAATGAAGGGTCACAGTGCCAGAGTGAAGGGCCACAGTGCCAGTGAATGGCCACAGTTCCAAAGTAAAGGGCCACAGTGCCTGAGTGAAGGGCCACAGTGCCAAAGTGAAGGTCCACAGTGCCAGAGTGAAGGGCCACAGTGCCAGTGTGAAGGGCCACAGTGCCAAAGTGAAGGGCCACAGAGCCAGAATGAAGGGCCACGGTGCCAGAGTGAAGGGCCACAGTGCCAGAGTGAAGGGCCACAGTGCCAGAGTGAAGGGCCACAGTGCAAAAAATGATGAGCTAGAGTGAAGGGTCACAGTACCAAAGTGAAGGACCACAGTGCCAGAGTGAAGGGCCACAGTGCCAAAGTGAAGAGCCACAGGGAAGGGCCACAGTGCCAAAGTGAAGGTCCACAGTGCCAGAGTGAAGGGCCACAGTGCCAAAGTGAAGGTCCACAGTGCCAGAGTGAATGGTCACAGTGCCAGAATGAAGGGCCATAGTGCCAAAGTGAAGGGCCACAGTGCCATAGTGAAGGGCCACAGTGCAAAAGTTGAAGGGCCACAGTGCAAAAGTTGGAGGGCCACAGTGCCAGAGTGAAGGGCCACAGTGCAGTGAGCTCGAATTCGCATGGGGAACAATAAGGCACTCAATTATTACGTTAATTCACAGGTGAGCTGTAAGATCAGCTTGGGTTATTAGTGCAAGATCCTTGTTGAAGAATAGCTAAGCACGGAATCTAGACAGATTCTCTGGTGAGCAGTGCTCGAATTAGCGCGGGGAGCATTGTAGCGTTCAATTATCATGGCGAGCAGTGCTCGTATTAGCATGGAGGAACATTAAACGGCTCAATTGTTACGCTAACTCAGGGTGTGTTATATGGAACTCGAATTAACGAGGTGGAGCATTGTAGCGTTCAATTGTCATGGCGAGCAGTGCTCGTATTAGCATGGGGAACATTAAATCGCTCAAATATTACGTTAACTCAAAAGTGAGCTATATTGAGCTCATTAAGCATGTTAAGTAACAATACTGATGTTTTAATGATAATGCTTTAAACAAAGGGAAACCTAAGGTTGCTGGAAATTTAATTACTGCCACGATTAATCCTATTCAAAGATAATTTGTAACATTTTCCCAACCTAAACGTTTCACGGGTTATTAGTTCTCTGTAGATTCACTTACGTATTGGTAAGTTTGCAAGTTTGTTCGTGCTGCGCTCCTACAATAATTAAGCAGAAACGAAAGAAAAACAACTCAAACAAAAATTGATGCAAGTATTTGTCACTAACTCTTAGTGCAGAAAACATTGAATTAATAAGGTTTTCTTGGCAAACCTTAAGCGCAGGTATTTTGGACCTTGGTCTCAGTGAATTTATAATTATAGAAGTTGCTTGATGACTTCATAGTATTGCTAAATTCAGGAAATGCTAGATGCATTGAGTGCTAGATTCTCTAGCCTAATATTATTGATTACCTAGGGAGTGCTAGATTCTCTAGCCTAGTATTATCAATTACCTAGGGAGACTGAGGGTGGTCAATTATTACTTGTCGAGAATAATTCTAGGTCTGCAGTGGATTCAATGGTATATATTAGGAGGCGGTGACCACTTGTTACAAGAAAAATACCAAATAGTCAAAGCACTGGCTAAATATCTCCAATCGACCAACAAATTGGGTCACATCTGACCCATGCCACATTTATACCTGGCGCCACCAACAGCTAAACACTGCCAACAACTGCCTCGTCGCAGTACCAAGGATCAGCTGACGCCATAAACACAACATACCGCCCTACGGTGCGGCGAGTCTCCCTCTAACACACACCTCTGTTTTAGTCGCCGCTCCTCTGTCTACAGCACAACGCAACAAACACTTTTGAAACTCATCATATTCAACATAAACGCCTCTACCAACATCTGTACTGGTGCTGTCATCTGGAGGACAAACCCTTCATGCAAACTGCACCTACTATCAAGAAGAAGAAGGATTCAATGGCTTGGTCGCTGTGACTTGTACTTGTTTAGGTACGGACCACTGGTTTTCTACTGAGAGCTATGAAACATCTCGGCGAATACTAATTGTTCTACATTCAATCTGAGTTTATTACTCAGCTGTGTTTCTCATTTTAGCTTGCTGCTGGAGAATTGATTTACTGCTGACTAATTTATTATTGTTGTCAGGCCTAGGCTTGTTCACATTCAAAACTTTACCGGTAAGTAAGTAGCCACCTGCAGATTGGAGCATATTCATGCCCAATCGTTTAACATGTCCAGTTATGAACTGGTAATAGTAGTCTGCTTCTATTAGTACATTTACATTGTTAAGGCGGTCAGACGTTTACTTGTTGTCAGCCAAATTAATTTCACGTTCCTGCAGGAAGTGGGCTGTATACCCCAGACCCTTAATATTTAGGTCAAAAGGTATTTGATCTACAACAATGGCTTGGATAGCCTTGACATGACTACCTAGTCGTACAAGCGGTTGAACTACTGAGTATTCTTGGGGTCCTCGATTTATCATGAACCCTGACAGGTTTAATTTTACCTGTCTGATTGGTTGTAAATTGAGTGTTTCTACCGCTTTATGAGTAATGAAAGTTCTCTGGGATCCTTGATCAAATAATCCACGAGTGGTAATCTTGGCTCCTTTGTTCTTTACTTGAAGTTGGGCAGTAGGCAAAGTTGCATCCACTTGAGTTGCTGGTGAAATTACGCTGTACACATCTCGCACCTTGCAGCATTGTACTGGTGTAGATTCTCTACCTCCTATTCTAGAATTGACATAATTTGTCTTGACAAATTTGCACAGTGCAGCATGATGCTTGCCCTTCCTACACCTATTGCAGGTGTTCAGTGGGGTGTCACAGCTATTAACATTATGTGATTTGAGACACCTAGTACATTTGTGTAACTGTTTGAGTCGTCTGACTCTTGTGTCTCTATTAGGGTAATTAGTACATTTGTACAGAGAATGTTTTTGATTGCAAAACAAGCATATTCCCCGTCCTACAGCTCGTTTAGGGGGTTACCTGTTTGGGTAAAACAGTAACTGCAGGTTGTGATGGTTTTGTTGCTTGCATTTGCTTGTTATCTATTCTCTTGTGAGTACTTGGTGTACTCTGAGGAGCAATTACTGAGCACTTGGGAGTGCTCTTTGGGCTATTAGGTCTCTTAGGAGCACCTGTGGGGCTCTTGGGCCTTACTGATGAATCAGTGTTTGACTTATGGTTATTACATCGATTATTAGTACCCTTGTTACCTGGTGACAGTGTCACTTTAGGAGTTCCAGGTAAGGAAACTGATGTGGGTACAGTTTCGGTGCATTCAGAAGAGGTATTAAGTGCCTGGTTTGCTGAATGATTGCTTATATTGCGCAAGCCTACAAATATATCCTGCATTAACAGGACATTACCATTCTGGTCTAAATATAATTTATTGAGTGTGTCACCAGACAATTTTCTCTGGATGATAATTTTAGTCATCCACTCAACAGTTGGGTGATCCACCTCTTTACTGAAGGAATTTAACAGTGACTCAAGCTGGAAACTAAAGGCTTGTAAAGAGTCAACTGATTGTTCTGGTGGAGATAAATCTAGTAATTGGTGTACAAGGTTTATAACAGTTTTCTCATTGTTAGCACTTGCTCTAGAAGGCTGGTGTGAGTAATTATGACCATTACTTGTATTGCTCAAGGCTTCTTGCTTAGCCTCAGCTTTAATTACAGCTTCGGCTGCTGCTGCAGCTTTAGCTTTATCATTTTCTGGTTCATATTCACTGATTATTACAGCTTCACTAAGAGTTTCATCTGCAGCTTCACTTGTTTCCCTGGGTTCCTGTGAGGAGCTAGTTAATTCAGTAGCCTCATGCATTGAATTTATAGAATCCAGGGAATATTGATAAGAGCTGTCTGAAAATTTATCAGACTCTGTAAATAAATTATTACGTGAAGTTATATTAGATGAGATGGTAGAAAATGAAGGTTGAACTTCAGTTGTTGATCCTGTGTAGTGATCAGTATTGATTAGAGGATTCTCCTCATTTTGAGGTAACTCATGTATTTCATCTGAGCTGGGTGCTTGCTTGGGTGTAGGTCTACTACAAAAATGTTCTATCCACTCAGGAACATTTTGTGTCGCAAGCACTTTGTTATAGTGATCTAATCTTGTCTTGAATTATATCTTCATAGTCGGCAAGATCAGATTCTATCAGACGCAATTCGTCTGGGTCAGTATTACTGACAAGGAGTATGTTCCTATAACCTCTACATAGTCATATTTTTGGCTAGCCACCTTTGTGGAAATTTTTAGCCTGAAGACGTCAACTGAGTTAGTTCCTAAACAGTTGTCACATTTGTCAAGTAGTCTTGACAGGTGATTTTGAAGACTTCTCAAGATTTTTCCAGTTTTTTCTGGAGTAGCCACTCTGGCTGTAAGTTTGAGCCTTATAGGGCTTATATAGCTACTTGGACAGCTATGGTACTTGCTCCTTTATGTAGAGCAGGTATAATTATTGACAGCCTGATATTTTCTTGAGCTGATTGTAATTTACCTCATTTATAGGTTAGCTACCTACCTAATAATAAGCAACTAAGATTTGAGTGGTGCCTTGGTATCACTACAGGTGTTCCTTAGCTTAGGTCTTCAAAATTAGCCTTGGATGGGTAGTGAACTTACAGTAACACTCAAAGATGTACATAGAAATATGTAATAAAATATAATTACACAATAAATGGTTAATCCCACCCATTAGGGTCAGCACTACATAAATTAATAATGCACCAGCACTGTCTAACAGTACTAGTTAGGTAATAATCCTACCTATTAATGCAGCTAATGGTGTAGACTGAATTTGTACAAATCTTAGTGCCGTGTCAGTCTGAAATATCCTACCTCTGTTGGGTTGGCATTATAACTACAATAAATGTGGTGCAATAATGTGTAAATAGTGCTATGTTTTTGGATTTTGTAATTTTATATAATATATACACTGGTAGAAATTATGTGTATAAGAAATTAAATGAACACAAGAGTATTAATTGTGTTTGGCAAGTATTCTACTGCCGTAAATAATATTTAACACTTGAATGTACTTCTTAATTGTGGAATATATTGTTATCAGGGTTAGTAATGATTAATTAGTATGGGATCAGTAATTCGTATTAGTATACTGGATCCTAAAATGTTAATGAATTCACTGACTTGAGTGAATCAGTAATTATGGATTGAATTTAGGCTATAATGGACAGTCTGCTGACAGCTGTAAATTGAAATATTTGTATAGCCCAATAATGGTTAACACATAATTGGTATTAGTGATTAATTAATAATGATTGAGGATAGCTTGATTCTAAGCTATCTATCCGGTTCGAAGGACCAAAATGTTGGATTTCTGGGGCTTGAACTCATATATTAAATTATTTGATTATTGTATTTAAATAAATCGAAGGACCACCTACTTTTGAGAAAAGAGGGAAAACGAATAATAGTGATTATTAGATTAACACTATAGAATCAGTGCCTATGGATAATAATTAAATGAATAATCACTTGAAATTAATGAACAGACTGTATTATTAATTAATTAAAGTCAAAGCCTCAAATATCAACATTGGGGGGGTATTTCTAGAAGTTCATATATATCTAGGAACCAGTGTGGTTTGTCACTAGTTCATTGTTGAGTTAGTAACATAGTAAATCTAAACTAAAATAGATTCAAAGATATGATACCTCAAATTATGAATATTAAAGATTATGAATTATTGAGCAATAGTAAGAGCAAACACATTAATTACCAAATCATAAATTCTGGCAATAAATTATTCACTGTAAAGATCTTATATGAATTATATGGAAATCAGTAATAATCTTAGATAAATTTAAATGAAATAGGTGTAGTAGCTGTAAGACGATTTCTGTAACTCTATTTCGTCATTCGTCTTCTGGTCATAGGATCCCAATAAAGAAAGAACCCGAAGTGAATATCACGAATGACGAGAAACAACTTGTCGACTCCTCGTATACACACTGCAATCAGGGAAATTTAAGTAGAATTTGATTTGGCTACGAGTTATTTCAAGTATTCATTAAAATTGAAATAAATGAAGAAAAACAACTAACGTTGTGGATTTGGTGTTCATGCTTTGTCACGACAGACTACCCACAAATATACAATCTAGGATGATGCATCAAACGAGAATGGTATACTTAACATGAGCGTATCAAATACTAAGGTCTGCCGGAACCATGTCGGCCAGTCCCTGGCGTCCACTGCTGTGTACGCATAATTACAGGCCGTGGCTTCAATTGTTGATGCGTTATTAACTGGCGGGGCACTGTAGAACACGTGAAGAGGCAATTGTCGACTATTGATTGAGTTACAACGTAATTCTTGTTGGAAAACTCCTCAGTCACTACCACGCGTCTCGCCACTCTTATCGCCAGGAATACCTCGTGAGTAATGGCGTCTCCGCCCTCCCTCAACCCGTCTCTCGCATTCACAACAGAAATTACTAATCACGGATAATTCTTTTCCGCGTAATTATTGATGAAATACGCTAATGAGAACTGGGTTGCAATTATAGGGAATTAAATAAGATCATATTCTCGTTGAATGGTGTTAAACGAGAAATGGAGAGGATGTTTATTCTCTCCATAGCATTCATACATAAACAGATAAAACTGCTACTAGATAAAAATTTCAGTTAATAACTCTCGGTTTGGGATTATTAGGAGTCATATTATCCGTAGGTAATTATTACACGGAATACTGATAATTTTAGAGAACCACATTCAATTCTCTAACATATTAGTAGTAAACGTGTCTATATAGACATTATCTGACGCAATTTTGTTACTTGATGTTGTGAGAATTCTAGCACTAATGCGCAGATAAAATTGTTAATTTATATTGACACTACCGTTAGTGAAATTAATAACTACTGTAGTTAGTATAGTTTATTAGTGTTGGAAATTTCCAACAATGCCCGAGAAGTGACAATACAGCCGCCATGATGACAACATTTGGGCAAAGGGTCAATACACTGCCACAAGAACATTAATTGGATGAAACATTAACAGAAAAACATTGATATGATGAAGTATTAAAGGTTAAAATTTATTTCACAGAACCTAAAAAAAAATATATTCTGTAATATTTGAACCCAATACAAAAACCAGGAATTAATTCCTGCAATTGAAAATTCATCAGAAATTGGTATGTGTTGATTTTTATTGCAAGTTATTCTTTTGGTAATGAAATATTGCTAAGTTGAAACCAGTTGAATTACCAAGCAACACAAGTCTCATACCTCGTACCAACCCTTGTTTTAGTTGTAAATAGGAGTCTTAGTTTTGTATGCCTTTTGGGAGAACAACAGTTTGACGGGTCTCAGGTATTAGCCCAGGTAATATTGGCTCAGGTAGCGGTATTAGCCCAGGTAATATTGGCACAGGTAGCGGTATTATCCCAGGAAATGGTATTAGCCCAGGTAACGGTATTAGCCCAGGTAACGGTATTAGCCCAGGTAACGGTATTGGCCCAGGTAACGGTATTATCCCAGGTAACGGTATAATCCCAGGTAACGGTATTATCCCAGGTAACGGTATTATCCCAGGTAACGGTACTATCCCAGGTAACCGGTATTTAGCCCAGGTAATAGTATTAGCCCAGGTAACGGTATTACCTCAGGTAACAGTATTAGCCCAGGTAACGGTATTAGCCCAGGTAACGGTATTAGCCCAGGTAACGGTATTAGCCCAGGTAACGGTATTAGCCCAGGTAACGGTATTAGCCCAGGTAACGGTATTAGGTAACAGTAACAGAGCACCGCTCTGGTCCACCAGCACAGCTTTTGTCCACCAGCACAGCTCTGGTCTACCAACACAGCTCTGGTCTACCAGCACAGCTCTGGTCTACCAACACAGCTCTGGTCTACCAACACAGCTCTGGTCTACCAACACAGCTCTGGTCTACCAGCACAGATCTGGTCTACCAACACAGCTCTGGTCTACCAACACAGCTCTGGTCTACCAGCACAGCTCTGGTCTACCAGCACAGCTTTTGTCCACCAGCACAGCTCTGGTCTACCAGCACAGCTCTGGTCTACCAACACAGCTCTGGTCTACCAGCACAGCTCTGGTCTACCAGCACAGCTCTGGTCTACCAGCACAGCTCTGGTCCACCAGCACAGCTCTGGTCTACCAGCACAGCTCTGGTCTACCAGCACAGCTCTGGTCTTCCAGCACAGCTCTGGTCCACCAGCACAGCTCTGGTCCACCAGCACAGCTCTGGTCTACCAGCACAGCTCTGGTTAACCAACACAGCTCTGGTCTACCAGCACAGCTCTGGTCTACCAACACAGCTCTGGTCTACCAGCACAGCTCTGGTCTACCAGCACAGCTCTGGTCTACCAACACAGCTCTGGTCTACCAACACAGCGCTGGTCCACCAGCACAGCTCTGGTCTACCAACACAGCTCTGGTCTACCAGCACAGCTCTGGTCCACCAGCACAGCTCTGGTCCACCAGCACAGCTCTGGTCCACCAACACAGCTCTGGTCTACCAGCACAGCTCTGGTCCACCAGCACAGCTCTGGTCTACCAACACAGCTCTGGTCTACCAGCACAGCTCTGGTCTACCAGCACAGCTCTGGTCTACCAACACAGCTCTGGTCCACCAGCACAGCTCTGGTCTACCAGCACAGCTCTGGTCTACCAGCACAGCTCTGGTCTACCAGCACAGCTCTGGTCTACCAGCACAGCTCTGGTCTACCAGCACAGCTCTGGTCTACCAGCACAGCTCTGGTCTACCAGCACAGCTCTGGTCTACCAGCACAGCTCTGGTCTACCAACACAGCTCTGGTCTACCAGCACAGCTCTGGTCTACCAGCACAGCTCTGATCTACCAACACAGCTCTGGTCTACCAACACAGCTTTGGTCTACCAGCACAGCTCTGGTCTACCAACACAGCTCTGGTCTACCAGCACAGCTCTGGTCTACCAGCACAGCGCTGGTCCACCAGCACAGCTCTGGTCTTCCAGCACAGCTCTGGTCCACCAGCACAGCTCTGGGCTACCAGCACAGCTCTGGTCTACCAGCACAGCTCTGGTCTACCAGCACAGCTCTGGTCTACCAGCACAGCTCTGGTCTACCAGCACAGCTCTGGTCCACCAGCACAGCTCTGGTCTACCAGCACAGCTCTGGTCTACCAACACAGCGCTGGTCTACCAGCACAGCTCTGGTCTACCAGCACAGCTCTGGTCTACCAGCACAGCTCTGGTCTACCAACACAGCGCTGGTTCACCAGCACAGCTCTGGTCCACCAGCACAGCTCTGGTCTACCAGCACAGCTCTGGTCTACAAGCACAGCTCTGGTCTACCAACACAGCTCTGGTCTACCAGCACAGCTCTGGTCTACCAGCACAGCTCTGGTCTACCAGCACAGCTCTGGTCTACCAACACAGCGCTGGTCCACCAGCACAGCTCTGGTCTTCCAGCACAGCTCTGGTCCACCAGCACAGCTCTGGTCTACCAGCACAGCTCTGGTCTACCAGCACAGCTCTGGTCCACCAGCACAGCTCTGGTCTACCAGCACAGCGCTGGTCTACCAGCACAGCTCTAATCTACCAACACAGCGCTGGTCCACCAGCACAGCTCTGGTCTACCAGCACAGCTCTGGTCTACCAGCACAGCTCTGGTCCACCAGCACAGCTCTGGTCTACCAGCACAGCTCTGGTATACCAGCACAGCTCTGGTCTACCAGCACAGTGCTGGTCTACCAGCACAGCTCTGGTCTAACAGCACAGCTCTGGTCTACCAGCACAGTGCTGGTCCACCAGCACAGCTCTGGTCTACCAGCACAGTGCTGGTCTACCAGCACAGCTCTGGTCTACCAGCACAGCTCTGGTCTACCAACACAGCTCTGGTCTACCAGCACAGCTCTGGTCCACCAGCACAGCTCTGGTCTACCAGCACAGCTCTGGTCTACCAGCACAGCTCTGGTCTACCAGCACAGTGCTGGTCTACCAGCACAGCTCTGGTCTAACAGCACAGCTCTGGTCCACCAGCAAAGCTCTGGTCTACCAGCACAGCTCTGGTCCACCAGCACAGCTCTGGTCTACCAGTACAGCGCTGGTCTACCAGCACAGCTCTGGTCTACCAACACAGCGCTGGTCTACCAGCACAGCTCTGGTCTACCAACACAGCTCTGGTCTACCAGCACAGCTCTGGTCTACCAGCACAGCTCTGGTCTACCAGCACAGCTCTGGACTACCAGCACAGTGCTGGTCTACCAGCACAGCTCTGGTCTAACAGCACAGCTCTGGTCTACCAGCACAGTGCTGGTCCACCAGCACAGCTCTGGTCTACCAGCACAGTGCTGGTCTACCAGCACAGCTCTGGTCTACCAGCACAGCTCTGGTCTACCAACACAGCTCTGGTCTACCAGCACAGTGCTGGTCTACCAGCACAGCTCTGGTCTACCAGCACAGCTCTGGTCTACCAGCACAGCTCTGGTCTACCAGCACAGCTCTGGTCTACCAGCACAGTGCTGGTCCAACAGCACAGCTCTGGTCTACCAGCACAGCTCTGGTCCACAAGCACAGCTCTGGTCTACCAGCACAGCTCTGGTCTACCAGCAGGGCTCTGGTCTACCAGCAGAGCTCTGGTCTACCAGCAGAGCTCTGATCCACCAGCACAGCTCTGGTCTACCAGCACAGCTCTGGTCTACCAACACAGCTCTGGTCTACCAGCACAGCTCTGGTCTACCAGCACAGCTGTGGTCTACCAGCACAGCTCTGGTCTACCAGCACAGCTCTGGTCTACCAGCACAGCTCTGGTCTACCAGCACAGCTCTGGTCTACCAGCACAGCTCTGGTCTACCAGCACAGCTCTGGTCCACAAGCACAGCTCTGGTCTACCAGCAGAGCTCTGATCGGGCACAGTATTTAAAACGGCTTTGATGAGGGAGGGTGCTGGGATGGGTTCAGGGAAGGAGGGAGAGAGTGAGAGAGTGAGAGAGTGAGAGAGTGAGATAGAGAGAGAGAGAAAGAGAGAGAGACATACAGAGAGAGAGAGAGAGAGACATACAGAGAGAGAGAGAGAGAGAGAGAGAGAGAGAGAGAGAGAGAGAGAGAGACATACAGAGAGAGAGAGAGAGAGAGACATACAGAGAGAGAGAGAGAGAGAGAGAGAGAGAGAGAGAGAGAGAGAGAGAGAGAGAGAGAGAGAGAGAGAGAGAGAGAGAGGGAGACAGAGACATACAGAGAGAGAGAGGTAGTTGTTGAGGAAAATGAGTTATCCTCAATAATACTTAGTAATAAATATTACTTGACCGCAACATTTTCTCTCTCCGACGGTTCCTATGAGCGCCTCTTAGTCTGCTTCGTGTTCTGATAATTGCTTACTTGCCAGGCGCAGTTCAGCCAGGTGGCTCTGGGAGAGTCTCTGAAGGTGATTGCTGGCCAACCAGGATAACCCCTCAGGTTAATCACAGCATCTCAATCGAATTTTACAACAGTCAATTTCCATCTCTGTCGGTTTGACTTCTCGTCTCTCACGCGTGGAAGACGGATGCTAGGCTGAAGATATATTTCTGGCCGCAAAACAGGCAGTTAACAACTAGGGGAAGCAGTTGACAAACAAGTGAGCTCAGCGCCAGCCACAAGGACAAGGACGAGTTATGTTGATAGTCCACACGAGGGTGAAAGGTTCACATCGCTCTCCTGCCGTTGCTAGCTCTATGTTAATATTCGAACACATTTATGCGTCTGTAATATATATGTAACTTATATCGACGTTGTTTAGTAAACCAGCATTAACCCTGAAACCTTTACATGCGGGGACGTTCTCAATGAATGAACTGTATTAATTTTTAAAGGTTCCCAGGGATGTCTTTAAGAGAACAGACGCCAGCGAGGCTCACTTTGATTGCTTCGTGCACCCTCCTCGGCCCTCAGAGCTTCATCTACCACGTGAGTGATATTGAGTGTCCGAGTTCTTTTACTGCACTCTGAGGTACTCACACTTCTTCAGAACACCAGCACTAGTGGAGGTACCACCACCTAAGGACACGGGAACACAGTGGAGGTACCACCACCTGAGGACACGGGAACACTGTAGAGGTGCCACCACCTGAGGACACGGGAACACAGAGGAGGTACCACCACCTGAGGACACGGGAACACTGTAGAGGTGCCAACACCTAAGGACACGGGAACACAGAGGAGGTACCACCACCTGAGGACACGGGAACACAGTGGAGGTACCACCACCTGAGGACACGGGAACACAGTGGAGGTACCACCACCTGAGGACACGGGAACACTGTAGAGGTGCCACCACCTGAGGACACGGGAACACAGAGGAGGTACCACCACCTGAGGACACGGAAACACAGTGGAGGTACCACCACCTGAGGACACGGGAACACAGTGGAGGTACCGCTACCTGAGTACACGGGAACACAGAGGAGGTACCACCACCTGAGGACACGGGAACACTGTAGAGGTACCGCCACCTGAGGACACGGGAACACAGTAGAGGTACCACCACCTGAGGACACGGGAACACAGTGAAGGTACCGCCACCTGAGGACACGGGGACACAGTGGAGGTACCGCTACCTGAGGAGGACTCGAGAACACAGTGGAGGTACCACCACCTGAGGACACGGGGACACAGTGGAGGTACCGCTACCTGAGGACACGGGGACACAGTGGAGGTACCGCTACCTGAGGAGGACTCGAGAACACAGTGGAGGTACCACCACCTGAGGACACGGGAACACAGTGGAGGTACCACCACCTGAGGACACGGGAACACAGTGGAGGTACCGCTACCTGAGGAGGACTCGAGAACACAGTGCAGGTACCACCACCTAAGGACACGGGAACACAGTAGAGGTACCGCTACCTGAGGAGGACTCGAGAACACAGTGGAGGTACCACCACCTGAGGACACGGGAACACTGTGGAGGTACCACTACCTGAGGAGGACACGGGAACACTGTGGA
>NC_091157.1:37276671-37316671 GCF_040958095.1 Procambarus clarkii
GAACGGTAGGGAGGTGCTGAGGTAGAGAGAACGGTAGGGAGGGGATGAGGAAGTAAGAACGGTAGGGAGGGGCTGAGGTAGTAAGAACGGTAGGGGGGAGCTAAGGTAGTAAGAACGGTAGGGATGTGCTGAGGCAAAGAGAACTGAAGGGAGGTGCTGAGGTAGTAAGAACGGTAGGGAGGGGCTGAGGCAGAGAGAACAGTAGGGAGGAGCTGAGGCAGAGACAACGGTAGGGAGGAACTGAGGTAGTAAGAACGGTAGGGAGGGGCTGAGGCAGAGAGAACGGTAGGGAGGAGCTGAGGCAGAGAAAACGGTAGGGAGGAATTGAGGTAGAAAGAACGGTAGGGAGAGGCTGAGGCAGAGAGAACGGTAGGGAGGAGCTGAGGCAGAGAGGACGGTAGGGAGGGGCTGAGGTAGTAAGAACGGTAGGGAGAGGGCTGAGGTAGTAAGAACGGTAGAGAAGGGCTGAGGCAGAGAGAACGGTAGGGAGGTGCTGAGGTAGTAAGAACGGTAGGGAGGGGCTGAGGTAGTAAGAACGGAAGGGAGGGGCTGAGGTAGTTAGAACAGTAGGGAGGGGCTGATGTAGTAAGAACGGAAGGGAGGGGCTGAGGTAGAGAGAACAGTAGGGAGGGGCTGAGGTAGAGAGAACGGTAGGGAGGTGCTGAGGTAGAGAGAACGGTAGGGAGGGCTGAGGCAGAGAGAACGGTAGTGAGGGGCTGAGGTAGAGAGAACGGTAGGGAGGTGCTGAGGTAGAGAGAACGGTAGGGAGGTGCTGAGTTAGAGAGAACGGTAAGGAAGGGCTGAGGTAGTAAGAATGGTAGGGAGGGGCTGAGGTAGTAAGAACGGTAGGGAGGGGCTGAGGTAGAGAGAACGGTAAGGAGGGGCTGAGGTAGAGAGAACGGTAGAGAGGAGCTGAGGTAAAAAGAACGGTAGGTAGTGGCTGAGGAAGAGAGAACGGTAGGGTGGGGCTGAGGTAGTAAGAACGGTAGGGAGGGGCTGAGGTAGAGAGAACGGTAGAGTGGGGCTGAGGTAGTAAGAACGGTAGGGAGGGGCTGAGGTAGAGAGAACGGTAGGGAGGTGCTGAGGTAAAGAGAACGGTAGGGAGGGGCTGAAGTAGAGAGAACGGTAAGGAGGAGCTGAGGTAGAGAGAACGGTAGGGAGGAGCTGAGGTAGTAAGAACGGTAGGGAGGAGCAAAGGCAGAGAGAACGGTAGGAAGGAGCTAAGGTAGTAAGAACGGTAGGGAGGGGCTGAGGCAGAGAGAACGGTAGGGTGGGGCTGAGGTAGTAAGAACGGTAGGGAGGGGCTGAGGTAGAGAGAACTGTTGGGAGGTGCTGAGGTAAAGAGAACGGTAGGGAGGGGCTGAGGCAGAGAGAACGGTAGGAAGGAGCTAAGGTAGTAAGAACGGTAGGGAGGGGCTGAGGCAGAGAGAACGGTAGGGTGGGGCTGAGGTAGTAAGAACGGTAGGGAGGAGCTGAGGTAGAGAGAACAGTAGGGAGGGGCTAAGATATAGAGAACGGTAGAAAGGTGCTGAGGTAGAGAGAACGGTAGGGGGGGGCTGAGGTAGAGAGAACGGTAGGGAGGTGCTGAGGTAGTAAGAACGGTAGGGAGGGGCTGAGGTAGAGAGAACGGTAGGGAGGTGCTGAGGTATAGAGAAGGGTAAGGAGGGGCTGAGGTAAAGTGAACGTTAGGGAGGGGCTGAGGTAGAGAGAACGGTAGAGACGGTTGAGGTAATGAGAACGGTAAGGAGGGGCTGAGGTAGAGAGAACGGTTGGGAGGGCTGAGGTAGAGAGAACGGTAGAGAGGGATTAGGTAGAGAGAACGGTAGGGAGGGCTGAGGTAGAGAGAACGGTAGAGAGGGTTGAGGTAAAGAGAACGGTAAGGAGGGGTTGAGGTAAAGAGAACGGTAGTGAGGGGCTAAGGTAGAGAGAACGGTAGAGAGGGCTGAGGTAAAGAGAACGGTTGGAAGGGGCTGAGGTAGAGAGGACGGTAGGGAGGGGCTGAAGTAGAGAGAACGGTAGGGAGGGGCTGAGGTAGAGAGAACGGTAGGGAGGGGCTGAGGTAGAGAGAACAGTAAGGAAAGGCTGAGGTAATAAGAACGGAAGGGAGGGGCTGAGGCAGAGAGAACGGTAGGGAGAAGCCGAGATAGTAAGAACGGTAAGGAGGGGCTGAGGTAGTAAGAACGGTAAAGAGGGGCTGAGGTAGAGAGAACGGTAGGGAGGAGCTGAGGTAGAGAGAACGGTAAGGAGGTGCTGAGGTAGAGAGAACGGTAAGGAGGGGCTGAGGTAGAGAGAACTATAGGGAGGTGCTGAGGTAGAAAGAACGGTAGGGAGGGGCTTTGGGTGAAAGAACGGTATGGAGGGGCTGAGGTAGTAAGAACAATAGGGAGGTGCTGAGGTAGCGAGAACGGTATGGAGGGGCTGAGGTAGAGAGAACGGTAAGGAGGGGCTGAGGTAGAGAGAATGGAAGGGAAGGGTTGAGGTAGAGAGAACGGTAGAGAGGGGCTGAGGTAGAGAGAATGGTAAGAATTAGCTGAGGTAGTAAGAACTGTAGGGAGGGGCTGAGGTAGAGAGAACGGTAGGGAGGGGCTGAGGTAGAGAGAACGGTAAGGAGGGGCTGAGGTAGTAAAAACTGTAGGGAGGGGTTGAGGTAGAGAGAATGGTAGGGAGGGCTGAGGGGATGAGAACGGTAGGGAGGGGCTGAGGTAGAGAGAATGGTAGGGAGGAGCCGAGGTAGATAGAACGGTAGAGAGGGCTGAGGTAGAGAGAACGGTAGAGAAGGTTGAGGTAGAGAGAACGGTAGGGAGGGCTGAGGTAAAGAGAACAATAGAGAGGTGCTGAGGTAGAGAGAACGGTAGGGAGGGCTGAGGTAAAGGGAACGGTAGGGAGGGGCTGAGGTAGAGAGAACGGTAGGTAGGGCTGAGGTAAAGAGAACGGTAGGGAGCGGCTGAGGTAGAGAGAACGGTAGGGAAGTGCTGAGGTAGAGAGAACGGTAGGGAGGGGCTGAGGTAAAGAGAACGGTAAGGAGGGGCTAAGGTAGTAAGAACGGTAGGGAGGGGCAGAGGCAGTAAGAACGGTAGGGAGGGGGCTGAGGTAGTAAGAAGGGTAGGGAGGGGCTGAGGCAGAGAGAACGGTAGGGAGGTGCTGAGGTAGTAAGAACGGTAGGGAGGGGCTGAGGAAGAGAGAACAGTACGGAGGTGCTGAGGTAGAGAGAAAGGTAAGGAGGGCTGAGGTAGAGAGAACGGTAGGGAGGTGCTGAGGTAGAGAGAACGGTAGGGAAGGGCTGAGGTAAAGAGAACGGTAGGGAGAGGCTGAGGTAGAGAGAACGGTAGAGAGGGTTGAGGTAAAGAGAACGGTAGGGAGGGCTGAGATAAAGAGAACGGTACGGAGGAGCTGAGTTAGAGAGAACGGTAGGTAGGGCTGAGGTAAAGAAAACGGTAGGGAGGTGCTGAGGTAGAGAGAACGGTAGGGAGGGCTGAGGTAGAGAGAACGGTAGGGAGGGGCTGAGGTAGAGAGAACAGTAGTGAGGTGCTGAGGTAGAGAGAACGGTAGGGAGGGGCTGAGGTAGAGAGAACGGTAGGGAGAAGCTGAGGCAAAGAGAACGGTAGGGTGGGGCTTAGGTAGTAAGAACGGTAGGGAGGGGGCTGAGGTAGTAAGAAGGGTAGGGAGGGGCTGAGGCAGAGAGAACGGTAGGGAGGTGCTGAGGAAGAGAGAACAGTAGGGAGGGGCTGAGGTAGTAAGAACGGAAGGGAGGGTCTGAGGTAGTAAGAACAGTAGGGAGGGGCTAAGGTAGAGAGAACGGTAGGGCAGTGCTGAGGTAGAGAGAACGGTAGGGAGGTGCTGAGGTAGAGAGAACGGTAAGGAAGGGCTGAGGTAGTAAGAACGGTAGGGAGGGGCTGAGGTAGTAAGAACGGTAGGGAGGGGCTGAGGCTGAGAGAAGGATAGGGAGGTGCTGAGGTGGAGAGAACGGTAGGGAGGGGCTGAGGTAGAGAGAACGGTAGGGAGGTGCTGAGGTAGAGAAAACGGTAGGGAGGGCCTGAGGTAGTAAGAACGGTAGGGAGTGGCTGAGGCAGAGAGAACGGTTGGGAGGGGCTGAGGCAGAGATAATGGTAGGGTGGAGTTGAGGTACAGAGAACGGTAGGGAGGAGCTAAGGTAGTAATAACGGTAGGGAGGTGCTGAGACAGAGAGAACGGTAGGGAGGTGCTGAGGTAGAGAGAACGGTAGGGAGGGGCTGAGGTAGAGAGAACGGTAGGGAGGAGCTGAGATAGAGAGAACGGTAGGGAGGAGCTGAGGTAGAGAGAACGGTAGGGAGCAGGTGAGGTAGTAAGAACGGTAGGGAGGAGCTGAGGTAGAGAGAACGGTAGGGAGGAGCTAAGGTAGTAAGAACGGTAGGGAGGGGCTAAGGTAGTAAAAACGGTAGGGAGGAGCTGAGGTAGAGAGAACGGTAGGGAGGTGCTGTGGTAGAGAGAACGGTAGGGAGGGGCTGAGGTAGAGAGAACGGTAGGGTGGGGCTGAGGTAGTAACAACTGTAGAGAGGGGCTGAGGTAGAAAGAACGGTAGGGAAGTGCTGAGGTAAAGAGAACGGTAGGGAGGGGCTGAGGTAAAGAGAACGGTAGGGTGGGGCTAAGATAGTAAGAACATTAGGGAGGGGCTGAGGTAGAGAGAACGGTTGGGAGGTGCTGAGGTAAAGAGAACGGTAGGGAGGGGCTGAGGTAGAGAGAACGGTAGGGAGGAGCTAAGCTAGTAAGAACGGTAGGGAAGGGCTGAGGTAGTAAGAACGGTAGGGAGGAACTGAGGTAGAGAGAACGGTAGGGAGGGGCTGAGGTAGAAAGAATGGTAGGGAGGTGCTGAGGTAGAGATAACGGTAGGGAGGGGCTGAAGTAGAGAAAACGGTAGGGAGGTGCTGAGGTAGTAAGAACGGTAGGGAGGGGCTGAGGTAGAGAGAACGGTAGGGAGGTGCTGAGGTAAAGAAACGGTAGGGAAGAGCTGAGGTAGAGAGAACGGTAGGGAGGGGCTGAGGTATAGAGAACGGTAAGGAGGGGCTGATGTAGTAAGAACTGTAAGGAGGGGCTGAGGTAGTAAGAACTAAAGGGAGGGGATGAGGTACAGAGAACGGCAGGGAGGGCTAAGGTAAAGAGAACGGCAGGGAGGCCTGACGTAAAGAGAACGGTAGAGAGGGCTGAGGTAAAGAGAACGGTAGGGAGGGGCTGAGGTAGAGAGAACAGTAGAGAGGGTGGAGGTAAAGAGAACGGTAGGGAGGGGCTGAGGTAGAAAGAACGGTAGGGAGTGCTGAGGTAGAGAGAACGGTAGAGAGGGTTGAGGTAAAGAGAACGGTAGGGAGGGGCTGAGGTAATGAGAACGGTAGGGAGGGGCTGAGGTAGAGAGAACGGTAGGGAGGGTTGAGGTAAAGAGAACGGTAGGGGGGGCTGAGGTAGAGAGAACGGTAGGGAGGGGCTGAAGTAGAGAGTACGGTAGGGAGGGGCTGATGTAGAGAGAACGGTAGGGAGGGGCTGAGGTAGAGAGAACAGTAAGGCGGGTCTGAGGTAGTAAGAACGGTAGGGAGGGGCTGAGGCAGAGAGAATGGTAGGGAGGAGCTGAGATAGTAAGAACGGTAGGGAGGGGCTGAGGTAGTAAGAACGGTAGGGAGGGGCTGAGGTAGAGAGAACGGTAAGGAGGAGCTGAGGTAGAGAGAACGATAGGGAGGTGCTGAGGTAGAGAGAACGGTAAGAAGGGGCTGAGGTAGAGAGAACGGTAGGGAGGTGCTGAGGTAGAGAGAACGGTATGGAGGGGCTGAGGTAAAGAGAACAGTATGGAGGGGCTGAGGTAGTAAGAACGGTAGGGAGGTGCTGAGGTAGCGAGTACGGTAGGGAGGGGCAGAGGTAGAGAGAACGGTAGGGAGGGGCTGAGGTAGAGAGAATGGAAGGGAAGGGTTGAGGCAGAGAGAACGGTATTGAGGTGCTGAAGTAGAGAGAACGGTAGAGAGGGGCTGAGGTAGAGAGAACGGTAGGGAGGGCTGAGGTGATGAGAACGGTAGGGAGGGGCTGAGGTAGAGAGAACGGTAGGGAGGGCTGAGGTAAAGAGAACGGTAGGGAGGAGCATAGGTAGTGAGAACGGTAGGGAGGGGCTGAGGTAGAGAGAACGGTAGAGAGGGTTGAGGAAGAGAGAACGGTAGGGAGGGCTGAGGTAGAGAGAACGGTAGAGAGGGTCGAGGAAGAGAGAACGGTAGGGAGGGCTGAGGTAGAGAGAACGGTAGAGAAGGTTGAGGTAGAGAGAACGGTAAGGAGGGCTGAGGTAAAGAGAACGGTAGGGAAGAGCTGAGGTAGAGAGAACGGTAGGGAGGGGTGAGGTAAAGAGAACGGTAGGGAGGGACTGAGGTAGCGAGAACGGTAGGGCGGGCTGAGGTAAAGAGAACGGTAAGGAGGGGCTGAGGTAGAGAGAACGGTAGGGAGGGCTGAGGTAAAGAGAACGGTAGGGAGCGGCAGAGGTAGAGAGAACGGTAGGGAAGTGCTAAGGTAGAGAGATAGGTAGGGAGGTGCTGAGGTAGAGAGAACGGTAAGGAGGGTCTGAGGTAGAGAGAACTGTAAGGACGGGCTGAGGTAGAGAGAACGGTAGGTAGGGGCTGAGGTAGAGAGAACGGTAGGGAGGGTCTGAGGTAGAGAGAACGGTAGGGAGGGGCTGAGGTAGAGAGAAAGGTAGGGAGGTGCTGAGGTAAAGAGAACGGTAGGAAGGTGCTGAGCTGAGGTAGAGAGAAGGGTAAGGAGGGCTGAGGTAAAGAGAACGGTAGGGAGGGGCTGAGGTAGAGAGAACGGTAGGGAGGGTGTAGGTAAAGAGAACGGTAGGGAGGGCTGAGGTAAAGAGACCGGTAGGGAGGGGATGAGGTAGAGAGGACGGTAGGGAGGGCTGAGGTAGAGAGAATATAGAATAGAGAGAAAATAGAGAGAATATAGAATAGAGAGAAAATTATATACGCTACATACTCATACGTGAGCAATAATATACATTCCCAGACATTTAATACACTCTTATTAAAGGCAGGTAGGCAGGTGTTGAGGTAGCGAGAACGGTAGGGAGGGGCTGAGGTAGTAAGAACGGTATGGAGGGGCTGAGGCAGAGAGAACGGTAGGGAGGGGCTGAGGCAGAGAGAACGGTAGGAAGGAGCTGAGGCAGAGAGAACGGTAGGGAGGGGCTGAGATAGAGAGAACGTTAGAGAGGAGCTAAGGTAGTAAGAACGGTAGGGAGGGGCTGAGGCAGAGAGAACGGTAGGAAGGAGCTGAGGCAGAGAGAACGGTAGGGAGGAGCTGAGGTAGTAAGAACGGTAGGGAGGAGCTGAGATAGAGAGAACGGTAGAGAGGAGCTAAGGTAGTAAGAACGGTAGGGAGGGGCTGAGGCAGAGAGAACGGTAGGGAGGAGCTGAGGCAGAGGGAACGGTAGGGAGGAGCTGAGGCAGAGAGAACAGTAGGGAGGAGCTGAGATAGTAAGAACGGTAGGGAGGGGCTGAGGTAGTAAGAACGGAAGGGAGGAGCTGCGGCAGAGAGAACGGTAGGGAGGTGCTGAGGTAGTAAGAACGGGAGGGAGGGGCTGAGGTAGTAAGAACGGAAGGGAGGAGCTGAGGTAGTAAGAACAGTTGGGAGGGGCTGAGGTAGAGAGAACGGTAGGGAGGAGCTGAGGTAGAGAGAACGGTAGGAAGGAGCTAAGGTAGTAAGAAAGGTAGGGAGGGGCTGAGGTAGAGAGAACGGTAGGGAGATGCTGAGGAAGAGAGAACGGTAGGGAGGGCTGAGGTAGAGAGAACGGTAGTGAGGGGCTGAGGTGGAGAGAACGGTAGGGAGGTGCTGAGGTATAGAAAACGATAGGGAGGTGCTGAGGTAGAGAAAACGGTAAGGAAGGGCTGAAGTAGTAAGAACGGTAGGGAGATGCTGAGGAAGAGAGAACGGTAGGGAGGGGCTGAGGCTGAGAGAACGGTAGGGAGGAGCTGAGGTAGAGAGAACGGTAGGAAGGGGCTGAGGTAGAGAGAACGGTAGAGAGGAGCTGAGGTAGTAAGAACGGTAGAGAGGGGCTGAGGTAGAGAGAACGGTAAGGAGGGGCTGAGGTAGTAAGAACGGTAGGGAGGGGCTGAGGCAGAGAGAACGGTAAGAAGGAGCTGAGGCAGAGAGAACGGTAGGGAGGAGCTGAGGTAGTAAGAACGGTAGGGTGGAGCTGAGATAGAAAGAACGGTAGGGAGGAGCTGAGGCAGATAGAACGGTAGGGAGGAGCTGAGGCAGAGAGAACGGTAGGGAGGAACTGAGGTAGTAAGAACGGTAGGGAGGGGCTGAGGTAATGAGAACGGTAGGGAGGGGCTGAGGTAGAGAGAACGGTAAGGGAGGGGCTGAGGTAGTAAGAACGGTACGGAGGGGCTGAGGCAGAGAGAACGGTAGGGAGGATCTGAGGCAGAGAGAACGGTAGGGAGGGGGCTGAGATAGTAAGAACGGTAGGGAGGGGCTGAGGCAGAGAGAGAACGGTAGGGAGGTGCTGAGGTAGAAAGAAAGGTAGAGAGGGGCTGATGTAGTAAGAACGCGAGGGAGGAGCTGAGGTAGTAAGAACAGTAGGGAGGGGCTGAGGTAGAGAGAACGGTAGGGAGGTGCTGAGGTAGAGAGAACGGTAGGCAGGGGCTGAGGTAGAGAGAACGGTAGGGAGGTGCTGA
This sequence comes from Procambarus clarkii, assembly GCF_040958095.1. Lineage (NCBI taxonomy): Eukaryota > Metazoa > Arthropoda > Malacostraca > Decapoda > Cambaridae > Procambarus > Procambarus clarkii. Next base: position 37,285,347 of record NC_091157.1, read on the forward strand.
GGTAGAGAGAACGGTAGGGAGGGCTGAGGTAGAGAGGAAGGTAGGGAGGTGCTGAGGTAGAGAGAACGGTAAGGAAGGGCTGAAGTAGTAAAAACGGTAGGGAGGGGCTGAGGTAGTAAGAAGGTAGGGAGGGGCTGAGGCTGAGAGAACGGTAGGGAGGAGCTGAGGTAGAGAGAACGGTAGGGAGGGGCTGAGGTAGAGAGAATGGTAGAGAGGAGCTGAGGTAGTAAGAACGGTAGGGAGGGGCTGAGGTAGAGAGAACGGTAAGGAGGGGCTGAGGTAGTAAGAACGGTAGGGAGGCGATGAGGTAGAGAGAACGGTAGGGAGATGCTGAGGTAGAGAGAAAGGTGGGGAGGGGCTGAGGTAGAGAGAACGGTAGGGAGGTGCTGAGGTAGAGAGAACGGTAGGGAGGGGATGAGGAAGTAAGAACGGTAGGGAGGGGCTGAGGTAGTAAGAACGGTAGGGGGGAGCTAAGGTAGTAAGAACGGTAGGGATGTGCTGAGGCAAAGAGAACTGAAGGGAGGTGCTGAGGTAGTAAGAACGGTAGGGAGGGGCTGAGGCAGAGAGAACAGTAGGGAGGAGCTGAGGCAGAGACAACGGTAGGGAGGAACTGAGGTAGTAAGAACGGTAGGGAGGGGCTGAGGCAGAGAGAACGGTAGGGAGGAGCTGAGGCAGAGAGAACGGTAGGGAGGAATTGAGGTAGAAAGAACGGTAGGGAGAGGCTGAGGCAGAGAGAACGGTAGGGAGGAGCTGAGGCAGAGAGGACGGTAGGGAGGGGCTGAGGTAGTAAGAACGGTAGGGAGAGGGCTGAGGTAGTAAGAACGGTAGAGAAGGGCTGAGGCAGAGAGAACGGTAGGGAGGTGCTGAGGTAGTAAGAACGGTAGGGAGGGGCTGAGGTAGTAAGAACGGAAGGGAGGGGCTGAGGTAGTTAGAACAGTAGGGAGGGGCTGATGTAGTAAGAACGGAAGGGAGGGGCTGAGGTAGAGAGAACAGTAGGGAGGGGCTGAGGTAGAGAGAACGGTAGGGAGGTGCTGAGGTAGAGAGAACGGTAGGGAGGGCTGAGGTAGAGAGAACGGTAGTGAGGGGCTGTGGTAGAGAGAACGGTGGGGAGGTGCTGAGGTAGAGAGAACGGTAGGGAGGTGCTGAGTTAGAGAGAACGGTAAGGAAGGGCTGAGGTAGTAAGAATGGTAGGGAGGGGCTGAGGTAGTAAGAACGGTAGGGAGGGGCTGAGGTAGAGAGAACGGTAAGGAGGGGCTGAGGTAGAGAGAACGGTAGAGAGGAGCTGAGGTAAAAAGAACGGTAGGGAGGGGCTGAGGAAGAGAGAACGGTAGGGTGGGGCTGAGGTAGTAAGAACGGTAGGGAGGGGCTGAGGTAGAGAGAACGGTAGAGTGGGGCTGAGGTAGTAAGAACGGTAGGGAGGGGCTGAGGTAGAGAGAACGGTAGGGAGGTGCTGAGGTAAAGAGAACGGTAGGGAGGGGCTGAAGTAGAGAGAACGGTAAGGAGGAGCTGAGGTAGAGAGAACGGTAGGGAGGAGCTGAGGTAGTAAGAACGGTAGGGAGGAGCAAAGGCAGAGAGAACGGTAGGAAGGAGCTAAGGTAGTAAGAACGGTAGGGAGGGGCTGAAGCAGAGAGAACGGTAGGGTGGGGCTGAGGTAGTAAGAACGGTAGGGAGGGGCTGAGGTAGAGAGAACAGTTGGGAGGTGCTGAGGTAAAGAGAACGGTAGGGAGGGGCTGAGGTAGAGAGAACGGCAGGGATTAGCTAAGGTAGTAAGACTTGTAAGAAGGGGCTGAGGTAGTAAGAACGGTAGGGAGGAGCTGAGGTAGAGAGAACAGTAGGGAGGGGCTAAGATATAGAGAACGGTAGAAAGGTGCTGAGGTAGAGAGAACGGTAGGGGGGGGGCTGAGGTAGAGAGAACGGAAGGGAGGTGCTGAGGTAGTAAGAACGGTAGGGAGGGGCTGAGGTAGAGAGAACGGTAGGGAGGTGCTGAGGTAAAGAAACGGTAGGGAAGAGCTTAGGTAGAGAGAACGGTAGGGAGGGGCTGAGGTATAGAGAACGGTAAGGAGGGGCTGAGGTAGTAAGAACTGTAAGGAGGGGGCTGAGGTAGAGAGAACGGTAAGGAGGGTCTGAGGTATAGAGAAGGGTAAGGAGGGGCTGAGGTAAAGTGAACGTTAGGGAGGGGCTGAGGTAGAGAGAACGGTAGAGACGGTTGAGGTAATGAGAACGGTAAGGAGGGGCTGAGGTAGAGAGAACGGTTGGGAGGGCTGAGGTAGAGAGAACGGTAGAGAGGGATGAGGTAGAGAGAACGGTAGGGAGGGCTGAGGTAGAGAGAACGGTAGAGAGGGTTGAGGTAAAGAGAACGGTAAGGAGGGGTTGAGGTAAAGAGAACGGTAGTGAGGGGCTAAGGTAGAGAGAACGGTAGGGAGGGCTGAGGTAAAGAGAACGGTTGGGAGGGGCTGAGGTAGAGAGGACGGTAGGGAGGGGCTGAAGTAGAGAGAACGGTAGGGAGGGGCTGAGGTAGAGAGAACGGTAGGGAGGGGCTGAGGTAGAGAGAACAGTAAGGAGGGGCTGAGGTAATAAGAACGGAAGGGAGGGGCTGAGGCAGAGAGAACGGTAGGGAGAAGCCGAGATAGTAAGAACGGTAAGGAGGGGCTGAAGTAGTAAGAACGGTAAAGAGGGGCTGAGGTAGAGAGAACGGTAGGGAGGTGCTGAGGTAGAGAGAACGGTAAGGAGGGGCTGAGGTAGAGAGAACTATAGGGAGGTGCTGAGGTAGAAAGAACGGTAGGGAGGGGCTGAGGTAGAAAGAACGGTATGGAGGGGCTGAGGTAGTAAGAACAATAGGGAGGTGCTGAGGTAGCGAGAACGGTAGGGAGGGGCTGAGGTAGAGAGAACGGTAAGGAGGGGCTGAGGTAGAGAGAATGGAAGGGAAGGGTTGAGGTAGAGAGAACGGTAGAGAGGGGGCTGAGGTAGAGAGAATGGTAAGAACGAGCTGAGGTAGTAAGAACTGTAGGGAGGGGCTGAGGTAGAGAGAACGGTAGGGAGGGGCTGAGGTAGAGAGAACGGTAAGGAGGGGCTGAGGTAGTAAAAACTGTAGGGAGGGGTTGAGATAGAGAGAATGGTAGGGAGGGGCTGAGGTAGTGAGAACGGTAGGGAGGGATTGAGGTAGATAGAACGGTAGAGAGGGCTGAGGTAGAGAGAACGGTAGAGAGGGTTAAGGTAGAGAGAACGGTAGGGAGGGCTGAGGTAGAGAGAACGGTAGAGAAGGTTGAGGTAGAGAGAACGGTAGGGAGGGCTGAGGTAAAGAGAACAATAGAGAGGTGCTGAGATAGAGAGAACGGTAGGGAGGGCTGAGGTAAAGGGAACGGTAGGGAGGGGCTGAGGTAGAGAGAACGGTAGGTAGGGCTGAGGTAAAGAGAACGGTAGGGAGCGGCTGAGGTAGAGAGAACGGTAGGGAAGTGCTGAGGTAGAGAGAACGGTAGGGAGGGGCTGAGGTAAAGAGAACGGTAAGGAGGGGCTAAGGTAGTAAGAACGGTAGGGAGGGGCTGAGGTAGTAAGAACGGTAGGGAGGGGGCTGAGGTAGTATGAAGGGTAGGGAGGGGCTGAGGCAGAGAGAACGGTAGGGAGGAGCTGAGGTAGTAAGAACGGTAGGGAGGAGCTGAGATAGAGAGAACGGTAGAGAGGAGCTAAGGTAGTAAGAACGGTAGGGAGGGGCTGAGGCAGAGAGAACGGTAGGGAGGAGCTGAGGCAGAGAGAACGGTAGGGAGGAGCTGAGGCAAAGAGAACGGTAGGGAGGAGCTGAGATAGTAAGAACGGTAGGGAGGGGCTGAGGTAGTAAGAACGGAAGGGAGGAGCTGCGGCAGAGAGAACGGTAGGGAGGTGCTGAGGTAGTAAGAACGGTAGGGAGGGGCTGAGGTAGTAAGAACGGAAGGGAGGAGCTGAGGTAGTAAGAACAGTTGGGAGGGGCTGAGGTAGAGAGAACGGTAGGGAGGAGCTGAGGTAGAGAGAACGGTAGGAAGGAGCTAAGGTAGTAAGAAAGGTAGGGAGGGGCTGAGGTAGAGAGAACGGTAGGGAGATGCTGAGGAAGAGAGAACGGTAGGGAGGGCTGAGGTAGAGAGAACGGTAGGGAGGGGCTGAGGTGGAGAGAACGGTAGGGAGGTGCTGAGGTATAGAAAACGATAGGGAGGTGCTGAGGTAGAGAAAACGGTAAGGAAGGGCTGAAGTAGTAAGAACGGTAGGGAGATGCTGAGGAAGAGAGAACGGTAGGGAGGGGCTGAGGCTGAGAGAACGGTAGGGAGGAGCTGAGGTAGAGAGAACGGTAGGAAGGGGCTGAGGTAGAGAGAACGGTAGAGAGGAGCTGAGGTAGTAAGAACGGTAGAGAGGGGCTGAGGTAGAGAGAACGGTAAGGAGGGGCTGAGGTAGTAAGAACGGTAGGGAGGGGCTGAGGCAGAGAGAACGGTAGGAAGGAGCTGAGGCAGAGAGAACGGTAGGGAGGAGCTGAGGTAGTAAGAACGGTAGGGAGGAGCTGAGATAGAAAGAACGGTAGGGAGGAGCTGAGGCAGATAGAACGGTAGGGAGGAGCTGAGGCAGAGAGAACGGTAGGGAGGAACTGAGGTAGTAAGAACGGTAGGGAGGGGCTGAGGTAGAGAGAACAGTTGGGAGGTGCTGAGGTAAAGAGAACGGTAGGGAGGGGCTGAGGTAGAGAGAACGGCAGGGATTAGCTAAGGTAGTAAGACTTGTAAGAAGGGGCTGAGGTAGTAAGAACGGTAGGGAGGAGCTGAGGTAGAGAGAACAGTAGGGAGGGGCTAAGATATAGAGAACGGTAGAAAGGTGCTGAGGTAGAGAGAACGGTAGGGGGGGGGCTGAGGTAGAGAGAACGGTAGGGAGGTGCTGAGGTAGTAAGAACGGTAGGGAGGGGCTGAGGTAGAGAGAACGGTAGGGAGGTGCTGAGGTAAAGAAACGGTAGGGAAGAGCTTAGGTAGAGAGAACGGTAGGGAGGGGCTGAGGTATAGAGAACGGTAAGGAGGGGCTGAGGTAGTAAGAACTGTAAGGAGGGGGCTGAGGTAGAGAGAACGGTAAGGAGGGGCTGAGGTATAGAGAAGGGTAAGGAGGGGCTGAGGTAAAGTGAACGTTAGGGAGGGGCTGAGGTAGAGAGAACGGTAGAGACGGTTGAGGTAATGAGAACGGTAAGGAGGGGCTGAGGTAGAGAGAACGGTTGGGAGGGCTGAGGTAGAGAGAACGGTAGAGAGGGATGAGGTAGAGAGAACGGTAGGGAGGGCTGAGGTAGAGAGAACGGTAGAAAGGGTTGAGGTAAAGAGAACGGTAAGGAGGGGTTGAGGTAAAGAGAACGGTAGTGAGGGGCTAAGGTAGAGAGAACGGTAGGGAGGGCTGAGGTAAAGAGAACGGTTGGGAGGGGCTGAGGTAGAGAGGACGGTAGGGAGGGGCTGAAGTAGAGAGAACGGTAGGGAGGGGCTGAGGTAGAGAGAACGGTAGGGAGGGGCTGAGGTAGAGAGAACAGTAAGGAGGGGCTGAGGTAATAAGAACGGAAGGGAGGGGCTGAGGCAGAGAGAACGGTAGGGAGAAGCCGAGATAGTAAGAACGGTAAGGAGGGGCTGAGGTAGTAAGAACGGTAAAGAGGGGCTGAGGTAGAGAGAACGGTAGGGAGGTGCTGAGGTAGAGAGAACGGTAAGGAGGGGCTGAGGTAGAGAGAACTATAGGGAGGTGCTGAGGTAGAAAGAACGGTAGGGAGGGGCTGAGGTAGAAAGAACGGTATGGAGGGGCTGAGGTAGTAAGAACAATAGGGAGGTGCTGAGGTAGCGAGAACGGTAGGGAGGGGCTGAGGTAGAGAGAACGGTAAGGAGGGGCTGAGGTAGAGAGAATGGAAGGGAAGGGTTGAGGTAGAGAGAACGGTAGAGAGGGGGCTGAGGTAGAGAGAATGGTAAGAACGAGCTGAGGTAGTAAGAACTGTAGGGAGGGGCTGAGGTAGAGAGAACGGTAGGGAGGGGCTGAGGTAGAGAGAACGGTAAGGAGGGGCTGAGGTAGTAAAAACTGTAGGGAGGGGTTGAGATAGAGAGAATGGTAGGGAGGGCTGAGGTGATGAGAACGGTAGGGAGGGGCTGAGGTAGAGAGAATGGTAGGGAGGACTGAGGTAAAGAGAACGGTAGGGAGGGGCTGAGGTAGTGAGAACGGTAGGGAGGGATTGAGGTAGATAGAACGGTAGAGAGGGCTGAGGTAGAGAGAACGGTAGAGAGGGTTAAGGTAGAGAGAACGGTAGGGAGGGCTGAGGTAGAGAGAACGGTAGAGAAGGTTGAGGTAGAGAGAACGGTAGGGAGGGCTGAGGTAAAGAGAACAATAGAGAGGTGCTGAGATAGAGAGAACGGTAGGGAGGGCTGAGGTAAAGGGAACGGTAGGGAGGGGCTGAGGTAGAGAGAACGGTAGGTAGGGCTGAGGTAAAGAGAACGGTAGGGAGCGGCTGAGGTAGAGAGAACGGTAGGGAAGTGCTGAGGTAGAGAGAACGGTAGGGAGGGGCTGAGGTAAAGAGAACGGTAAGGAGGGGCTAAGGTAGTAAGAACGGTAGGGAGGGGCTGAGGTAGTAAGAACGGTAGGGAGGGGGCTGAGGTAGTAAGAAGGGTTGGGAGGGGCTGAGGCAGAGAGAACGGTAGGGAGGAGCTGAGGTAGTAAGAACGGTAGGGAGGAGCTGAGATAGAGAGAACGGTAGAGAGGAGCTAAGGTAGTAAGAACGGTAGGGAGGGGCTGAGGCAGAGAGAACGGTAGGGAGGAGCTGAGGCAGAGAGAACGGTAGGGAGGAGCTGAGGCAAAGAGAACGGTAGGGAGGAGCTGAGATAGTAAGAACGGTAGGGAGGGGCTGAGGTAGTAAGAACGGAAGGGAGGAGCTGCGGCAGAGAGAACGGTAGGGAGGTGCTGAGGTAGTAAGAACGGTAGGGAGGGGCTGAGGTAGTAAGAACGGAAGGGAGGAGCTGAGGTAGTAAGAACAGTTGGGAGGGGCTGAGGTAGAGAGAACGGTAGGGAGGAGCTGAGGTAGAGAGAACGGTAGGAAGGAGCTAAGGTAGTAAGAAAGGTAGGGAGGGGCTGAGGTAGAGAGAACGGTAGGGAGATGCTGAGGAAGAGAGAACGGTAGGGAGGGCTGAGGTAGAGAGAACGGTAGGGAGGGGCTGAGGTGGAGAGAACGGTAGGGAGGTGCTGAGGTATAGAAAACGATAGGGAGGTGCTGAGGTAGAGAAAACGGTAAGGAAGGGCTGAAGTAGTAAGAACGGTAGGGAGATGCTGAGGAAGAGAGAACGGTAGGGAGGGGCTGAGGCTGAGAGAACGGTAGGGAGGAGCTGAGGTAGAGAGAACGGTAGGAAGGGGCTGAGGTAGAGAGAACGGTAGAGAGGAGCTGAGGTAGTAAGAACGGTAGAGAGGGGCTGAGGTAGAGAGAACGGTAAGGAGGGGCTGAGGTAGTAAGAACGGTAGGGAGGGGCTGAGGCAGAGAGAACGGTAGGAAGGAGCTGAGGCAGAGAGAACGGTAGGGAGGAGCTGAGGTAGTAAGAACGGTAGGGAGGAGCTGAGGCAGATAGAACGGTAGGGAGGAGCTGAGGCAGAGAGAACGGTAGGGAGGAACTGAGGTAGTAAGAACGGTAGGGAGGGGCTGAGGTAATGAGAACGGTAGGGAGGGGCTGAGGTAGAGAGAACGGTAGGGAGGGGCTGAGGTAGTAAGAACGGTAGGGAGGGGCTGAGGCAGAGAGAACGGTAGGGAGGAGCTGAGGCAGAGAGAACGGTAGGGAGGGGGCTGAGATAGTAAGAACGGTAGGGAGGGGCTGAGGCAGAGAGAGAACGGTAGGGAGGTGCTGAGGTAGAAAGAAAGGTAGAGAGGGGCTGATGTAGTAAGAACGCGAGGGAGGAGCTGAGGTAGTAAGAACAGTAGGGAGGGGCTGAGGTAGAGAGAACGGTAGGGAGGTGCTGAGGTAGAGAGAACGGTAGGGAGGGGCTGAGGTAGAGAGAACGGTAGGGAGGTGCTGAGGTAGAGAGAACGGTAGGGAGGGCTGAGGTAGAGAGAAAGGTAGGGAGGTGCTGAGGTAGAGAGAACGGTAAGGAAGGGCTGAAGTAGTAAGAACGGTAGGGAGGGGCTGAGGTAGTAAGAAGGTAGGGAGGGGCTGAGGCTGAGAGAACGGTAGGGAGGAGCTGAGGTAGAGAGATCGGTAGGGAGGGGCTGAGGTAGAGAGAATGGTAGAGAGGAGCTGAGGTAGTAAGAACGGTAGGGAGGGGCTGAGGTAGAGAGAACGGTAAGGAGGGGCTGAGGTAGTAAGAACGGTAGGGAGGCGATGAGGTAGAGAGAACGGTAGGGAGATGCTGAGGTAGAGAGAAAGGTAGGGAGGGGCTGAGGTAGAGAGAACGGTAGGGAGGTGCTGAGGTAGAGAGAACGGTAGGGAGGGGATGAGGAAGTAAGAACGGTAGGGAGGGGCTGAGGTAGTAAGAACGGTAGGGGGGAGCTAAGGTAGTAAGAACGGTAGGGATGTGCTGAGGCAAAGAGAACTGAAGGGAGGTGCTGAGGTAGTAAGAACGGTAGGGAGGGGCTGAGGCAGAGAGAACAGTAGGGAGGAGCTGAGGCAGAGACAACGGTAGGGAGGAACTGAGGTAGTAAGAACGGTAGGGAGGGGCTGAGGCAGAGAGAACGGTAGGGAGGAGCTGAGGCAGAGAGAACGGTAGGAAGGAATTGAGGTAGAAAGAACGGTAGGGAGAGGCTGAGGCAGAGAGAACGGTAGGGAGGAGCTGAGGCAGAGAGGACGGTAGGGAGGGGCTGAGGTAGTAAGAACGGTAGGGAGAGGGCTGAGGTAGTAAGAACGGTAGAGAAGGGCTGAGGCAGAGAGAACAGTAGGGAGGTGCTGAGGTAGTAAGAACGGTAGGGAGGGGCTGAGGTAGTAAGAACGGAAGGGAGGGGCTGAGGTAGTTAGAACAGTAGGGAGGGGCTGATGTAGTAAGAACGGAAGGGAGGGGCTGAGGTAGAGAGAACAGTAGGGAGGGGCTGAGGTAGAGAGAACGGTAGGGAGGTGCTGAGGTAGAGAGAACGGTAGGGAGGGCTGAGGTAGAGAGAACGGTTGTGAGGGGCTGAGGTAGAGAGAACGGTGGGGAGGTGCTGAGGTAGAGAGAACGGTAGGGAGGTGCTGAGTTAGAGAGAACGGTAAGGAAGGGCTGAGGTAGTAAGAATGGTAGGGAGGGGCTGAGGTAGTAAGAACGGTAGGGAGGGGCTGAGGTAGAGAGAACGGTAAGGAGGGGCTGAGGTAGAGAGAACGGTAGAGAGGAGCTGAGGTAAAAAGAACGGTAGGGAGGGGCTGAGGAAGAGAGAACGGTAGGGTGGGGCTGAGGTAGTAAGAACGGTAGGGAGGGGCTGAGGTAGAGAGAACGGTAGAGTGGGGCTGAGGTAGTAAGAACGGTAGGGAGGGGCTGAGGTAGAGAGAACGGTAGGGAGGTGCTGAGGTAAAGAGAACGGTAGGGAGAGGCTGAAGTAGAGAGAACGGTAAGGAGGAGCTGAGGTAGAGAGAACGGTAGGAAGGAGCTAAGGTAGTAAGAACGGTAGGGAGGGGCTGAGGCAGAGAGAACGGTAGGGTGGGGCTGAGGTAGTAAGAACGGTAGGGAGGGGCTGAGGTAGAGAGAACAGTTGGGAGGTGCTGAGGTAAAGAGAACGGTAGGGAGGGGCTGAGGTAGAGAGAACGGCAGGGATTAGCTAAGGTAGTAAGACTTGTAAGAAGGGGCTGAGGTAGTAAGAACGGTAGGGAGGAGCTGAGGTAGAGAGAACAGTAGGGAGGGGCTAAGATATAGAGAACGGTAGAAAGGTGCTGAGGTAGAGAGAACGGTAGGGGGGGGCTGAGGTAGAGAGAACGGTAGGGAGGTGCTGAGGTAGTAAGAACGGTAGGGAGGGGCTGAGGTAGAGAGAACGGTAGGGAGGTGCTGAGGTAAAGAAACGGTAGGGAAGAGCTTAGGTAGAGAGAACGGTAGGGAGGGGCTGAGGTATAGAGAACGGTAAGGAGGGGCTGAGGTAGTAAGAACTGTAAGGAGGGGGCTGAGGTAGAGAGAACGGTAAGGAGGGGCTGAGGTATAGAGAAGGGTAAGGAGGGGCTGAGGTAAAGTGAACGTTAGGGAAGGGCTGAGGTAGAGAGAACGGTAGAGACGGTTGAGGTAATGAGAACGGTAAGAAGGGGCTGAGGTAGAGAGAACGGTTGGGAGGGCTGAGGTAGAGAGAACGGTAGAGAGGGATGAGGTAGAGAGAACGGTAGGGAGGGCTGAGGTAGAGAGAACGGTAGAGAGGGTTGAGGTAAAGAGAACGGTAAGGAGGGGTTGAGGTAAAGAGAACGGTAGAGAGGGGCTAAGGTAGAGAGAACGGTATTGAGGGCTGAGGTAAAGAGAACGGTTGGGAGGGGCTGAGGTAGAGAGGACGGTAGGGAGGGGCTGAAGTAGAGAGAACGGTAGGGAGGGGCTGAGGTAGAGAGAACGGTAGGGAGGGGCTGAGGTAGAGAGAACAGTAAGGAGGGGCTGAGGTAATAAGAACGGAAGGGAGGGGCTGAGGCAGAGAGAACGGTAGGGAGAAGCCGAGATAGTAAGAACGGTAAGGAGGGGCTGAGGTAGTAAGAACGGTAAAGAGGGGCTGAGGTAGAGAGAACGGTAGGGAGGAGCTGAGGTAGAGAGAACGGTAAGGAGGTACTGAGGTAGAGAGAACGGTAAGGAGGGGCTGAGGTAGAGAGAACTATAGGGAGGTGCTGAGGTAGAAAGAACGGTAGGGAGGGGCTGAGGTAGAAAGAACGGTATGGAGGGGCTGAGGAAGTAAGAACAATAGGGAGGTGCTGCGGTAGCGAGAACGGTAGGGAGGGGCTGAGGTAGAGAGAACGGTAAGGAGGGGCTGAGGTAGAGAGAATGGAAGGGAAGGGTTGAGGTAGAGAGAACGGTAGAGAGGGGCTGAGGTAGAGAGAATGGTAAGAACGAGCTGAGGTAGTAAGAACTGTAGGGAGGGGCTGAGGTAGAGAGAACGGTAGGGAGGGGCTGAGGTAGAGAGAACGGTAAGGAGGGGCTGAGGTAGTAAAAACTGTAGGGAGGGGTTGAGATAGAGAGAATGGTAGGGAGGGCTGAGGTGATGAGAACGGTAGGGAGGGGCTGAGGTAGAGAGAATGGTAGGGAGGACTGAGGTAAAGAGAACGGTAGAGAGGGGCTGAGGTAGTGAGAACGGTAGGGAGGGATTGAGGTAGATAGAACGGTAGAGAGGGCTGAGGTAGAGAGAATGGTAGAGAGGGTTAAGGTAGAGAGAACGGTAGGGAGGGCTGAGGTAGAGAGAACGGTAGAGAAGGTTGAGGTAGAGAGAACGGTAGGGAGGGCTGAGGTAAAGAGAACAATAGAGAGGTGCTGAGGTAGAGAGAACGGTAGGGAGGGCTGAGGTAAAGGGAACGGTGGGGAGGGGCTGAGGTAGAGAGAACGGTAGGTAGGGCTGAGGTAAAGAGAACGGTAGGGAGCGGCTGAGGTAGAGAGAACGGTAGGGAAGTGCTGAGGTAGAGAGAACGGTAGGGAGAGGCTGAGGTAAAGAGAACGGTAAGGAGGGGCTAAGGTAGTAAGAACGGTAGGGAGGGGCTGAGGTAGTAAGAACGGTAGGGAGGGGGCTGAGGTAGTAAGAAGGGTAGGGAGGGTCTGAGGCAGAGAGAACGGTAGGGAGGTGCTGAGGTAGTAACAACGGTAGGGAGGGGCTGAGGAAGAGAGAACAGTACGGAGGTGCTGAGGTAGAGAGAAAGGTAAGGAGGGCTGAGGTAGAGAGAACGGTAGGGAGGTGCTGAGGTAGAGAGAACGGTAGGGAAGGGCTGAGGTAAAGAGAACGGTAGGGAGAGGCTGAGGTAGACAGAACGGTAGAGAGGGTTGAGGTAAAGAGAACGGTAGGGAGGGCTGAGATAAAGAGAACGGTACGGAGGAGCTGAGTTAGAGAGAACGGTAGGTAGGGCTGAGGTAAAAAAAACGGTAGGGAGGTGCTGAGGTAGAGAGAACGGTAGGGAGGGCTGAGGTAGAGAGAACGGTAGGGAGGGGCTGAGGTAGAGAGAACGGTAGGGAGGTGCTGAGGTAGAGAGAACGGTAGGGAGGTTCTCAGGTAGAGAGATCGGTAGGGAAGGGCTGAGGTAGTAAGAATGGAAGAGAGGGGCTGAGGTAGTAAGAACGGTAGGGAGGGGCTGAGGCTGAGAGAACGGTAGGGAGGAGATGAGGTAGAGAGAACGGTAGGGAGGGGCTGAGGTAGAGAGAACGGTAGAGAGGAACTGAGGTAGTAAGAATGGTAGGGAGGGGCTAAGGTAGAGAGAACAGTAGTGAGGTGCTGAGGTAGAGAGAACGGTAGGGAGAAGCTGAGGCAAAGAGAACGGTAGGGTGGGGCTTAGGTAGTAAGAACGGTAGGGAGGGGGCTGAGGTAGTAAGAAGGGTAGGGAGGGGCTGAGGCAGAGAGAACGGTAGGGAGGTGCTGAGGTAGAGAGAACAGTAGGGAGGGGCTGAGGTAGTAAGAACGGAAGGGAGGGTCTGAGGTAGTAAGAACAGTAGGGAGGGGCTAAGGTAGAGAGAACGGTAGGGCAGTGCTGAGGTAGAGAGAACGGTAGGGAGGTGCTGAGGTAGAGAGAACGGTAAGGAAGGGCTGAGGTAGTAAGAACGTTAGGGAGGGGCTGAGGTAGTAAGAACGGTAGGGAGGGGCTGAGGCTGAGAGAAGGATAGGGAGGTGCTGAGGTAGAGAGAACGGTAGGGAGGGGCTGAGGTAGAGAGAACGGTAGGGAGGTGCTGAGGTAGAGAAAACGGTAGGGAGGGCCTGAGGTAGTAAGAACGGTAGGGAGTGGCTGAGGCAGAGAGAACGGTTGGGAGGGGCTGAGGCAGAGATAATGGTAGGGTGGAGTTGAGGTAGAGAGAACATTAGGGAGGAGCTAAGGTAGTAATAACGGTAGGGAGGTGCTGAGACAGAGTGAACGGTAGGGAGGTGCTGAGGTAGAGAGAACGGTAGGGAGGGGCTGAGGTAGAGAGACCGGTAGGGAGGAGCTGAGGTAGAGAGAACGGTAGGGAGGAGCTGAGGTAGAGAGAACGGTAGGGAGCAGGTGAGGTAGTAAGAACGGTAGGGAGGAGCTGAGGTAGAGAGAACGGTAGGGAGGAGCTAAGGTAGTAAGAACGGTAGGGAGGGGCTAAGGTAGTAAAAAAAGGTAGGGAGGAGCTAAGGTAGAGAGAACGGTAGGGAGGTGCTGTGGTAGAGAGAACGGTAGGGAGGGGCTGAGGTAGAGAGAACGGTAGGGTGGGGCTGAGGTAGTAACAACTGTAGATAGGGGCTGAGGTAGAGAGAACGGTAGGGAAGTGCTGAGGTAAAGAGAACGGTAGGGAGGGGCTGAGGTAAAGAGAACGGTAGGGTGGGGCTAAGATAGTAAGAACATTAGGGAGGGGCTGAGGTAGAGAGAACGGTTGGGAGGTGCTGAGGTAAAGAGAACGGTAGGGAGGGGCTGAAATAGAGAGAACGGTAGGGAGGAGGTAAGGTAGTAAGAACGGTAGGGAAGGGCTGAGGTAGTAAGAACGGTAGGGAGGAACTGAGGTAGAGAGAACGGTAGGGAGGGGCTGAGGTAGAAAGAATGGTAGGGAGGTGCTGAGGTAGAGAGAACGGTAGGGAGGGGCTGAAGTAGAGAAAACGGTATGGAGGTGCTGAGGTAGTAAGAACGGTAGGGAGGGGCTGAGGTAGAGAGAACGGTAGGGAGGTGCTGAGGTAAAGAAACGGTAGGGAAGAGCTGAGGTAGAGAGAACGGTAAGGAGGGGCTGAGGTATAGAGAACGGTAAGGAGGGGCTGATGTAGTAAGAACTGTAAGGAGGGGCTGAGGTAGTAAGAACTAAAGGGAGGGGATGAGGTACAGAGAACGGCAGGGAGGGCTAAGGTAAAGAGAACGGCAGGGAGGCCTGACGTAAAGAGAACGGTAGAGAGGGCTGAGGTAAAGAGAACGGTAGGGAGGGGCTGAGGTAGAGAGAACAGTAGAGAGGGTGGAGGTAAAGAGAACGGTAGGGAGGGGCTGAGGTAGAAAGAACGGTAGGGAGTGCTGAGGTAGAGAGAACGGTAGAGAGGGTTGAGGTAGAGAGAACGGTAGGGAGGGCTGAGGTAGAGAGAACGGTAGAGAGGGTTGAGGTAAAGAGAACGGTAGGGAGGGGCTGAGGTAATGAGAGCGGTAGGGAGGGGCTGAGGTAGAGAGAACGGTAGGGAGGGTTGAGGTAAAGAGAACGGTAGGGGGGGCTGAGGTAGAGAGAACGGTAGGGAGGGGCTGAAGTAGAGAGTACGGTAGGGAGGGGCTGATGTAGAGAGAACGGTAGGGAGGGGCTGAGGTAGAGAGAACAGTAAGGCGGGTCTGAGGTAGTAAGAACGATAGGGAGGGGCTGAGGCAGAGAGAATGGTAGGGAGGAGCTGAGATAGTAAGAACGGTAGGGAGGGGCTGAGGTAGTAAGAACGGTAGGGAGGGGCTGAGGTAGAGAGAACGGTAAGGAGGAGCTGAGGTAGAGAGAACGATAGGGAGGTGCTGAGGTAGAGAGAACGGTAGGGAGGTGCTGAGGTAGAGAGAACGGTATGGAGGGGCTGAGGTAAAGAGAACAGTATGGAGGGGCTGAGGTAGTAAGAACGGTAGGGAGGTGCTGAGGTAGCGAGTACGGTAGGGAGGGGCAGAGGTAGAGAGAACGGTAGGGAGGGGCTGAGGTAGAGAGAATGGAAGGGAAGGGTTGAGGCAGAGAGAACGGTATTGAGGTGCTGAAGTAGAGAGAACGGTAGAGAGGGGCTGAGGTAGAGAGAACGGCAAGAACGAGCTGAGGTAGTAAGAACTGTATATAGGGAGGGGCTGAGGTAGAGAGAACGGTAGGGAGGGCTGAGGTGATGAGAACGGTAGGGAGGGGCTGAGGTAGAGAGAACGGTAGGGAGGGCTGAGGTAAAGAGAACGGTAGGGAGGAGCATAGGTAGTGAGAACGGTAGGGAGGGGCTGAGGTAGAGAGAACGGTAGAGAGGGTTGAGGAAGAGAGAACGGTAGGGAGGGCTGAGGTAGAGAGAACGGTAGAGAGGGTCGAGGAAGAGAGAACTGTAGGGAGGGCTGAGGTAGAGAGAACGGTAGAGAAGGTTGTGGTAGAGAGAACGGTAAGGAGGGCTGAGGTAAAGAGAACGGTAGGGAAGAGCTGAGGTAGAGTGAACGGTAGGGAGGGGTGAGGTAAAGAGAACGGTAAGGAGGGGCTGAGGTAGAGAGAACGGTAGGGAGGGCTGAGGTAAAGAGAACGGTAGGGAGCGGCAGAGGTAGAGAGAACGGTAGGGAAGTGCTAAGGTAGAGAGATAGGTAGGGAGGTGCTGAGGTAGAGAGAACGGTAGGGAGGGTCTGAGGTAGAGAGAACTGTAAGGACGGGCTGAGGTAGAGAGAACGGTAGGTAGGGGCTGAGGTAGAGAGAACGGTAGGGAGGGTCTGAGGTAGAGAGAACGGTAGGGAGGGGCTGAGGTAGAGAGAAAGGTAGGGAGGTGCTGAGGTAAAGAGAACGGTAGGAAGGTGCTGAGCTGAGGTAGAGAGAAGGGTAAGGAGGGCTGAGGTAAAGAGAACGGTAGGGAGGGGCTGAGGTAGAGAGAACGGTAGGGAGGGTGTAGGTAAAGAGAACGGTAGGGAGGGCTGAGGTAAAGAGACCGGTAGGGAGGGGCTGAGGTAGAGAGGACGGTAGGGAGGGCTGAGGTAGAGAGAACGGTAGGGAGTGCTGAGGTAGAGAGAACGGTAGGGAGGGGCTGAGGTAGAGAGAACGGTAGGGAGAGCTGAGGTAAAGAGAACGGTAAGGAGGGGCTGACGTAGAGAGAACGGTAGAGAGGGCTGAGGTAAAGAGAACGGTATGGAGGGGCTGTGGTTATGAGAACGGTAAGGAGGGCTGAGGTAAAGAGAACGGTAGGGGGGAGGCTGAGGTAGAGAGAACCTTAGGGAGGGGCTGAGGTAGAGAGAACGGTAGGGAGGGGCTGAGGTAGAGAGAACGGTAGGGAGGGGCTGAGGTAAAGAGAACGGTAGGGAAGGCTGAGGTAAAGAGAACGGTAGGAAGGTGCTGAGCTGAGGTAGAGAGAAGGGTAGGGAGGGCTGAGGTAAAGAGAACGGTAGGGAGGGGCTGAGGTAGAGAGAACGGTAGGGAGGGTGTAGGTAAAGAGAACGGTAGGGAGGGCTGAGGTAAAGAGACCGGTAGGGAGGGGCTGAGGTAAAGAGACCGGTAGGGAGGGGCTGAGGTAGAGAGAACGGTAGGGAGGGCTGAGGTAGAGAGAACGGTTGGGAGTGCTGAGGTAGAGAGAACGGTAGGGAGGGGCTGAGGTAGAGAGAACGGTAGGGAGAGCTGAGGTAAAGAGAACGGTAAGGAGGGGCTGACGTAGAGAGAACGGTAGAGAGGGCTGAAGTAAAGAGAACGGTTGGGAGGGGCTGAGGTAATGAGAACGGTAAGGAGGGCTGCGGTAAAGAGAACGGTAGGGGGGGGGCTGAGGTAGAGAGAACCTTAGGGAGAGGCTGAGGTAGAGAGAACGGTAGGGAGGGGCTGAGGTAGAGAGAACGGTAGGGAGGGGCTGAGGTAAAGAGAACGGTAGGGAAGGCTGAGGTAAAGAGAACAGTAGGGAGGAGCTGAGTTAGAGAGAACGGTAGGGAGGGTTAAGGTAAAGAGAACGGTAGGGAGGGCTGAGGTAAAGAGAACGGTAGGAAGGGGCTGAGGTAGAGAGAACGGTAGAGAGGGTTGAGGTAGAGAGAACGGTAAGGAGGGCTGAGGTAAAGAGAACGGTAGGGAAGAGCTGAGGTAGAGAGAACGGTAGGGAGGGGTGAGGTAAAGAGAACGGTAGGGAGGGGCTGAGGTAGCGAGAACGGTAGGGCGGGCTGAGGTAAAGAGAACGGTAAGGAGGGGCTGAGGTAGAGAGAACGGTAGGGAGGGCTGAGGTAAAGAGAACGGTAGGGAGCGGCAGAGGTAGAGAGAACGGTAGGGAGGTGCTAAGGTAGAGTGATAGGTAGGGAGGTGCTGAGGTAGAGAGAACGGTAGGGAGGGTCTGAGGTAGAGAGAACGGTAAGGACGGGCTGAGGTAGAGAGAACGGTAGGTAGGGGCTGAGGTAGAGAGAACGGTAGGGAGGGTCTGAGGTAGAGAGAACGGTAGGGAGGGGCTGAGGTAGAGAGAACGGTAGGGAGGTGCTGAGGTAAAGAGAACGGTAGGAATGTGATGAGCTGAGGTAGAGAGAAGGGTAAGGTGGGCTGAGGTAAAGAGAACGGTAGGGAGGGGCTGAGGTAGAGAGAACGGTAGGGAGGGTGTAGGTAAAGAGAACGGTAGGGAGGGCTGAGGTAGAGAGAACGGTAGGGAGGGGCTGAGGTAGAGAGAACGGTAGGGAGAGCTGAGGTAAAGAGAACGGTAAGGAGGGGCTGACGTAGAGAGAACGGTAGAGAGGGCTGAGGTAAAGAGAACGGTATGGAGGGGCTGTGGTAATGAGAACGGTAAGGATGGCTGAGGTAAAGAGAACGGTAGGGGGGAGGCTGAGGTAGAGAGAACCTTAGGGAGGGGCTGAGGTAGAGAGAACGGTAGGGAGGGGCTGAGGTAGAGAGAACGGTAGGGAGGGGCTGAGGTAAAGAGAACGGTAGGGAAGGCTGAGGTAAAGAGAACGGTAGGAAGGTGCTGAGCTGAGGTAGAGAGAAGGGTAGGGAGGGCTGAGGTAAAGAGAACGGTAGGGAGGGGCTGAGGTAGAGAGAACGGTAGGGAGGGTGTAGGTAAAGAGAACGGTAGGGAGGGCTGAGGTAAAGAGACCGGTAGCGAGGGGCTGAGGTAAAGAGACCGGTAGGGAGGGGCTGAGGTAGAGAGAACGGTAGGGAGGGCTGAGGTAGAGAGAACGGTTGGGAGTGCTGAGGTAGAGAGAACGGTAGGGAGGGGCTGAGGTAGAGAGAACGGTAGGGAGAGCTGAGGTAAAGAGAACGGTAAGGAGGGGCTGACGTAGAGAGAACGGTAGAGAGGGCTGAAGTAAAGAGAACGGTTGGGAGGGGCTGAGGTAATGAGAACGGTAAGGAGGGCTGCGGTAAAGAGAACGGTAGGGGGGGGCTGAGGTAGAGAGAACCTTAGGGAGGGGCTGAGGTAGAGAGAACGGTAGGGAGGGGCTGAGGTAGAGAGAACGGTAGGGAGGGGCTGAGGTAAAGAGAACGGTAGGGAAGGCTGAGGTAAAGAGAACAGTAGGGAGGAGCTGAGTTAGAGAGAACGGTAGGGAGGGTTAAGGTAAAGAGAACGGTAGGGAGGGCTGAGGTAAAGAGAACGGTAGGAAGGGGCTGAGGTAGAGAGAACGGTAGAGAGGGTTGAGGTAGAGAGAACGGTAAGGAGGGCTGAGGTAAAGAGAACGGTAGGGAAGAGCTGAGGTAGAGAGAACGGTAGGGAGGGGTGAGGTAAAGAGAACGGTAGGGAGGGGCTGAGGTAGCGAGAACGGTAGGGCGGGCTGAGGTAAAGAGAACGGTAAGGAGGGGCTGAGGTAGAGAGAACGGTAGGGAGGGCTGAGGTAAAGAGAACGGTAGGGAGCGGCAGAGGTAGAGAGAACGGTAGGGAGGTGCTAAGGTAGAGTGATAGGTAGGTAGGTGCTGAGGTAGAGAGAACGGTAGGGAGGGTCTGAGGTAGAGAGAACGGTAAGTGTGGGAACCGACCTGTGAGATTTATATTTATTTAATTTATATGAATTTATATTTACGTTAATTTATATACTTCGATAGCAATTTGTATAATGATAAGTGGACTGTATTTCTGCAATAATCTCTTAATCTCACAAATCGATCCTCTACACATTAGGGGGGTTTATTAATTAAATATATATGCAGCCAATCAAACTACAGTAACTACATACATTGAAAAGGTTCCTTATCTTATAGTACAGCAGGTTAGTCCACTAGGTATAACTAGGGTGTAGACACCAAATTATCCTCTTTGAGGTAGCTTCTATCACCCAGTAACTGGTGCACAAAATCTTCCTCTCTTGACCTGTCAAAAGTGCGCTAGCTGAGAAGCCAGAATCCTATATATGACAAGCTATATCAGAGAAAACACTATACAGTACATGGAACAATAAAGACCTGGCTTAATTACCTTTAGTATGAGGCGATTTCGTGATCTAACCGGGCACCCTATATAATGACATTAATGGCCACTAATGATAGATAATGGGTTTCGGAAAGAACACTTAACTTGATATGTAGACAGCGTGTTGAAAAATGGTACACCTTTGGTTTCCATAACACTACGTCCAAGTAAATTTAACAGGAGCCGCATTTGCTCCCGTGTGAGCCTCTGGTCTCGTATAAACAATGGCTGCCCTCCTTCCTCACTCTGACGCCTGGCTTACATTGTCCACATGTCAGAAAGTGATAGAAGGGTCACATTTACTCTACTTTAATATTGATAATTAAGTTAATTTATATGAGATGTTTTATGATGGTAAAGTCCAAAGACTAATGTATTTAAGAATAATTCCCAGCAGAATAGCTGGTGAATTATAATAGTATGTGGTGATGATATCCCGTTTTCTATAGACGGTAATTCCACTACAAGTTACGTTTTCTATGGGTAACTTGTTTATACAACACAGCTCTTATCTGTCTGTATGATATTATTGTTAAATGGTGTCGGATTTTCCGACAGTAAGGACGGGCTGAGGTAGAGAGAACGGTAGGTAGGGGCTGAGGTAGAGAGAACGGTAGGGAGGGTCTGAGGTAGAGAGAACGGTAGGGAGGGGCTGAGGTAGAGAGAACGGTAGGGAGGTGCTGAGGTAAAGAGAACGGTAGGAATGTGCTGAGCTGAGGTAGAGAGAAGGGTAAGGAGGGCTGAGGTAAAGAGAACGGTAGGGAGGGGCTGAGGTAGAGAGAACGGTAGGGAGGGTGTAGGTAAAGAGAACGGTAGGGAGGGCTGAGGTAAAGAGACCGGTAGGGAGGGGCTGAGGTAGAGAGAACGGTAGGGAGGGCTGAGGTAGAGAGAACGGTTGGGAGTGCTGAGGTAGAGAGAACGGTAGGGAGGGGCTGAGGTAGAGAGAACGGTAGGGAGAGCTGAGGTAAAGAGAACGGTAAGGAGGGGCTGACGTAGAGAGAACGGTAGAGAGGGCTGAGGTAAAGAGAACGGTATGGAGGGGCTGTGGTAATGAGAACGGTAAGGATGGCTGAGGTAAAGAGAACGGTAGGGGGGGAGGCTGAGGTAGAGAGAACCTTAGGGAGGGGCTGAGGTAAAGAGAACGGTAGGGAGGGGCTGAGGTAGAGAGAACGGTAGGGAGGGGCTGAGGTAAAGAGAACGGTAGGGAAGGCTGAGGTAAAGAGAACGGTAGGAAGGTGCTGAGCTGAGGTAGAGAGAAGGGTAGGGAGGGCTGAGGTAAAGAGAACGGTAGGGAGGGGCTGAGGTAGAGAGAACGGTAGGGAGGGTGTAGGTAAAGAGAACGGTAGGGAGGGCTGAGGTAAAGAGACCGGTAGGGAGGGGCTGAGGTAAAGAGACCGGTAGGGAGGGGCTGAGGTAGAGAGAACGGTAGGGAGGGCTGAGGTAGAGAGAACGGTAGGGAGTGCTGAGGTAGAGAGAACGGTAGGGAGGGGCTGAGGTAGAGAGAACGGTAGGGAGAGCTGAGGTAAAGAGAACGGTAAGGAGGGGCTGACGTAGAGAGAACGGTAGAGAGGGCTGAGGTAAAGAGAACGGTTGGAAGGGGCTGAGGTAATGAGAACGGTAAGGAGGGTTGAGGTAGAGAGAACGGTAGAGAGGGTTGAGGTAAAGAGAACTGTAAGGAGGGCTGAGGTAGAGAGAACGGTAGAGAGGGTTGAGGTAAAGAGAACGGTAGGGAGGGCTGAAGTAAAGAGAACGGTAGGGAGGGGCTGAGGTAGAGAAAACGGTAGGGAGGGGCTGAGGTAGAGAGAACGGTGGGGAGGTGCTGAGGTAGAGAGAACGATAGGGAGGGGCTGAGGTAGAGAGAACGGTAAGGAGGGGCTGAGGTAATAAGAACGGTAGGGAGGGGCTGAGGCAGAGAGAACGGTAGGGAGGAGCTGAGGTAGTAAGAACGGTAGGGAGGGGCTGAGGTAGTAAGAACGTTAAGGAGGGGCTGAGGTAGAGAGAATTGTAGGGAGGAGCTGAGGTAGAGAGAACGGTAGGGAGGTGCTGAGGTAGAGAGAACGGTAAGGAGGGCTGAGTTAAAGAGAACGGTAGGGAGGGGCTGAGGTAGAGAGAAGGGTAGAGAGGGTTGAGGTAAAGAGAACGGTAGGGAGGGCTGAGATAAAGAGAACGGTAGGGAGGGAGGGGCTGAGGTAAAGAGAACGGTGGGGAGGGGCTGAGGTAGAGAGAACGGTCGGGAGAGGCTGAGGTAGAGAGGACGGTAGAGAGGGTTGAGGTAAAGAGAACGGTAGGGAGGGCTGAGGTAGAGAGAACGGTAGAGAGGGTTGAGGTAAAGAGAACGGTAGGGTGGGCTGAGGTAAAGAGAACGGTAGGGAGGGGCTGAGGTAGAGAGAACGATAGAGAGGGTTGAGGTAAAGAGAACGGTAAGGAGGGCTGAGATAAAGAGAACGGAAGGGAGGGGCTGAGGTAAAGAGAACGGTAGGGAGTGGCTGAGGTAGAGAGAACGGCAAGGAGGGGCTGAGGTAAAGAGAACGGTAGGGAGGGGCTGAGGAAGAGAGAACGGTAGAGAGGGTTGAGGTAGAGAGAACGGTAGGGAGGGCTGAGATAAAGAGAACGGTTGGGAGGGGCTGAGGTAGAGAGAACGGTCGGGAGGGGCTGAGGTAGAGAGAAGGGTAGGGAGGGCTGAGGTAAAGAGAACGGTAGGGAGGGGCTTAGTTAGAGAGAACGGTAGGGAGGGTGTAGGTAAAGAGAACGGTAGGGAGGGCTGAGGTAAAGAGAACGGTAGGGAGGGGCTGAGTTAGAGATTACGGTAGGGAGTGTGTTGGTAAAGAGAACGGTAGGGAGGGCTGAGGTAAAGAGAACGGTAGGGAGGGGCTGAGGTAGAGAGAAGGGTAGGGAGGGCTGAGGTAAAGAGAACGGTAGGGAGGGGCTGAGGTAGAGAGAACGGTAGGGAGGGTGTAGGTAAAGAGAACGGTAGGGAGGGCTGAGGTAAAGAGACCGGTAGGGAGGGGCTGAGGTAGAGAGAACGGTAGGGAGGGGCTGAGGTAGAGAGAACGGTAGGGAGAGCTGAGGTAAAGAGAACGGTAAGGAGGGGCTGACGTAGAGAGAACGGTAGGGAGGGCTGAGGTAAAGAGAACGGTAGGGAGGGGCTGAGGTAATGAGAACGGTAAGGAGGGCTGAGGTAAAGAGAACGGTAGGGGGGAGGCTGAGGTAGAGAGAACCTTAGGGAGGGGCTGAGGTAGAGAGAACGGTAGGGAGGTGCTGAGGTAGAGAGAACGGTAGGGAGGGGCTGAGGTAAAGAGAACGGTAGGGAGGGGCTGAGGTAGAGAGAAAGGTAGAGAGGGTTGAGGTAAAGAGAACGGTTGGGAGGGCTGAGATAAAGAGAACGGTAGGGAGGGGCTGAGGTAAAGAGAACGGTAGGGAGGGGCTGAGTTAGAGAGAACGGTCGGGAGGGGCTGAGATAGAGAGAACGGTAGAGAGGGTTGAGGTAAAGAGAACGGTAGGGAGGGCTGAGGTAAAGAGAACGGTAGGGAGGGGCTGAGGTAGAGAGAACGGTAGGGAGAACGGTAGGGAGGGTGTAGGTAAAGAGAACGGTAGGGAGGGGTGAGGTAAAGAGAACGGTAGGGAGGGCTGAGGTAAAGAGAACGATAGGGAGGGGCTGAGGTAGTGAGAACGGTAAGGAGGGCTGAGGTAAAGAGAACGGTAGGGGGGGCTGAGGTAGAGAGAACGGTAGGGAGGGGCTGAGGTAGAGAGAACGGTAGGGAGGGCTGAGGTAGAGAGAACGGTAGGGAGGGCTGAGGTAGACAAAGAACGGTAGGGAGGTGCTGATGTAGAGAGAACGGTAGGGACGGGCTGAGGTGAAGAGAACGGTAGGAAGGGCTGAGGTAAAAAGGACGGTAGGGGGTGGCTGAGGTAGAGAGAACGGTAGGGACAACTGAGGTAGAGAGAACGGTAGGGACAACTGAGGTAGAGAGAACGGTAGGGAGGTGCTGAGGTAGAGAGAACGGTAGGGAGGAAATGAGGTAGAGAAAACGGTAGGGAGGGGCTGAGGTAGAGTGAACGGTTGGGAGGAAATGAGGTATAGAAAACGGTAGGGAGGGGCTGAGGTAGAGAAAGAACGGTAGGGCGGGAGGGATTGAGAGACACTGGGAGGGAGACCGGGATGGAGGGAGAGAGATATTGGAAGGAAGGAACGGAAATGATAGTATCCGAATTGGATTAAGAGAAAACGAGAAACAAAGCGGGACGAAGAAAGCGCGGTAGAAAGTAGGAGGAAGTGATTTTAGGAAAGGGATGTAAAGGGAGCAGAAGGATTAGAGAATGCAAGGGAGGAACTGATGGAAAGAGAACAATTGGGAGAAGAGGATGGAGAAAGACCGAATGGAAGGGTATGAGAACAGTAGGGAAGAGACAGAGAGAGAGAGAAAGAGAGAGAGAGAGAGAGAGAGAGAGAGAGAGAGAGAGAGAGAGAGAGAGAGAGAGAGAGAGAGAGAGAGAGAGAGAGAGAGAGAGAGAGAGAGAGAGAGAGAGAGAGAGAGAGAGAGAGAGAGAGAGAGAGAGAGAGAGAGTGTGTGTGTGAGTGAGTGAGTGAGTGTAACGTACGGTTATGTTACGTTGTTGGGTTGATTAGATACACAGTGTTTAGTGAGTTTCATATTTATTTAGTAGTCCTGGATACAGCAGTGTCGTAGACGTTGAGACGAAGCCTGGAGCAGAGCAGAGAGCTGAGTGTGGCCGGAGTCGCGGAACTCTATGTGAGAGAGCGTTGTAGCTGGATGAGGTAGTGTTCTGTTGCCTGCTCTGTGTCGAAGCTGTAGCGTCTTGGGTCGATTAGAACTGCCTAAACCGAGTACTACATTCTTGACTGGAGATTGTACTGGTTTGCTATTCGATTGGTTGATTGATGAAGATTAAGCCACCCAAAAGGTGGCACTGGCATGAATAGCCCGTAAGTGGTGGCCCTTTTGAGTTATCACCAGTATCAATAGATGATACTGGAGATCTGTGGAGGTGCGGCTGCACCCTGTGTTACGGGAGATGTCTCCCGTGACCAAATGATTTGATTGATTGATTGAAGATTAAGCCACCCAAAAGGTGGCACGGGCATGAATAGCCCGTAAGTGGTGGCCCTTTGGAGCCATTACCAGTATCAAGAGCTGATACTGGAGATCTGTGGAGGTGCGACTGCACCCTGCGTGACGGGAGATGATTTCCGTGTGGCTGTTTGCTATTCTCAAATCGCTGGCTTATATACGGTTGCTACACCTCACAGTAAGATAGGAGGGTGGAAAAACCGTTACCTGTAAATAGGGATAGGATTATAGCTTGTGTAATTAGTTATACCATTAAGATGATGAGATAATGGAGCGAGTATAGGTTTGTTCGCTACAAGAAAGAGAGACGGAGAGAAAGCTTGGGTTCGTTGGCTGTCATTATACAGACCAACGACTTGATAATGACTCAGGAGTTGAGTCATTATGTTGATGACGGAGAACCTGGGTTTGGTCATTTTCATGTTCTTTTATGATCAATATGTGGCACTTTCAGCCACTTATTTTTTAAATAACTATTTGTTTTAGCTTTTGTGCTATACGTTCATAGTCAGTAACAATAATATCTATTATTTGACTTCATATTTTACATAATTTATCAGTATATGTTGGTAATATTTTTGTTTTAATATGAAGCTAGAGAAATGGTTGAGAGGAGGAAGAAAGGTGAACTGTTTGGTATAAGGTTCCCTTCTTCCTGCACAAACTGTTAGCCCAAGTTTCAAATGTTGACAGCAAGACTTAACACAATTCTGCGATTGCAAGGTGTTTTCTAGATCCATCTTCCGTCCCAAATCCCAGCTCCCTGACCTCGCGTGCAACTCTTAAGATCAAGATTGCAACATGTCTTCCCCTATTCCACACCTTTTTACTTCAATTCTTTCGTTTCTTCAATCCTTTGATTCCTCGAGACATGTAGTGAAAGTCAATCCACAAAAGTTACTCATACACGCTCGCTGACCGTGGTAATGTCTTTTTTTATGCCTCTCTCCTGGACACTGAGGTCCATTTACAAAGGGCGAGTTCGTAAGATTCTTCACAGTTTTCTCCCCTGCAGCCTGCATGGCGTCCTTCAATCTTTTTAGGCACTGAGAGACGGATATAAAATATGTTTGAATTTAGATTGTGCTAGATGTTAAAGAATCATTATTATTTGTTGAATTTATGCGATCTAAAATTTATTATTTATTATATATATAAAAGGGGTATCACTTCTGGTGCAATTATAGGGACCCATAGCCTCGAAGAAGGGAACACAGAGCATTCAGACAGAAACTTGTCATCTAACACTGAATACGAATGGGTGTTCACGTCTCCTACCACCCCCTTTTTCTGCTGTACACGTTATTATGCAAGATTATACAGTTACATATCTGATTGTTTGCAAAAAATTAACATTAAGTGGAAATAAAGGGAAGTTTGTTTCCTAGAGGCTGTAGATTTTCTCGAACTCCTCCGTCGCCGGGCAGAAACCGAGGAGGCAGCGGGCATTTCCCCTCTAGATAACGACACAGAGGCGCTGGAAGAGAAAACTTGCCGCTCTAGAGCCTCTTGTAGTGTCGATGAGCCTGAAACCCAGATCCTTAAGAAACCTTCTTGCAGTCTCTCCCCATAGACCCAGGTTCTCAGATCCTATTGGAAAGAAGTTGTACCGGTGATCTAATTCCCTGTTCTTGGCTGACTTGTATCTTTCTCTGTGTATCGCTGCGGCTCCTGCTTAGCCGGCAGTGAGATTGACGTATCTGGTTGCCAGGGTGGATACTCAAGTATAGTCCCACGCCAACTGTCTGACATCCTTCCAAGGGCGCAGTGTGATTTTATTTTGCCAGCCAGCAAAGCTAGCAAATTTATGGTTCACTACATTGCAGGGGTCTCTCTCCACTGGACACTGGGCGAAGGGCAAGGCTCCTCTTAATGATGTCACTGGCTTCGTCGTGTCTAGAGTACCAACCGCCAGATTTTCCACAGTGCAGGCCATGCAATTCATATTCGTCAGCATCTGCCTCGCCGCAAATACACTTATGAACAGTGTGGATAGGGGCAGCAAGGCGGAGAGCGACTGCAAAACGGAGCTCCTGCGGATCAAGACGTGTGCCTGTCACAGACATAAGGAATGCCAAAAGAAAGTCCCCTGCATGGGGAGCCTGCACAGCTGTGAGGCGTGCACGATCACTGGGGGTTGTTGCGGCCTCCAGCAAAGCTGTGGCTTCTTTGTCTGCAATGGGGCTGTCCAAGCTGGGCTGTTTCTTGGCTTTCGGCATGGTTGGTCTGAGTGCTGGGTCTGCTATGGCACCCCATTTTGTGTTGCATTCCGTGTAGTGGGGGTCCTGTATCCCTGCTACATCACACAGGGTGTCAGTTAGAGTTTTCTTAACCAGGTCATCTGATGCTGAGGAGGAAGACAAGAAGGCTTGGACAGCAATTTGGGTAGCAGTGTGGAAACCCAAGCCACTGAGCCTGACAGGAAGAGTAGCTTGTTTCCCTTGGCATTCGTATATATATAAATATATATATATATATATATATATATATATATATATATATATATATATATATATATATAGGTATATAACATATATATATATATATATATATATATATATATATATATATATATATATATATATATATATATATTATATACAAATATAATATATATATATATATATATATATAATATATATATATTATATATATAATATATATATATATTAAATATATATATATATATATATATATATATATATATATATATATATATATATATATATATATATATATATATATATATATATATATATATATATATATATATATATATATATATATATAGTATATTATTATATATGACCGAAAAAGTAAGATTAATAATTCTAACACGAATTTTCTCGATCTTTCTTATGTTTCTTTTCACTGTTGATGGTAATTGAAAAATCAATTCTCCAAAATTCATTTTTATTTCTAGTCTGACGCGACACTTGAACGAGTTTCGTAATAACTTATTACATTTTCAAAGACTTTAATTTACACATACACAACTATTACCTGCAAACACTAAACAGACTTCTTACTTATGATATGATTTAAACAGCTTTCATTTTTCATTTTATACCCGCATTTTGGGTGAGGTGATATGTTACAACAGTTTTGGAGGAGGTGAACAAAACTTTCAACACAGGATAGAACATGAAACAATGGGTATTGAAGATAAGAATGGAAGTAATTGCAGAAGGCCTATTGGCCCATATTTCTTGATGCTTCTATATTGGAGCGGAGTCTTGAAGTGGGTAGAATATAGTTGTGCATTAATTGGCTGTTGATTGCTGGTGTTGAATTCTTGATGTGTAGTGCCTCGCAGATGTCAAGCCGCCTGCTATCGCTGTACCTATCGATGATTTCTGTGTTGTTTGTTAAGACTTCTCTGGTGATGGTCTGGTTGTGGGAAGAGATTATATATTCCTTAATGGAGCCCTGTTGCTTATGCATCGTTAATCGCCTGGAAAGAGATGTTGTCTTGCCTATATACTGAGTTCTTTGAGGCTTACAGTCCCCAAGGGGCATTTGAAGGCATAGACGACGTTGGTCTCTTTTAAAGCGTTCTGCTTTGTGTCTGGAGAGTTTCTCATGAGTAGGTTGGCCGTTTTTGTGGTTTTATAGTAAATCGTCAATTGTATCTTCTGATTTTTGTATGTAGGGATAACGTTCCTATCAACAATATCTTTCAGGACCCTTTCCTCCGTTTTATGAGCTGAGGAAAAGAAGTTCCTG
Source organism: Procambarus clarkii (assembly GCF_040958095.1). Classification (NCBI taxonomy): domain Eukaryota; kingdom Metazoa; phylum Arthropoda; class Malacostraca; order Decapoda; family Cambaridae; genus Procambarus; species Procambarus clarkii. The sequence continues at coordinate 37,313,244 of NC_091157.1, forward strand.
TAAAATAGTCTAATTATGGGTACAGGTGTTGTGTTAGTTGTCTCTTCAGAGGTTACATGGCGTTTCACCTTACTTGCATCGACTTGCTTCCATCCTGAGCTGTGGCTGAGAGCACGGTCGACATAAGCGTTAACGACACTCCTCTTGTACCTGTCTGGGCAGTCACTGTTGGCATTGAGGCACATTCCTATGTTAGTTTCCTTAGTGTAGAATGCAGTGTGGAAACCTCCGCTCCTTTCCATGACTGTTACATCTAGAAAGGGCAGCTTCCCATCCTTCTCCATCTCGTAAGTGAAACGCAACACAGAATTTCTCTCAAATGCCTCTTTCAGTTCCTGCAGATGTCTGACATCAGGTACCTGTGTGAAAATGTCGTCAACATACCTGTAGTATATGGCCGGTTTCAAGTTCATGTCGACTAAGATCTTCTGTTCGATAGTACCCATGTAGAAGTTCGCAAACAGGACACCTAGGGGAGAACCCATGGCGACCCCATCTACTTGCGTATACATGTTCCCATCCGGGCTCAAGAAGGGTGCCTCTTTAGTACAAGCTTGGAGTAGTTTCCTTAGAATGTTTTCTGGTATGTCAAGAGGAGTACAGGCCGGATCACGATACACTCTGTCCGCTATCATCCCGATTGTTTCATACACAGGTACGTTGGTAAACAGTGATTTTACGTCCAACGAGGCTCTTATCCCTGCGGCCTGTGTTCCCCACAGTAAGTCAACAAATTCCTTTGGAGACTTCAGGCTGAAGGCACAAGAGACATAAGGGGGTCAGCAAGCCGTGAGTTGCTTCGCTAGTCTGTACGTGGGTGTGAGTATCTGGCTGATGATTGGCCGAAGTGGGTTTCCAAGCTTGTGTGTCCTGACATTTCCATACGCATACCAAGGTTTGTATTCCCCAATAATCTTTGGCAGGTGGAGTCCTGATTTCTTGGCGTTCACAGTTTCGATCAATCTGTTAACCTTTGCTTTCAATTCGGCTGTAGTGTCCTTCGTTACCCTTTGGAATTTAGTTTGGTCAAAGAATATGAGGTTCATTTTTGCCAGATATTCGTCTTTTTTAAGAATGACGTATATTGGAGACTTGTCACCTCTCCTGACGACCATCGAACAAAAGGTCTTAATCGACATGAACTTGAAACCGGCCATATACTGCAGGTATGTTTGTTACGAACCCGGATCCAGCGTCCGAGCACGGAGCAGTGACGACCGCGCCATCTGTGGGTCAGCTCCCGAAACCCCCTCCAAACGGACGACGACACCTGGTGAGGACGACCAGTATTGGCCACAAGGGCCAGTTTCCAGTCCTGTTCAGCGCTCAACACAGCCGCTGCTGACCTCTGGTGAGGTGGTGCTCAGACACCAGCGCCATCTATGGAGTGGATAGGTGGGCGTTTGTGTCTGAGCCTGTAAGTGAGGTGCCTTAGTGTGTCTCTGTTATTGATGACGTGTCTGCTTACAGAGTCGACCTGGGACTGCTGTGATGGAAGTTGAGTCAGTCTACCCAAGGCAGCCGTCTCCATACCTTGTGCTTTGCTGCAGCAGCTGTGAAGTCGTCCCCCGGAAGAACACTGTGGTGTTACCCTGCCAGTGGAGTGGCAGTAGAAGGATTACCCGGGAACGACTGCTGGAGACGTTTATCCACTGGGGTATTGAGGACAGGAGAGTGATTTGTGATATCACACGAGACTCCTGTCTAGGGCGTTACCCTAATATCGCCCGTGGAGTGGCCTGACCAGCCTTGCTGATCCGGAACCTGCCAGCAGACCTGCTGGACGTGTGGTTGACGGCCTCCACGGCGGTGCCCCCAGTGGACCTGTGTTTTGGCTGACCTGTGGCCAGGGTAGGCTCAGCTTCCCAGAGGATTCGTTGTGAGGCCACGAAGAAGCACCAAGGATTTAGCACCGAGAGCCTGTGTCCAGAGTCTTCAACAGAAGACAATTGTGTATTTCCCCTGTACAGTGTTAATACCCCTCCCCCTGTGCACTCTTTTATATATTATTTATTGGTGATGGGAACAATTATAGTCTTAAGTTCTTAACTTTCTTTCCCTTCCCCTTTTATTTTACTTGCGTCACGGATCTCATCCTTTGAAAGCCACTACTGGCTTGGGGTCGGATACTACTTCCTCATAACATCAGAGTAAGAACCCCGTTGCGTCCCGAGAGGGCCGTAACAATGTTGACGGCATTTTTACACAGGTACCTGATGTCAGACATCTGCAGAAGCTGAAGGAGGCATTTGAGCGGAATTCTGTGTTGCGTTTCACTTACAAGATGGAGAAGGATGGGAAGCTTCCCTTTCTAGATGTAACAGTCATGGAAAGGAGCGGAGGTTTCCACACTGCAGTCTACACTAAGGAAACAAACATAGGAATGTACCTCTATGCCAACAGTGACTGCCCAGACAGGTACAAGAGGAGTGTCGTTAACGCTTATGTCGACCGTGCTCTCAGCCACAGCTCAGGATGGAAGCAAGTCGATGAAGAACTCTGTAGGGTATGGCAGGTCCTAGTCAACAACGGCTTCTCCAATGGTTTCGTTGAAGACATCATAAGAAGGAAGGTGAAACGTCATGCATCCTCTGAAGAGACAACTAACACAACACCTGTACCCCCTATTAGACTATTTTACAGGAACTTCTTTTCCACAGCTCATAAAACGGAGGAAAGGGTCCTGAAAGATATTGTTAAATTAATAGAAACGTTATCCCTACATACAAAAATCAGAAGATGCAATTGACGATCTACTATAAAACCAAGAAAACGGCCAACCTATTCATGAGAAACTCTCCAGACACAAAGCAGAACGCTTTAAAAGAGACCCATGTCGTCTATGCCTTCAAATGCCCACGTGGGGACTGTAAGCCTCAAAGAATTCAGTATATAGTCAAGACAACAACATCTCTTTCCAGGCGATTAACGATGCATAAGCAACAAGGCTCCATTAAGGAACATATAATGTCTCCCCACAACCAGACCATGACCAGAGAAGTCTTAACAAAAAACACGGAAATCATCGATAAATACAGCGATAGCAGGCGGCTTGATATCTGCGAGGCACTACACATTAAGAAGTCGACACCAGCAATCAACAGTCAATTAATGCACAACTATATTCTACCCACTTCAAGACTCCACAGCAATATAGAAGCATCAAGAAATATGGGCCAATAGGCCCCCTGCAGTTACTTCCATTCTTCCCTTTAAGTTACAAAATATTATACCCATTGTTTCGTGTTCTGTCTTGTGTTGAAAGTTTGTTTTCACCTCATCCAAGTCTGTTGTAACATATCGCCTCACCTAAATGCAGGTATAAAATCGAAGCTGTTTGTTCAGTTATAGTTGTGTGTGTGTTAACTAAAGTCTTTGAAAATGTAATAAGTTTTACGAAACGCGTTCAAGTGTCGCGTCAGACTAGA
>NC_091157.1:37321671-37381671 GCF_040958095.1 Procambarus clarkii
AAAATCAATTTGTATAATGCACTAAAGGCCTGTAAGACGACGGAAAAGGCGATACGGCACTTAAGTGGGATGAACTGTAAGGCATGCAGTGAAAATGGATGGATTAGCCTCATCCAACTCTCTGGTATGAATAGTTGAGGATAAAGGACTATAATAGGTGGGTCGGGGCTGGCCACATTTCTCTCGTTTAAGAGATATCCGCTCCTATTTCAGGCCACATAAATTCTGAAATATTAATTATATCGGGAACAGAGGATTCTCATCGTAATTTTAATATTATTGCAAAATTACATTATGAGTCTCCTAACACTTAATCACCTGAGGTCGACCTGGGAAGTCTCTTGCATAAGCCCATATAACAAAAACTTTATGCTAAATATTTTGACTTCAGATAAAATATTAAAATCAGGATTTTTTTTACCCGATTTGACAATTTTTTTAATTCGGTAAAAGTATTTTCAAAAGGTCTGTGGGTAAAACATTCGCTTTCCTTTTTGCAGCTATTGAAGGCATAGTTCAGTAACCCATATCTCTGGTTTTAACATGTATATATAAGAGTAAAAAACTGTTTGCTTATGCGAAAACTTTTGAAACCCAGTTGAATGTTTGTGAAAAACTGTAAATCACAGTTCGTGAGCTTGATAAAATAATTCAAACATTTGGGTGGTTTGCGATAAGGAGGGAGGGAATTATCAGGGAAAAGCAACAAGCCCTGCTGCTGCTTGGAAGCACTTGCTCTTGCAAGTGCAAGTGCACTTATAGCACTTATATAGCACTTGGAAGAGGTCAGGATTAGGGTTTGGGGTGGGACGTTTGTGATTGTGAAGCATGGAAAGGATACAACGGGAGCGTGGAAGTATAAGAGAGAAGGCATAGGTGAAGAAAAGTAGTAAATGAGATACTGAATGATCGTAAATTGATACTGGATGAATTCTCTGATAGAACATTACGGCGGACAGATATGCTTGGAATGTTCAGTCGAGGAGAGAGTGAGAGTGTGGAGCAGTGCAAGAGCGACCCTGACGCCACCCTTCAGTGGAAATTGGCATCTACATCCCAACACGAGGTTGGAGTAAATTAAATGCGTCGCGAGACGTCCGTAGAGTTTATAGTTCATTTAATTTTAATCTACCTATAAAAAGCTATGATTTGTTCAAGTCTGAAACTTATATCTACAGGCAGCACAAAACGATTATGTATTAGCATATTGTGCATATTTAGGCAATGGTTAGGCTAGGTGTTTAGGTTCTGTTGCTGATTATTTGTATTTGTAGTACGTGGTTGAAGCATTTACAGCGTTGTGGTTAGAACAAAAGGTGTCAACGAAGTGTTCAGACCTCATTAGTTGTGAGTCGTGTGTAAGCGATTTTTCATTCAAGAACAGGGAGGATTTGAGGGTCAGCCCGTTCTCCAAACAAAGACCCAAAAGTGATTCCATACACCCGCCAAACCCCCTGTTAATGAATGAAAAACGGTTTACACACGACTCACAACTGTTGACGTTCGAACACTTCCGGAGCAAGTGCTACACTGACGAATTTTGTTCGAACCGCAACGCTGTAAATGCTTCACCCACGTACTACAAATACAAATAATCGGCAACAGAACCTAAACACCTAACCTAACTTAACCTTTGCCTATATATGCACAATATGATAATACGTTATAATATTAATTTATATTTGATAATTTATATTCCTGTTTTGAATGAACAGCATGTTAAAATTTATGAATGCGTCTTTGGGGGGTCAACCGCTGGATGTAAAGGATTTGAGTCGAGGACGGGTGCATGGAATGGACTTTGGCCTTTATTTGGAGGACAGGCTGGGAAAGGGGGTGATGGGGGAATGTTCGTATTAGATGAGACGGGAAGTGTGTTTGTGGGAGGGAGAGTACCTGGGAGTGTGTGTGGGAGTTTTAGGGCACAACGGCCACCCTGGCAGCGCTGAGTAAACTATCTATTATTTGAATACACACACACACACACACACACACACACACACACACACACACACACACACACACACACACACACACACACACACACACACACACACACACATATATATATATATATATATATATATATATATATATATATATATATAAATATATATATATATATATTTATATATATAAATAAATATATATATATATATATATATAATATATAAATATATAATATATATAATATATATATATATATATATATATATATATATATATATATATATATATATATTTATATATATATATAAATATATATAAATATATATATATATATATATATATATATATATATATATATATATATATATATATATATATATATATATATATATATATATATATATATATATATATATATATATATATATATATAGGCAAGAGCTCATTCGGCATCAACTAAACAAGAAGAAGGAAGCCCTCCAAACCTTTATAGAGCAGGCGGAGCATCTGTTAAACAAATGGACCCAGTACGACATCCCTATCCAACTCAAGCAAACCATCAACAGTGAACTATTCAACCTGAAACAACAACATAAAACTCGTGTAGAAACAAAGACACTCCGTAAGTTAACATCCCTAAACGGTGGACAGCTAAAAATCCCTCGTCCTAAAGATGGCTACTTTAACCTGACTTCTTATGATCTTACCCAGGACCAACGAGACCTCTTAAATCTTGGTCTAAATTGTCAATTCTTATCTAAACCAAAGATGCATCAAAAACGCCTGGAAATCGAAATGCTTCTGGACGATATCCATAAGCTAGAAGACAACAAAAAAAGTCACCACCACTGACACACTTCAAGCTGAACTACTTGCAGAAGCAGGGAAAAAACGAGGAACATATTCATCTACAATCTTAACCCCACGACCAAAGAAGCAGCGAAACAACTAAAAAATCTGAAAGACGTAACAATAAGAAAAGCCGACAAAACAGCAGCATATGTATTGATTCCTACCCATGAATACATGAACAAAATTAGCGACATCCTAAGTGACGACTCCAAATTTCAACGAATCACGAGGAACCCCGTAGAAGACCTTAAGCGGAAAGTAAACAAAACAATTACAGCAATCAACGCAAAGAAAGGTAGTGTGCATTTCAATAAACTTCAAGGCGACTATGGCTTAGGATATGCCTACGGCAATGTTAAGACGCATAAACCAGGTAACCCACTACGCCCTATAATCAGCCAAATACCAACCCCAACTTATCACCTGGCAAAGAAACTCAATGAACTCCTAACTCCATACACTCCAAGTAAGTTTAGTCTACAATCATCAGCAGATTTCCTAGAATTGATCAAATCTACCCAGCCCGATGGAATCATCGCTTCCCTGGACGTTGAATCCCTTTTTACCAACGTCCCAGTCGACACAACCATAGGAATGATACTGGACAGAGTATACAGAGACGAGAGCACCCCCAAATTAGACATACCTGAGCCACACTTGAAAAGTCTTCTCGAAGCATGTACAAAAGAAGCCCCTTTCATCAGTCCACAAGGAGACATGTATTTACAAATAGACGGAGTAGCAATGGGCTCCCCCTTAGGAGTTTTATTTGCTAATTTTTATATGGGAACCATCGAAGATAGGGTCTTCAGTAGCAGACAAAAACCAACTGTATACTGCCGTTATGTAGATGACATATTCGTAATAGTAAAAGACTCAGATGAACTAATTGACCTAAAAAGACACCTAGAGAGAGAGTCAGTACTCCGATTTACACATGAAAATAGTGAAAATAACAGTCTGCCATTCTTGGATGTACTAATAACAAAAACAGGAACCTCTTTAAGCACCAACGTATATACCAAGCCCACCAACATAGGATTATGCCTGAACGGTAGAAGTGAGTGCCCCCAAAGATACAAAGCCAGTGTTCTCAATGCTTATATTCGTCGAGCGCTTACCCACTGCTCTGAATGGAGCAACGTGAGTAGAGAGTTTGAAAGAGTAACTCAGGTATTGGTGAACAACGGATATAGCAACGCGGAAATAAACGCTGCTATAAGAAGACACTTGGACCGTTGGTATAATTCAGAACCTAGAACAGAAACCACAACATCCCCAATAAAATTATATTACAAATCAACCATGCACAGTGAACATATAAAAGAGGAAAGAATAATGAAAGAAATAATCCGTAAAGGAGTAAAAAGCACTACTCCTAACCAAAACATAAACCTGATAATATTCTACAAAACCAAGAAGACTTGCGAACTCCTTATCAAAAACAGCCCGAAGCCGACGGAGAACCCTCTACAGCAGTCAAGCGTTGTATACATGTACACTTGCCCCCACGAAGGATGTAACCATCAATGTAAGTACATAGGTATGACGTCGACCAAGCTGACGAGGCGTTTGACATGCCATCTTCAATCTGGTGCCCCTAGGAATCACATGAGACAAGCCCATGACATTACTCTAACAAGAGAAATGCTGAACAAGAATACTTGCATAATAGACAAAACCCAAGATTCAAGAAGATTACAAATTCTTGAGGCAATTCACATAAGAATAGAGCGACCTACCATGAACACCCAAATCACGGAACTATTTACTCTACCCACCATGAGAGTAAGGACAAGACAAGAACATATCGATGCCAACACAGAAGACATTGTCCAACATATCAGGCCAATTACACTGGATTAATCATTGTGTTTAGATAGGAGATGCCTCGTATGGGCCAATAAGCCTTCTGCAGCCCCTATGTTTATCCCTTATGTATTCCCCCATGTTTTCACCTTAATTGTATTATCACCTGACCTAATGCGGGTATAAAATCAACTAGTATTGTAAGATCTGTTCACTTGAGAATGAACCATGGAGGTTCGAAACGTCGTGCAAATTATACAAATAAGTGTAATACACTCTATAGTATATCACTTCTTTTCTTCACCTTAAAAGTACGAAAATGAGTTTTGGAGAACTCCTATTTCAATTAAGCCCTGATGCTAAGAAAATAGTTAGAGGGATAGAAGCCCTAAACCAGAAAATAATTAATACAGAATATGCGGTCATATTCAATGAAACATGTTTGAAAGAAAACCTGCTGCCAGTATACACCAATATAAACCCACATGACCCAGCAGTCCGCAATACAGAGTTTACCTATAGGTATAGGCAAGAGCTCATTCGGCATCAACTAAACAAGAAGAAGTATGTATATATATATATATATATATATATATATATATATATATATATATATATATATATATATATATATATATATATATATATATATATATATATATATATATATATATATATATATATATATATATATATATATATATATATATATATATATATATATATATATGCGAACAAGCCTGAATGGTCCCCAGGACTATATGCAACTGAAAACTCACTCCCCAGAAGTGACTCGAACCCTTACTGCCAGGAGCAACGCAACTGGTATGTATAGGACGCCTTAATCCACTTGACCATCACGACTGGACATAAGGAAGTGATAGCCGAAGCTATTTAAACCACTTTCCCGCTGGCGCTCGGATGGTAATCTTGGGCATAGCATTTTATCAAATCACCTCATTCTTTGGGGCACACATGAGGAACACAAATGCGAACAAGCCTGAATGGTCCCCAGGACTATATGCAACTGAAAACTCACACCCCAGAAGATGACTCGGACCCGTACTGCCAGGAGCAACGCAACTGTTATGTACAGGACGCCTTAATCCACTTGACCATCACGACCAGACACAAGGAAGTGATAGCTGAAGCTATTTGAACCACTTCTCCGCCAGCACTCGGATGGTAATCTTGGGCATAGTATTTTATCAAATCACCTCATTCTTTGGGGCACACGTGAGGAACACAAATGCGGACAAGCCTGAATGGTCCCCAGGACTATATGCAACTGAAAACTCACACCCCAGAAGTGACTCGAACCCATACTGCCAGGAGCAACGCAACTGGTATGTACAGGACGCCTCCCACACACACTCCCAGGTACTCTCCCTCCCACAAACACACTTCCCGTCTCATCTAATACGTGCATTCCCCCGTCACCCCCTTTCCCAGCCTGTCCTCCAAATATTTCTGATTGCATTGATAAAATTATTTTTCATATATTTCGATTTCTTTTCATTTTGATTTAATTATTTTGTGTGACATTGCATTGGAATTTAGCTATGTTGTTTTACCATACCGTTCATTTCGAGACAATAGGTTATTTTTTTATTTTGTCATTGTTTTTCATTTCATTTTTTTTAACTGTCTTTCGTATTTTTCAATGATGGGAACATCAGATCATTTGATGTTCCCACTTTTTTGATGGGAACATCAGATCACCTGGGAACGCATCAGAGTGAAGGAGTGGAGAACGGTGGGGAGGACGATGGGACGTAAGTGGGGGATATTTGGGAAGAGAAGGAGAGCAAGTAGATGGGGTCACCATGTGTCCTGTTTGCGAACTTCTACATGGGTACCATAGAGCAGAGGGTCTTAGTTGAGAAGGACTTGAAACCCGTCATATACTGCAGGTACATTGATGACATTTTTATGCAGGTACCTGATGTCAGACGTTTGCAGCAGCTGAAGCCTCCTTCAGTGTGTTTGTGGGACGGAGAGTACCTGGGAGTGTGTGTGGGAGTTTTAGGGCACAACTGCCACCAAAATTTGGTGTTAAGTTTGACTTATGAGATGGAGAGTGATAGGAGGCTGCCCTTTCTAGATGTAACAGTCAGGGAAAGGAATTGTGGCTTCCACACTACAGTCTACACTAAGGAAACGAACATAGAAATGTGCCTTAATGCCAACAGTGACTGCCCAGACAGGTTCAAGAGGAGTGTTGTCAATGCTTAAGTCGACCGAGCTCTCACTCTCACTTTCACTTCCCTGAGGATTCACTTTCCTCAGGGAAGGCCCCAGGAGACGACGGGATTCCTCTGGAAGTTCTTAAGTGCGCTCGTGGAACACTTAAAACTGAGCTTCATGAACTTCTGTGCCAGTGCTGAAGGGAGGGCTTGGTTCCACAAGACATAAGAGATGCAAACATCATCACACTACAAAAATATAGGTGACAGAAGCGATGTCAACAACTATCGCGGCATCTCCCTCCTCATCGTCGTCGGCAAACTCTTCGCCAGGGTCGTCGTGGTCAGGCTTCAGATTCTTGATGAAAGAGTTTACCCTGAGTCACAGTGCAGTTATTGGAGGTGTTGTGGTTTCTGTTCTAGTTCAGGATTGTACCAAAGGTCGAGGTGTCTTTTTATAACAGTGTTTATTTCCGTATTGCTATATCCATTGTTCAATAAACACCTGAGTTATTCTTTCAAACTCTCTACTGACGTTGCTCAATTCAGAGCAGTGGGTAATAGCTCGACAAATATTAGCATTGAGAACACTGGCTTTGTATCTTTGGGTGCACTCACTCCTACTGCTTGGACATAATCCTATGTTGGTAGGCTTAGTATAAACGCTGGAGCTTAGAGATGCTCCGGTTTTTATTATTAGTATATCCAAGAATGGCAGACTGTTATTTTCACTATTTTCATGTGTAAATCGGAGTACTGACTCTCTCTCTAAATGGCTTTTTAGATCAATTAGTTCATCTGGGTCTTTTACTATGATGAATATGTCATCTACTTAACGGCGGTATACCATTGGTTTTTGCCTACTACTGAAGAGTCTATCTTCGATGATCCCCATAAATAAATTAACGAATAACACTCCTAAGGGTGAACGCATTGCTACTCTGTCTTTTTGTAGATACATGTTACCTTGCGGCCTGATGAAAGGAGCTTCCTTTGTACATGCCTCGAGAAGGCTCTTCAAGTGTGGCTCAGAAATGTCTAATTTGGGGGTGCTCTCGTCTCTGTATACTCTTTCCAGTATCATATACCTTTATATTTATATGTAAAAAGTTCCTAATGAGTTGGAAAAACCTCCTTGATTAAAATTTATTCGCAAATAAAAAAAACATTTTGCCTTCTGAGAAGATAAACAGCCGCCTCATCCCATCTGTAACTACAGATGGATGTAACAAATTATACACGAGTTTTATTTCATAACATTTCATATGTCTTAACTTGAAGTCGATAGAATTTGTTGTGAACATGTTTGAAAAATCAGACTAAAGAGAACTTTCCATGTCGGAATCTATAATTATTCTTCCTGTTTTCCAACAAAATAAATTACTGTGACCCAGGGTAGAACGAAATAATCACTCCTTGGTGTTATTTAGGTAAATGGCACCCAAAGTTTTATCCCAGAAACTTTCATTTATGCTGATGATTTGGCACTAATATTCACTGTAAATATGATATACCGTAAATCACATTGACAGAACACTTAAAATTATCTTAACTAGGAGGCAAAATAATAATTACTATTGAGCTACAAACCATTTATTTGTTGATTATCAGCAAGAACTTCACATTCTTACTTTCTAATATTGAGCGAGGGTAGAATAATCTAAAACATAGTGTATCTCGGTAGTTAGTTTCAGGTTCAACTCACAATCGGGAAATTCGGATTCGAGTCCCAATTAACACATAAATATTGGGTACGCTTCCTTTTATCTAACGTCTATTCTCACCAAGCAGTAATGGGCTTATATATAAAAAATCAACCCACACCGCCCGTAAGGCAAAACACCTCCCAGACCTTCATTCCCACAGAAAATTTATTAGAAGCTATCAAAGCAACATCGGCCGAACCTTGCAACACATCCCTAAAGCAGCCCGCCCCCATGCAGCAGCCAAATTATCTGCCCTCCTGAGAAAGGTCAACGACTCTCCTGGAACGACCCAAGCATGGCACAACCTCCTAATGTTTGGCAACATATGTCTAGCCACCCCTGCAAGGAGAGACAAAACCTTAGCTGCCTCAGTCATCAAAGCTATAAATGATTTTCCCAGGGAGGACAACCAGGTGCGCCTTCCCACTCGCGCGAGAAACACCCACGGCAGGAAGAGCAACAGTGGCATATCCGAGACATCAAAAATCAGAACATCAGTCACCAAGAAAATAGAAGAAGGAAACACTATTGGCGCAATACGAGTCATCACCAGTGAGGACTCAATTGCCGACAGAGATGCCGCAACAGCTCAAGCCCTAAGGGAGAAACACCCACCCAGGGCTCCGCGTGAGGACGACATTGTACAAGTGGGGGCTACCGGAGCAGAACCTCTCTGGGTGGCTGAATCTGTGGTCCATAAAGCAGCCATGTCCTTCCCTACAGGATCAGCAGGTGGGTTCACAGGACTAAAACCCAACCACCTCAAGCAAATGCTCAACCCTGCACTGGGTGACATTGCAAAGAACCTCTTGGTGGAACTAACCAGATTCACCAACACATGTCTAGCTGGCAACATACCAGCGTCCATAAGACCTATCTTTTTTGGGGCATCTCTCTGTGCTCTAAAGAAAAAGGATGGAGGGATCAGGCCAATAGCTGTGGGCAATTCTCTCCGGCGTCTCGTCGCAAAGGTAGCTGCAAGAACAGTTAGTGATGCAGCGGCCAACATGCTGAAGCCAAAACAGCTCGGGTTTGGCATTCCACAAGGGTGTGAGGCGGCAGCCCATGCAGCTCGAGCCTTCATCGCCAACATCACAGACGAAAAGGCCCTTATCAAGCTAGATTTCAAAAATGCCTTCAATTTGGTGCGGAGGGATGCTGTACTCCGTGCGGTTCATAGTCATTTCCCTTCCCTCTACCCTTTTGTACATTCATGCTACAGTATGGATCTTAAGCTACTTTTTGGCGAACATGAAATTGACTCGCGAGAAGGCGTCCAACAGGGTGACCCCCTCGCTCCTCTCCTTTTCTGCTTAGTCATCAAACAAGTCACAGAGGTCCTGTCCAGCGAGCTTAACATCTGGTTCTTGGATGATGGTACCCTAGCTGGTTCCCAAGACTCCCTCCTGGAGGACATCAGAAAAATCCAGGAGCAAGGTGCAGTTTTAGGCCTCACCCAGAACCCTTCTAAATGTGAAATAATATGTTCCAACCAGGGCATCGTAGAGAGAATAGAGGGTCTTCTGCCAAATATCCATAAAACTAAACCTGAAGACAGCACACTCCTAGGAGCTCCCCTGGGGTTGAAAGCCATCGATGAGGTCCTTGATAAGAAAATCGCCGACCTTAAGACGATGGATGGGAGAATTGAGGATATTGATGCTCATGATGCACTCTACCTCATCACCAGATGTCTGTCCCTCCCCAGGTTAACCTACTTTCTGAGGTGTTCACCATCTTACAGTAGCCAAAAACTAAGTGAGTATGACCGGTTACTGAAATCAATGCTAGAAAAAGCCCTTAACCTCTCTCTCGATGACCTATAGTGGAAACAAGCCTCTCTTCCCGTAAGACTTGGGGGCCTCGGAGTTCGAACAGCAACGCAAATCGCTGTTCCAGCCTTCCTGTCCTCCTTATCAGCATCCGACGACCTTGTGAAGGAAATTCTACCTGCCCACTTACATCAGCTGGCAGGTGTACATGATCCCAATTTTACACGCTGTGCCACAGAGTGGGCCTCTCGTGCAGGCCAATCACCTCAACCACCATCCCCAAAATCCCACAAGCAATCCAGCTGGGATGGTCCCATTGTAGACCAAGTTGCTGCAGAGTGCCTGGGTGCTGCAACAACACAACACGACATTGCTCGCCTCACAGCAGTAGCAGCACCACATGCAGGGGATTTCCTGTTAGCAACCCCAATGTCGGCAACTGGCACGCGTCTCACACCACACGCCCTCCGAATTGCTGTGGCCCTCCGCCTTGCTGCCCCAATCCACACCAGATATAGGTGTATTTGCGGCGAGGTGGTGGCTGACAGGTACGGTCACCATGGCCTACTCTGCCAAAGCACAGGGGGATGGCACTCGAGGCACAGTGAAGTTAACGACATCATCAAGAGGAGCCTCACCACAGCTGGATGCCCAGCTGAAAGAGAGCCCCGTTACCTAACGCCCCGTAACTCTGATGCTCTTATTGGTCGCCCGGATGGTATCACAGTGAACCCCGGGAAGAATGGCAAGCAGTTGGTATGGGACTACACGTGCGTATCAACCCTGGCTAACACCTACATTAACCTCAGTGTTGCACAACCAGGTCGCGCTGCCACCCACAGGGAAGCAGCCAAATCCCGTAAGTATAGAGAACTGGATCACCACTACAATTTTGTCCCCATTGCTTCTGAGACGCTCGGCGCCTGGGGTAAAAGTGCTACCAGTTTTTTGAAGGAACTGGGTTCTAGGCTCATTGAAACAACAAGGGACCCGAGAGCTGCAAGCTTTCTTTTCCAGCGCCTCAGTGTGGCGATACACAGGGGAAATGCGCACTGCATCCAGGGTTCCTGCCCGCCATCTGAGGAGCTGGAGGAACTCGACAACCTATGACAACCATCTTTGTAACCCATATGTAACTCCTTTTTTGTAACAAAGTTTATATATCTATATATATATATATATATATATATATATATATATATATATATATATATATATATATATATATATATATATATATATATATATATATATATATATATATATATATATATATATGTCGTACCTAGTAGCCAGAACTCACTTCTCAGCCTACTATGCAAGGCCCGATTTGCCTAATAAGCCAAGTTTTCATGAATTAATGTTTTTTCGTCTACCTAACCTACCTAACCTAACCTAACCTAGCTTTTTTTGGCTACCTAACCTAACCTTACCTATATATATAGGTTAGGTTAGGTTAGGTAGGGTTGGTTAGGTTCGGTCATATATCTACGTTAATTTTAACTCCAATAAAAAAAAATTGACCTCATACATAGTGAAAAGGGTAGCTTTATCATTTCATAAGAAAAAAATTATAGTAAATATATTAATTCAGGAAAACTTGGCTTATTAGGCAAATCGGGCCTTGAATAGTAGGCTGAGAAGTGAGTTCTGGCTACTAGGTACGACATATATATATATATATATATATATATATATATATATATATATATATATATATATATATATATATGTCGTACCTAGTAGCCAGAACTCACTTCTCAGCCTACTATGCAAGGCCCGATTTGCCTAATAAGCCTAGTTTTCATGAATTAATGTTTTTTCGCCAACCTAACCTACCTAACCTAACCTAACCTAACGTTTTCGGCTACCTAACCTAACCTAACCTATAAAGATTGGTTAGGTTAGGTTAGGTAGGGTTGGTTAAGTTCGGTCATATATCTACGTTAATTTTAACTCCAATAAAAAAAAATTGACCTCATACATAATGAAATGGGTAGCTTTATCATTTCATAAGAAAAAAATTAGAAAAAATATATTTATTCAGGAAAACTTGGCTTATTAGGCAAATCGGGCCTTTAATAGTAGGCCAAAAAGTGAGTTCTGGCTACTAGGTACGACATATATATATATATATATATATATATATATATATATATATGTCGTACCTAATAGCCAGAACTCACTTTTTGGCCTACTATGCAAGGCCCGATTTGCCTAATAGGCCAAGTTTTCCTGAATTAATATATTTTCTCTAATTTTTTTCTTATGAAACAATAAAGCCACCCATTTCATTATGTATGAAGTCATTTTTTTTTATTGGAGTTAAAATTAACGTAGATATATGACCGAACCTAACCAACCCTACCTAACCTATCCTAACCTATCTCTATAGGTTAGGTTCGGTTAGGTAGCCGAAAAAGTTAGGTTAGGTTAGGTTAGGTAGGTTAGGTAGTCGAAAAACAATTAATTCATGAAAACTTGGCTTATTAGGCAAATCGGGCCTTGCATAGTAGGCTGAGAAGTGCGTTCTGGCTACTAGGTACGACATATATATATATAATATATAATATATAATATATATATATGTATATATATATATATATATATATATATATATATATATATATATATATATATATATATATATATATATATATATATATATATATATATATATATAACTGAAAACTCACACCCCAGAAGTGACTCGAACCCATACTGCCAGGAGCACAATGCAACTGGTGTACAAGGCACCTTATCCACTCGACCATCACGACCAGACAAAAAGCTGATGGTAGCCGAGGCTAATTCCCCATCATCCCGCCAGCACTATGATGGTAATCTTGGGAATGGTATTTTATCAAATCACCTCATTCTCTGGGGCATACGTGAGGAACACAAATGCGAACAAGCCTGAAATGCAACGGAAAACTCACGCCCCAGAAGTGACTCGTACCCATACTGCCAGGAGCACTTGCAACTAGTGTACAGGACTCCTTAACCACACGACCATCACGACCGAACAAAAGATGATGGTAGCCGAGGCTAATTCCCCTTCATCCCTTGCTCCTCACGTGTGCCCCAAAGAATGAGGTGATTTGATAAAATACCATGCCCAAGATATATATATATATATATATATATATATATATATATATATATATATATATATATATATATATATATATATATATATATATATATATATATATATATATATATACATATACATATATATATATTTCTTGATGCTTCTATATTGGAGCGGAGTCTTGAGGTGGGTAGAATATAGTTGTGCAATAATTGGCTGTTGATTGCTGGTGTTGACTTCTTGATGTGTAGTGCCTCGCAAACGTCAAGCCGCCTGCTATCGCTGTATCTATCGATGATTTCTGTGTTGTTTACTAGGATTTCTCTGGCGATGGTTTGGTTGTGGGAAGAGATTATATGTTCCTTAATGGAGCCCTGTTGCTTATGCATCGTTAAACGCCTAGAAAGAGATGTTGTTGTCTTGCCTATATACTGGGTTTTTTGGAGCTTACAGTCCCCAAGTGGGCATTTGAAGGCATAGACGACGTTAGTCTCTTTTAAAGCGTTCTGTTTTGTGTCTGGAGAGTTTCTCATGAGTAGGTTGGCCGTTTTTCTGGTTTTATAGTAAATCGTCAGTTGTATCCTCTGATTTTTGTCTGTAGGGATAACGTTTCTATTAACAATATCTTTCAGGACCCTTTCCTCCGTTTTATGAGCTGTGGAAAAGAAGTTCCTGTAAAATAGTCTAATAGGGGGTATAGGTGTTGTGTTAGTTGTCTCTTCAGAGGTTGCATGGCTTTTCACTTTCCTTCTTATGATGTCTTCGATGAAACCATTGGAGAAGCCGTTATTGACTAGGACCTGCCTTACCCTACAGAGTTCTTGGTCGACTTGCTTCCATTCTGAGCTGTGGCTGAGAGCACGGTCGACATATGCGATAACAACACTCCTCTTGTACCTGTCTGGGCAGTCGCTGTTGGCATTTAGGCACATTTCTATGTTTGTTTCCTTAGTGTAGACTGCAGTGTGGAAACCTCCGCCCTTTTCCATGACTGTTACATCTAGAAAGGGCAGCTTCCCATCCTTTTCCATCTCGTAAGTGAAACGCAGCACGGAACTCTGCTCAAATGCCTCCTTCAGCTCCTGCAGATGTCTGACATCAGGTACCCTGTGTAAAAATGTCGTCAACATACCTGCAGTATATGGCCGGTTTCAAGTTCATGTCGACTAAGACTTTTTGCTCGATGGTACCCATGTAGAAGTTTGCAAACAGGACACCTAGGGGAGAACCCATGGCGACCCCATCTACTTGCTTATACATGTGCCCATCCGGGCTCAAGAAGGGTGCCTCTTTAGTACAAGCTTGGAGTAGTTTCCTCAGAATATTTTCTGGTATGTCAAGAGGAGTACAGGCTGGATCACGATACACTCTGTCGGCTATCATTCCGATTGTCTCGTCCACAGGTACGTTGGTAAACAGCGATTCTACGTCCAACGAGGCTCTTATCCCTGTGGCCCGTGTGCCCCGCAGTAAGTCAACAAATTCCTTTGGAGACTTCAGGCTGAAGGCGCAAGGAACATAAGGAGTCAGCAGGCCGTTGAGTCGCTTCGCCAGTCTGTACGTGGGTGTGGGTATCTGGCTAATGATTGGCCGAAGTGGGTTTCCAGGCTTGTGCGTCTTGACATTTCCATACGCATATCCAGGTTTATATTCCCCAATGATCTTTGGCAGGTGGAGTCCGGATTTCTTGGCGTTCACAGTTTCGATCAGTTTGTTGACCATTGCTTTTAATTCGGCTGTAGTGTCCTTCATTACCCTTTGGAACTTAGTTTGGTCAGAGAGTATGATGTTCATTTTCGCCAGATATTCGTCTTTTTTAAGAATGACATATATTGGCGACTTGTCACCTCTCCTGACAACTATCTCCTTGTTCTCACGAAGGCTTTTAGCTGCCGCTTTAAGCTCGGGGGACAGTATGGTGCTTCTGTAGTTGCCTCGATTCTTTCCTCCTTCTGCAATAAGTTCTGCTTGTAAGGTATCTTTGGTAGTGACCTTCTTTTGTGTCTCGAGGTCGAATACTGTCGTCCAACAGAATTTCCAACTCTACTTTCCGGGCCATCTCACTCGGTCTGGACATAACATGACAGTTTATGCCCAGATTTAGGAGAGTGACTTGGTCCTCAGTGAGGTTAATTCCTGCAAGGTTCAGGAAGCCATCTCTTGGTCGTGGAATTGCCATAGGTCCTCCATATAATGTTGTTAGTTTCTTGATAATCCTTGTTTCAGTGCTGAGGTGATGTTGGTCTGTGAGGATGTCGAGGTGTTGTTCAATGCGGGTACGGATACTATCGTCGATGTTGCTATTTCTCCACTCGTTTGTAGCATGAAGTAGTTGCGTTTTGTTGTCTTTGATTTCATTCTCTGCCTTGTATATCTGATCACGAATCAGATCCTGGCGATATTTTATCGTGAAGGCTTGATTCCTTGCTGCTGGGTCGTGCGCTTTAATATTAGTATATTTTGGTAGCAGTCTTTCCTGTAGACATATATTATTAAATATGACCGAAAAAGTAAGATTAATAATTCTAACACGAATTTTCTCAATCTTTCGTACATTACGCTTCACTGTTGGAGGTAAATCAAAAATCAATTCTCCAAAATTCATTTTTATTTCTAGTCTTACGCGACACGGGCGCGTTTCGTAAAACTTATTACATTTTCAAAGACTTTAGTTCACAAATACACAACTGAAAAGAACTTACGTATCTCCGATTTTATATCTACATTTGAGTGAGGTGGAAGGGGTGATGTGGCATTAACACAAGACAGAACAAAATGTGGCACCCTTCTTGAACCCGGATGGGCACATGTATAAGCAAGTAGATGGGGTCGCCATGGGTTCTCCCCTAGGTGTCCTGTTTGCAAACTTCTACATGGGTACCATCGAGCAAAAAGTCTTAGTCGACATGAACTTGAAACCGGCCATATACTGCAGGTATGTTGACGACATTTTTACACAGGTACCTGATGTCAGACATCTGCAGGAGCTGAAGGAGGCATTTGAGCAGAGTTCCGTGCTGCGTTTCACTTACGAGATGGAAAAGGATGGGAAGCTGCCCTTTCTAGATGTAACAGTCATGGAAAAGGGCGGAGGTTTCCACACTGCAGTCTACACTAAGGAAACAAACATAGGAATGTGCCTAAATGCCAACAGCGACTGCCCAGACAGGTACAAGAGGAGTGTTGTTATCGCATATGTCGACCGTGCTCTCAGCCACAGCTCAGAATGGAAGCAAGTCGACCAAGAACTCTGTAGGGTAAGGCAGGTCCTAGTCAATAACGGCTTCTCCAATGGTTTCATCGAAGACATCATAAGAAGGAAAGTGAAAAGCCATGCAACCTCTGAAGAGACAACTAACACAACACCTATACCCCCTATTAGACTATTTTACAGGAACTTCTTTTCCACAGCTCATAAAACGGAGGAAAGGGTCCTGAAAGATATTGTTAATAGAAACGTTATCCCTACAGACAAAAATCAGAGGATACAACTGACGATTTACTATAAAACCAGAAAAACGGCCAACCTACTCATGAGAAACTCTCCAGACACAAAACAGAACGCTTTAAAAGAGACTAACGTCGTCTATGCCTTCAAATGCCCACTTGGGGACTGTAAGCTCCAAAAAACCCAGTATATAGGCAAGACAACAACATCTCTTTCTAGGCGTTTAACGATGCATAAGCAACAGGGCTCCATTAAGGAACATATAATCTCTTCCCACAACCAAACCATCGCCAGAGAAATCCTAGTAAACAACACAGAAATCATCGATAGATACAGCGATAGCAGGCGGCTTGACGTTTGCGAGGCACTACACATCAAGAAGTCAACACCAGCAATCAACAGCCAATTATTGCACAACTATATTCTACCCACCTCAAGACTCCGCTCCAATATAGAAGCATCAAGAAATATGGACCAATAGGCTTTCTACAAACACTTCTATTCAATATCCATTGTTTCGTGTTCTGTCTTGTGTTGATGAAATTAATACCCTATTAATATATATATATATATATATATATATATATATATATATATATATATATATATATATATATATATATATACATATATATATATATACATATATATATATATATATATATATATATATATATATATATATATATATATATATATATATATATATATACATATATATATATATATATATATATATATATATATATATATATACATATATATATACATATATATATATATATATATATATATATATATATATATATATATATATATATATATATATATATATATATATATATATATGCGAACAAGCCTGAATGGTCCCCAGGACAATATGCAACTGAAAACTCACACCCCAGAAGTGACTCGAACCCATACTCCCAGAAGCAACGCAACTGGTATGTACAAGACGCCTTAATCCACTTGACCATCACGACCGGACATAATGAGGTGATAGCTGAGGCTATTTGAACCACCCCACCGCCGGCACTCGGATAGTAATCTTGGGCATAGCATTTTACCAAATCACCTCATTCTTTGGGGCACACGTGAGGAACACAAATGCGAACAAGCCTGAATGGTCCCCAGGACAATATGCAACTGAAAACTCACACCCCAGAAGTGACTCGAACCCATACTCCCAGAAGCAACGCAACTGGTATGTACAAGACGCCTTAATCCACTTGACCATCACGACCGGACATAATGAGGTGATAGCCGAGGCTATTTGAACCACCCCACCGCCGGCACTCGAATAGTAATCTTGGGCATAGCATTTTACCAAATCACCTCATTCTTTGGGGCACACGTGAGGGACACAAATGCGAACAAGCCTGAATGGTCCCCAGGACAATATGCAACTGAAAACTCACACCCCAGAAGTGACTCGAACCCATACTCCCAGAAGCAACGCAACTGGTATGTACAAGACGCCTTAATCCACTTGACCATCACGACCGGACATAATGAGGTGATAGCCGAGGCTATTTGAACCACCCCACCGCCGGCACTCGGATAGTAATCTTGGGCATAGCATTTTACCAAATCACCTCATTCTTTGGGGCACACGTGAGGAACACAAATGCGAACAAGCCTGAATGGTCCCCAGGACAATATGCAACTGAAAACTCACACCCCAGAAGTGACTCGAACCCATACTCCCAGAAGCAACGCAACTGGTATGTACAAGACGCCTTAATCCACTTGACCATCACGACCGGACATAATGAGGTGATAGCCGGGGCTATTTGAACCACCCCACCGCCGGCACTCGGATAGTAATCTTGTTCGCATTTGTGTTCCTCACGTGTGCCCCAAAGAATGAGGTGATTTGGTAAAATGCTATGCCCAAGATTACTATCCGAGTGTGAGTGATGGGGTGTGAGTTTTCAGTTATATATATATATATATATATATATATATATATATATATATATATATATATATATATATATATATATATATATATATATATATATATATATATATATATATATATATATATATATATATATACAACCTTAGAACACTTTCCCACCAGGAGATTCGAACCCTAGCCAGCACAGAAGCCTTTCAGCAACTGGCATAACTGGTATGCCTTAAACCCACTGCACCACTGCTCAGACCCATAAAAGAGATGGTAGTTTCGAAGTATTTAAATCCCCCAAAGATCACCATCTCCCAAGGGCAACTAGAGCATAGTGAGGGGCTACTCACGTTCTTTCATCAAATTCCTGTTAATATGGGAGAACTCTGTGTCTATGCTTAATGCACAACTTGCCTAAACACGCAAGAGAAGTTATACAACCTTAGCACACTTTCCCATCAAGAGATTCGAACCCTAGCCAGCACAGAAGCCTTACAGCAAAAGAAGTTCCTGTAAAATAGTGTAATAGGTGGGATAGCTGTTATGTTAGTAGTCTCTTCAGAGGTTGCAATGTGTTTCACCTTCCTTCTTATGATGTCTTCAACGAAACCATTGGAGAAGCCGTTGTTGACTAGGACCTGCCTTACCCTACAGAGATCTTGCAACGTCTGAAGAGACTACTAACACAACACCTATATCCCCTATTAGACTATTTTACAGGAACTTCTTTTCCACAGCTCATAAAACGGAGGAAAGGGTCCTGAAAGAAATTGTTAATAGAAACGTTATCCCTACAGACTAAAATCAGAAGATACTACTGACGATTTACTATAAAACCAAAAAAACGGCCAGCCTACTCACGAGAAACTCTCCAGACACAAAGCAGAACGCTTTAAAAGAGACCAACGTCGTCTATGCCTTCAAATGCCCACTTGGGGACTGTAAGCTTCAAAAAACTAAGTATATAGGCAGGACAACAACATCTCTTTCCAGGCGATTAACGATGCATAAGGAACAGGGCTATATTAAGGAACATATAATCTCTTCCCACAACCAAACCATCACCAGAGAAATCTTAGCAAGCAAAACCGAAATCATCGATAGATACAGCAATAGCAGGCGGCTTGACATCTGCGAGGCACTACACATCAAGAAGTCAACACCAGCAATCAACAGCCAATTAATGCACAACTATTTTCTACACACTTCAAAACTCCGCTCCAATACAGAAGCATCAACAAATATGGGCTAATAGGCCCTCTGCAGTTACTTCCAATCTTACCTTCAATACCCATTGTTTCGTGTTCTATCCTGTGTTGAAAGTTTTGTTCACCTCATCCAAAACTGTTGTAACATATCACCTCACTCAAAATGCGGGTATAAAATGAAAAATGAAAGGTGTTTAAATCATAGCATAGTAAGAACTCTGTTTAGTGTTTGCAGGTTATAGTTCTGTGTGTGTAAACTAAAAGTCTTTGAAAGTGTAATAAGTTATTACGAAACGCGTTCAAGTGTCGCGTCAGACTAGAAATAAAAATGAATTTTGGAGAATTGATTTTTCAATTACCACCAACAGTGAAAAGAAACATAAGAATTATCGAGAAAATTCGTGTTAGAATTATTAATCTTACTTTTTCGGTCATATTTAATAATATATATATATATATATATATATATATATATATATATATATATATATATATATATATATATATATATATATATATATATATATATATATATATATGCAGAATAACCACATGTGAAAAATAGAAAATGCTTAACGCGTTTTCGGCTAATTCGCCTTCATCAGAGCAAAGTAGAATGAAAGTAGGCTTCTACTTTGCTCTGATGAAGGCGAATTAGCCGAATACGCGTTAAGCATTTTCTATTTTTCACATGTGGTTATTCTGCATACTTGGATCAGTGTTTTTGTGATCATTGTTGCATATATATATATATATATATATATATATATATATATATATATATATATATATATATATATATATATATATATATATATATATATATATATATATATATATATATATATATATTAGTATATTTTGGTAGCAGTCTTTCCTGTAGACATATATTATTAAATATGACCGAAAAAGTAAGATTAATAATTCTAACACAAATTTTCTCAATCTTTCGTACATTTCTTTTCACTGTTGGAGGTAAATCAAAAATCAATTCTCCAAAATTCATTTTTATTTCTAGTCTGACGCGACACGAGCGCGTTTCGTAAAACTTATTACATTTTCAAAGACTTAAGTTCACAAATACACAACTGAATAGAACTTACGCATCTCCGATTTTATATCTACAATTGAGTGAGGTGGAAGGGGTGATGTGGCATTAACACAAGACAGAACAAGATGTGGCATTAATAGGGTATTAATTTCATCAACACAAGACAGAACAAGAGTATTAATAGGGTATTAATTTCATCAACACAAGACAGAACACGAAACAATGGATATTGAATAGAAGTGTTTGTAGAAAGCCTATTGGTCCATATTTCTTGATGCTTCTATATTGGAGCGGAGTCTTGAGGTGGGTAAAATATAGTTGTGGAACTATATTCCACTCTAAATACACTCCAGCTTCGCCTCACAGCGTCGAACCAACACGGGAAGCGGACAATCTACCGGTTTTAAGTCTTCTGCTCGATTGGCGAAGAGTGTGACGCCAGGGGTTGCTTCCGACGGTGGGAGGGGTCATCGCGCTCCCACTGGGCAGCTACCGCCCGCCTCAAGCTGGGCAAACCCCAGCCAATAAGGTGTTGCCTCGCCACGGTCCGTTAACCTCACTGGGTGCGTGGGGTTTAGGGTGAAAACTGACAAGCGGCCCGACAACTTTGCACCAAGCAATACCAAACCAAAGAAGAAAATATCAACTGCCCTAAAGCTGGGCACATGGAACGTCAGGACACTGACACCAGGTTTCTCTGACGACCTGCAAGAAATCAATGACGCCCGAAAAACAGCAATCATCGATAGGGAACTGAGCAAGCTGCAGATGGATATTGTTGCTCTCCAAGAGACCAGGCTCCCGGGATCAGGATCTGTGAGAGAGAGGACCTTCTCTTTCTTCTGGCAAGGAAAACCTCCAGATGAGACCAGAGAATATGGTGTGGGATTTGCCGTCAGGAATGCACTGTTGGGACACATTATGCCACCGATGGGGGAAACCGAACGAATTCTGTCTCTGCAACTGTACTCCCAAACAGGACCAGTCAATGTAATTAGTGCATATGCACCAATCCTGACTTCTCCAGCAGAGGCAAAGGAAAAATTCTACGATGACCTCAACAGAGTCATAGCGAGAATCCCTGTAAAGGAGCCACTGTTCATCCTCGGCGACTTCAACGCCAGAGTGGGTGCCGAGCACAACATTTGGCCCACTTGCCTGGGTCAATTCGGCGTAGGAAGGATGAATGAGAACGGGCAACGTCTGCTAGAACTCTGCTGCCTTCATGGTCTTTGTGTCACCAACACGTTCTTCGGCACAAAGCCTCAACACCGAGTATCTTGGAGACACCCCAGATCCAAGCACTGGCACCAGCTTGACCTGATTCTTACCAGGCGTGCAAGTCTACCCAGCGTCAAGATTACGCGTAGCTACCAGAGTGCTGTCTGTGACACCGACCACTCCCTGGTATGTAGCAGGGTCAAGATGCAACCAAAGAAGATTCATCACTCGAAAAAGGCGGGCAGACCTCGCATCGACACCACCAAGACCCGCAACCAGGACAAGGTGGAAGATTTTGCACACGTGCTCGAGGAAGCTCTCCCTGGCCCAGCTGGGGTCACTGCCTGTAAAAGATGGGAACACTTCAGAGACGCTGTGTTCAACGCTGCCATTTCCACCTTTGGCAAGAAGACCAGCAGGTCGGCAGACTGGTTCGAGGCTCACTCGGAAGAGATGACACCTGTAATCGAAGAGAAGAGAAACGCCTTGGCAGCCTACAAAGCCTGCCCAAGTCGGCGCAACTTACAGATCCTTCGGGCCGTCCGCTGCAAAGTGCAGCAGAGCGCCAGGCGATGTGCCAACAACTATTGGCTCCAGCTCTGCTCCCAGATACAGACTGCAGCGGATACAGGCAATGTAAGGGGAATGTATGACGGCATCAAGCAGGCCCTCGGCCCAATCCAGAGGAAGACCGCTCCTCTGAAATCTGCCACTGGCGAGGTGATTCAGGACCAGACACTGCAGCTGAAGCTGCTGGGTCGAGCACTACTCTGAGCTATACGCCAGGGACAATGTGGTCACCGAAGATGCCCTGAGCGCCATTGAGTGTCTGCCTGTGTTAATGGAGCTCGACAGTGAACCGACCCTGGAAGAACTCAGCGATGCCCTAGACTCCCTTGCTTCAGGTAAAGCTCCTGGCAAAGATGGCATTCCTGCTGAGACCTTGAAGTGCTGCAGAGGTAGCCTGCTCATGGAGCTGCACGAAATTCTCTGCCTCTGCTGGGAAGAAGGAGAGGTGCCACAGGACATGAGGGATGCCAACATCGTCACACTGAATAAGAATAAAGGTGACAGGGGAGACTGCAACAACTACCGTGGAATCTCCCTCCTCAGTATTGTCGGAAAGCTGTTTGCTTGAGTCGCATTGAAGAGGCTCCAAGTACTTGCAGAGAGAGTTTATCCAGAATCACAATGTGGATTCAGAGCTGGCAGGTCCACCATCGACAGGGTCTTTTCCCTCAGACAACTGCAGGAGAAATGCAGGGAACAGAAGCAGCCACTCTTTGTAGCCTTCATAAATCTGACGAAGGCCTTCGACCTCGTCAGCAGGGATGGCCTGTTCAAGATCCTCCCCAAGATCGGATGCCCACCCAGGCTCCTCAGCATCATCAGATCTTTCCATGAGAACATGAGGGGCACCGTGGTCTTTGATGGCCTAACATCAGGCGCCTTTGACATCCGAAGTGGAGTAAAGCAGGGCTGCGTACTGGCTCCAACCCTATTCGGGATTTTCTTCGCAGTTATGCTGCGGCACGCCTTCGGATCTGTCACGGAAGGCATTTACCTCCGGACCAGGTCGGATGGAAAGCTCTTTAACCTCGCCAGGCTGAGAGCCAAGACAAAGGTTCGGCTGAGGTGTCTGCGCGACTTCCTCTTTGCCGACGACGCAGCAGTCACTGCCCACTCAGCTGAAGACCTCCAACGGCTCATAACCCGCTTCAGCGAGGCCTCTCAGGCTTTCGGACTCACCATCAGTCTGAAGAAAACACAAGTCATGGGACAAGGAGTGGACTCCCCACCTGACATCGGCATCTCTGATTCCAAACTGGAAGTTGTTCACGACTTCGTGTACCTGAGCTCCACAATCTCTGACTCCCTCTCTCTTGATACGGAGCTAAACAAACGCATTGGTAAGGCATCTACTACCATGTCCAAACTGACAAAGAGAGTGTGGGCCAACAATAGGCTAACTGAGTATACTAAGATTCAGGTTTACAGATCCTGTGTCCTGAGCACTCTCCTTTATGGCAGTGAGTCTTGGACACTCCGCGCCAGTCAGGAAAGACGGCTGAATGCCTACCACATGCGCTGCCTTAGACACATCTTGGACATCACCTGGCAGGACAAGGTGACAAACAACAACGTCTTGGGGAGAGCAAGAATCACCAGCATGTACACAATGCTGAAACAGAGACGAATGCGCTGGCTCGGGCACGTTGTGCGAATGGGCGACGGCAGGATCCCCAAGAATCTCCTGTATGGAGAGCTGAGGCAGGGAAAGCGTCCAGTAGGCAAGCCCCAGCTACGGTACAAAGACGTATGCAAAAGGGACCTGAAAGCCATGGATGTCGATCTTGCTATATGGGAGACACTGGCTGCAGACCGTTCAGCCTGGAGGCAGTCTGTTCAACGAGGTCTCTCCAAGTTCGAGGAGTCACTTGCCAAGGAATCGGAGGCAAAGAGACAGAGAAGGAAAGCCGGTAGCCAGGAAGACAGACCAGAATAGGACTTCGTTTGTGCTCGGTGTGGGATGGACTGCCACTCTCGGATTGGCCTCATCAGTTACACCAGACGCTGCACCAGGATTGACAACTAGGGCGCAACTCCATAGTCTCCCGAGACTGAAGGATGCCTACTACTATATATATATATATATATATATATATATATATATATATATATATATATATATATATATATATATATATATATATATATATATATATATATATATATATATATATATATGCGTGCTGTATCTTGGGTACTCACCCGACCCCCGAGGAGCTGGACGAGGTCTTCGAACACTGATTGGTATATTGTTATATAAGTGTGTGTTTTCTGTAAACTGTAGCATTGCAATAAAATCAAATAAAAAAAAAAATAATAGGGGTGGTAGGAGAGGAAAAAATTAAAGTATTCAGTGAGAATCCACAAGGTCTTCTCTGAACACTATTTATTTTCATCTTCGAGGATGTGGGTCCCTTTAATTAAACCAGTGGTGGTACCCCTAAATATATATATATATATATATATATATATATATATATATATATATATATATATATATATATATATATATATATATATATATATATATATATATATATATATATATATATATATATATATATATATATATATATATATATATATATATATATATATAGAAGAGATTATATGTTCAAACATATAATCTCTTCCCACAAACAAACCATCACCAGAGAAATCTTAGCAAACAACACAGAAATCATATATATATATATATATATATATATATATATATATATATATATATATATATATATATATATATATATATATATATATATATATATATATATATAGATATATATATATATATATATATATATATATATATATATATATATATATAGATATATATATATATATATATATATATATATATATATATATATATATATATATATATATATATATATATATATATATATGTATATGGCACAACTCTCCTAAACACGAGAGTGAAGTATACAACTTTAGAACACTTTCCCACCAGGAGACTCGAACCCTAGCCAGCACAGAAGCCTTCCAGCAACTGGAATAACAGTTACGCCTTAACCCGCTCCACCACCTGCTCAGACCCTTAAAAGAGATGGTAATTTCGGAGTATTTAAATACACCAAAGATCACCACCTCCCAAGAGCACTAGAGCAAGTGAGGGGTCATTTATACGTTTATTTCATCAAGTCCCTGTTAATATGGGAAGACACAGTGTCTCTGCTTAAGGCACAACTCTCCTAAACACGAGAGTGAAGTATACAACTTTAGAACACTTTCCCACCAGGAGACTCGAACCCTAGCCAGCACAGAAGCCTTCCAGCAACTGGCATAACAGGTACGCCTTAACCCGCTCCACCACCTGCTCAGACTCACGTATAAATGACCCCTCACTTGCTCTAGTGCTCTTGGGAGGTGGTGATCTTTGGTGTATTTAAATACTCCGAAATTACCATCTCTTTTAAGGGTCTGAGCAGGTGGTGGAGCGGGTTAAGGTGTACCTGTTATGCCAGTTGCTGGAAGGCTTCTGTGCTGGCTAGGGTTCGAGTCTCCTGGTGGGAAAGTGTTCTAAAGTTGTATACTTCACTCTCGTGTTTAGGAGAGTTGTGCCTTAAGCAGAGACACTGTCTTCCCATATTAACAGGGACTTGATGAAATAAACGTATAAATGACCCCTCACTTGCTCTAGTGCTCTTGGGAGGTGGTGATCTTTGGTGTATTTAAATACTCCGAAATTACCATCTCATTTAAGGGTCTGAGCAGGTGGTGGAGCGGGTTAAGGCGTACCTGTTATGCCAGTTGCTGGAAGGCTTCTGTGCTGGCTAGGGTTCGAGTCTCCTGGTGGGAAAGTGTTCTAAAGTTGTATACTTCACTCTCGTGTTTAGGAGAGTTGTGCCTTAAGCAGAGACACTGTGTCTTCCCATATTAACAGGGACTTGATGAAATAAACGTATAAATGACCCCTCACTTGCTCTAGTGCTCTTGGGAGGTGGTGATCTTTGGTGTATTTAAATACTCCGAAATTACCATCTCTTTTAAGGGTCTGAGCAGGTGGTGGAGCGGGTTAAGGCGTACCTGTTATGCCAGTTGCTGGAAGGCTTCTGTGCTGGCTAGGGTTCGAGTCTCCTGGTGGGAAAGTGTTCTAAAGTTGTATACTTCACTCTCGTGTTTAGGAGAGTTGTGCCTTAAGCAGAGACACTGTGTCTTCCCATATTAACAGGGACTTGATGAAATAAACGTATAAATGACCCCTCACTTGCTCTAGTGCTCTTGGGATGTGGTGATCTTTGGTGTATTTAAATACTCCGAAATTACCATCTCTTTTAAGGGTCTGAGCAGGTGGTGGAGCGGGTTAAGGCGTACCTGTTATGCCAGTTGCTGGAAGGCTTCTGTGCTGGCTAGGGTTCGAGTCTCCTGGTGGGAAAGTGTTCAAAATTGTATATATGTATATATATATATATATATATATATATATATATATATATATATATATATATATATATATATATATATATATATATATATATATATATATATATATATATATATTATTAAATATGACCGAAAAAGTAAGATTAATAATTCTAACACGAATTTTCTCAATCTTTCGTACATTTCTTTTCACTGTTGGAGGTAAATAAAAAATCAATTCTCCAAAATTCATTTTTATTTCTATTCTGACGCGACACGAGCGCGTTTCGTAAAACTTATTACATTTTGAAAGACTTTTGTAAACTAAAGTCTTTGAATATGTAATAAGTTTTACGAAACGCGCTCGTGTCGCGTCAGACTAGAAATAAAAATGAATTTTGGAGAATTGATTTTTGATTTACCTCCAACAGTGAAAAGAAATGTACGAAGGATTGAGAAAATTCGTGTTAGAATTATTAATCTTACTTTTTTCGGTCATATTTAATAATATATGTCTACAGGAAAGACTGCTACCAAAATATACTAATATATATATATATATATATATATATATATATATATATATATATATATATATATATATATATATATATATATATATATATATGTATATGTATATATATATATATATATATATATATATATATATATATATGTATATATATATGTATATGTATATGTATATGTATATGTATATATATATATATATATATATATATATATATATATATATATATATATATATATATATATAATGTGACGGTAAAGCGTTGGTGTTCGGCTGTTTCAGAAGCTGGGGGCAGGGCCTCGTCACATAACAAAAAAAAGAGAGAAGTTTGTCCTTTTGTCTGTGGTAAGGTAATGGGAAGACACACAAAACACAAAGTATAAACAACGAAATTTTAATTACTCTAGAAAACAAGATATGAATAAAGACAATCTCTTAAAATTCAAAACAAGTCAACAAACAAAACAACATGAATAATTACTGGCAATGAAAATTTTACTCTAAGACAAAAGGTGCAAGTTAAAAATTAAATAAGAGAGGTGCTGAGAATACTGGCTTCAAGCTGTCACCTCCCTTAGTACACGACAGCCAAGGCTTGTCTACTAATAGAGAGATGTCAACTCCAAGGAGCACAGGGATATATATATTACATGGGGGCCTGTCCACGGAGCTTCACTCAGGTACTGGTGCCAGATCGTAAATTTGTGGTAAGCGTATTTGACTTTGGTAAAGTAACTTTTCACTATTTTCAATATTCAATTTTATTTTCATATGGTGCTGTGTGTATTGTGCATTCCGAGAGTAGCATATGGTGAAGGTGAGACAACTTTGGATTACGTGGTGACTGTAGGCCTCAGTCATACTCTTAATTGGTCATCTCTCCCTCCGTGTTATTACTCGTGTTTACCATCTTTTGTCCCTAGGATATTTCTCATATTTTCGGCAGATCATCATATTGGTACCCTGGTACTGTGGTCTGTCCCCGGGTCAAGTGCACCTAATCTTCTGCAATCTGACGGTAGGAGGATAAAGAGAGCCATAGTTCCTCTCGCATGAACTTTAGTTGCTGAATTGGGACCTCAGCAGCAGTTCTCGTCACCAGTTGACACCTCGCACCCCTACACGTCGGTCAGAGATGATGATATTTACATTGGTAGGGAATTAGCCTTCTTTTTCAGAGCACAAAAGTTCGCTAATTCTGTAAGTATCATATTAATTTCAGTGGGAAAAACTTGCTTATGTCCTATAGAGACTCGGCAAGGTATGCCTACATTCTTGGACTACCTAATTCACTTTTGAGGCAATTAACTGTTTCATTTGTTTTAGAAACTCAGTTTCGCTTATTTAGTAGTATTTTCTTGCCCTTATCCTCTTACATTGAGTACCGGGTACAAGATTTGCTGCGACCTTGATTTATTAATCATTTATCATCTTGAAATTAACATTAATTGTTAACGATTCCACAGGATAGGTACCAGTTGCCACGTTGTCCTGTTTCTGACATTCACCATATCACAACAGTATATTCGTTGTGTATTTATTTGCTAATTTCACCATGTTTCGTCTCCAAGCTTTCCGTACAGATCCAGCAGGTGAAATAGGGACCTTAAGTCGTGCCAAGAGGACTGAATTACAAACTCTTGCACATGAGTATCAACTTTTTTATTTTTTATTTTTATCTTTACATGCAATAGACCACCGGCCAGAAGGGCCGACAGCATAGCACAACAAAACACATACACAAGAAAAACATGAAAAATACAGCATACATCAAAGCACAAAACAGAATACAATGGCAATCCAGCAATCACAGTACCATCACAAAACAACACCTCCAGAAAAACAAAACATACATTAAGAGGCATAGCAGGAAACATAACAGTGCAAACACAATACTGTCCAAACAAAACATAAAGAACAAACACGTACAACAGGTAAAGCAACATAAAATCAATACATTAATAAAAAAACACACACCAAGCCATCCGCCCCGTAAACAAAAGGCAAGGCCAAAATAAACAACAACAATAAACACGCACACCTGAAAACAAAACAGGCACAAACACAACAACTAGCCTGAAGGACCAAGAATGCAACAACAAAGTACATCAAGAAACAAACAAATCAATACACTTCCATACAAAGTCACTAAACATCGGCCTGAAGGGCCGACAACAAAAACAAAAGAAAAATACAACAAAACATCACAACACCACACCAAACACACAGCAAGCACACAGACTACGAAAAGATCTCATACTTGTCCGGCCACTCTTCCGCCGGGAAGCGAATACAATACGCCTCCCAAAGTAACATAATGTCCTCCGAAACATGGTCACTATTGAGCGTACGAGGATCAGGCATTAACTCTGGCATACCTACAATAAAACACTGAGCCCGACGAATCCAGATGGTAGAAGGGCACCACGGATCAGGACGCACACGGTCAACAATGTCAAAACTCAACGGATGGTCAGCATCCATCGCCACTCCGGAGGCCAAGATGAGAGGGAGAGGCACCTTCCCATGAGGCCGGGCAATGGGCAGCACACTGGGAGCCTCCTCAGCTGCCTCACAGGGCCCCTCGTCAACCACCGAACGTTGTACCTGCTGGGACCCCCCCCCCCTCCGCTTGACATCCTTTTTCAGCACCAGCTTGATGCCTCGGCTCGCACCAGGACCCACACCATCCACGCCTGTAGGAGCAACCACCTCCCACTGCGTAGAACCTTCTGCAGGAGAAAGAACAGGAGGTAAATTAGACGCACAACCATCGTCCACAGCAGACACATAGACATCAGCCACCACCCGCGTCGTAGTCCTCCATATCAGCCCAAGCAGTAGAAGAGCGCCTAGAACGTTTGGGCACTGGCCGCACATCCTCACAGCCGGAGGCGGACCCAGAACCACGGCCCTCACGAACCGGGCGAACCAACGCCCGTCGCAGTACTGCAGCAGCCTCAACCACATGGGGAACCGGGCCGCACACAACAGGATGCTCCTGCAGCCCCCCCAACACCCAGCACAGCCGCAACACCTGGCGAGGGTGCAGGACTAAGCGCAGCAGCAGGAGTCGAGGAAGACGCAGACGCACTCGGCTGAGGGACAACAAGCGCCGGGGGCATGTCGGGTGACGCACGGGGGGCCGCATCAGCAGCGACTGGGACCTGCTCCACTTCATCCCCGGAATCCACGCCCTGAGGGAGCGGCGGGAAATCCTCCTCCCGGAATAAATTAACGGGTGCAGCAGGGGTCTCAGAGCACCCGGCAGCCTGATGTCCCAACTGGCCACACCGGAAACAAGTACGGGTCTGCCGGACATAATACACCCGAACGTAGTAGCCCAGCAGCCGGACAGAAGATGGGATATCCGACCGCAGGCGCATACCTAATGTACGGACGTTCGTCTGCTTCCCAGCATACTTCCCCGAGGATAGCTTGTTCACCCGCACACTGATGACTACACCATACCTCCCGAAGAAGCGCCGGAAAAGGTCTTCAGGGAACTCCAGGGGCGCACCGTGCACACTGACATATGTCAGGGCACCACTTCGGTCCGAGATCGTAACGGAGCCGGCGCCATCCGGCAACTGCAATGAACGCCCTTCGTTTCACCGGAGGAAGTCCCGATACTCCTCCTCCCCCACGAACTTGACAATCACCCGGTGGGTCGTAACAAGCTCAACGCCATACACAGCTTCCACCGGGACACGAAGCAAGTCGCACATAACTAACTCAATGGCCGGATAACCAGCCTTACACGAGAATTCCAGGCCCACGGAATTTACCCGCAAAACAGGAGGAATGGCCAGGCCCGCCATGTCAAAACCGCCACGTCAGCACGCAGCCAGGCAGGCAACAACACTGGACAGGGAGGGTAAGAGACCCCCACACCCCCTGCCGGCGAAAACTGCAACCTCCCCAAACTACCGGAGTGGTCAGACGACACGTCTTCACCCTACGGCTGCTCAGGTGGAACTCCTGAGTATCAACTAGAAGTTCCCTACCATGCCAACAAAAATGAACTACATAACCTGTTACTGGATCATCTCTTAGAGGAAGGTAAGATAGACTCTGAAACTCACGAAACTTACTTTATTGCAGATAAAACTGATTTGGCAACGATGAAACTCAAAATAGAGCTTGCCAAGATCGAACGCGAACAACAAAAAGAAGCTCTACAACTGAGGAAAGAGGTTTCAGAGTCTGGTAGTCATTCTCAGTGGCCAAAGTACTGAGTGTAACTGCAGCTCTACCTGCGAGATGTGCTCTGAGAAGGGTTGCCCATTGGTCGGCAGGCCAACGAAGTTGATTAGCAAGGGTTTCAAAGGTGGTGAAAAATACATCAACTTCTGTCTCTACGAATGGTGGCATTAACTTACTTGCATGCGAGATATTGAAACTGACAGAAAGACTGGCGGTAGCTTGCTGGCGTTGAGCGAGGTGTGTAGTTTCCAACGCGAATTCTTGTTGACGACATTCCATAGCCAGAGTTGCTTGTTGTTTGTCATGCTCGCGTTGTATCTCCAATTGGCGTTGTTTTGTTTCAAGCTGTATTCGTTCCCGCTCACGGAGTATTGCAATTTCACGTTCCTTGAGGGCGATTTCAATTCTTGTTCTTATATGCTACTCTCGGAATGCACAATACACACAGCACCATATGAAAATAAAATTGAATATTGAAAATAGTGAAAAGTTACTTTACCAAAGCCAAATACGCTTACCACAAATTTACGATCTGGTACCAGTACCTGAACTTGATCGTCATGGACAAACCCCAGGTGTGTACCTCTGTAATGGATAATCCCATCTTTGAGTATGTTCCAGCAAAGGTTCAAGAGAGTGATGAAGTTTCTCCTCCGGTTTTAGTGACCACCCGTGCACAAGCTGCACGACCACAGCCAGCTGACTCTACTGCTACCGCTGTCCCTCAAGACCCTCAGAAACTACCCCCAAATCTGACCAAGTTGGAGTTCCGTAAGTTACAGAGGGAAGATCTTACCTTGACACCATTATTTTTCCAGGCTGAGACTCAACATGACAGTATTCCTGGGTTCTTCCTAGAGAACGAGTTGCTCTACCGCAGATATAGACCCAGTAAACTGTAGGAGGAGGACGATTGGGCCAACGTCGAACAACTAGTGATTCCTGCCAGCCTGCGGCCCACTATTCTACACCTGGCCCACGGAGCACTCTCACACTACGGATTTAACAAGACCTACCACGGAATCCGTCAAGACTACTACTGGCCAGGTATGGTAAATAGCGTCAAACAGTACGTCAAACAGTGTCATACATGTCAGATGGCAGGTAAACCGAACATCTCTATCCCCAGAGCACCACTGACTCCCATACAGGTGCCTGCGGAACCTTTTCACAGACTTATTATAGACTGTGTTGGTCTGATTGAAGGCTCAATCTCTCTTGAAAGAGATTATCGTCACAACTCTCCCCCGAAGCCTGCGGTTCTGGAAGAAGTTACGTCTTCATATGGTAGAGTGATAGTTGGAGTTGCTTCTACTTCATAGACTCTGGAGAGGGCGTCGGCTATGATGTTGTCAGAACCCATGATATCGCGGATCTCCCGGTTGAAATCTTGCAGATATAAAGCCCATCGTAGAAGACGTTGGTTATTGAATTGGGCTTGATGTAAGAAGCGGAGAGGATTGTGGTCTGAGAAGATGGTGGTAGACCTGGCACCTTGTAGGTATGGAGCAAAGTGCTGGAGATTCAGGACGATGGAGAGTAGCTCCTTCTCGATAGTGCTGTAGTTCCTCTGATGGGGTTTCAACTTGTAGCTGTAGTAGCTGACAGGTAGAACCTCCTCGCCTCGTTGCTGCATCAGGACACCCCCGATGCCGGTACCACTGGCGTCGACATGAAGGATGAAAGGCTTGGTGATATCTGGCGAGGCGAGAATAGGATTAGAACAGAGGAGGAATTTGAGTTGTTCGAAAGCAACGCTTTGCTGCATGGTCCAATTATACCGTTGCTTGGGACTGGTTAAAGTAATTAATGGTGTTGCTACCGTACTAAAATTTCTCACAAACCTACGGTAGTAGGAGGCACGACCAAGGAAGCGCAGGAGCTGCTTCCTGGTGGTAGGCTGTGGATAATGCTGGATGGCTTGAGTGTGTGTGTCTAACGGAGCTAGGCTGCCACTCCCTATTACATGACCCAGATAACGCACTTTACCTTTGGCAAAGGTGGACTTGCCCAGGTTGATGGTGAGGCCGGCTGTCAGGAGCTTGGCGAACAGTCGTTGCAGCTGGAGCAGATGTTCGCTCCAGGTGTTGGATGCTACGACGATATCATCCAAATAGGCGTAGGTGTTATCCAAGCCCTGGATGACGCGGTTGACAGCTCTCTGAAAGGTGGCCGGGGCATTACATAGTCCGAAAGGAAGGCGTTCATACCTGAAAAGTCCAAAGGGAGTGATAAAGGCAGATATTTCTTTGGCTCGCTCTGTTAGACACACTTGATAATACCCCTTGAGCAAGTCCACTTGGGACAAGTACTGGGCATTACCAATGGCGTCAAGAATGTCATCTATCCGTGGCAAGGGGTATGCATCCTTGACAGTCACATTATTTAATTTACGGTAGTTCGTGCAAAGTCTAACCTTACCTTGGGGTTTTGGCACCAAGATACAGGGTGAGGCCCAGGGGGACTCACAAGGTGTAGCCAGTCCATGATCCAAGAGGTACTGCACCTCAGCACGCATGACTTCCTTCTTGCTAGGGCTGATTCGGTAGAAGGGTTGACGAATCGGCCCGGTGTCAGGGAGCAGTTGGATGTCGTGCTGGGTAACATTACACTCTTGTGGATCATCTCGGAACAACTCCTTTTGTTCTTTGAAGATCTTGATGAGAGGTGCACTATGATTGTACTGAAAATAATTGTGAAGATCAGTTAGGATTTCCAAATTGGAATCGCTGACTCCGTGTCAGTGCTTTCGGGAGGAGAAGCAGGGAAGGTCTCACTGTGGATGTATCTTCCCTATCTCATGTATCCCTATGTATCTTCCCTATCCCTATGTATCTTCTATCTCACTGTGGTCTCACTGTGGATCTTCCTTTAAAGGAAGAATATGTTATCATTACCGTGGGAGGAGTACCGTTATATAGCTTCAGGAGGTTGACGTGGCACAACTGGGTCTTCCGCCGCCTATCTGGAGTCTCTAGAACGTAGTTGTGGTTGTTTCTGCACTCCTTGATGCGGTAGGGTCCTGAAAACCTGTTTTGCAAAGGAGAACCTGGGATAGGGAAATAAGCAAGCACGAAGTCTCCCGGTTTAAATTTCCTTACTTTGCTGGTCTGGTCGTAATGAGTCTTCATCCTCTCCTGTGTTTTGAATAGATTATCTTTGGCAAAACTGTGTACCCTCTCTAGAATGTGTTGTAGGTTTTGAAGAAACTGGGGCACATTCTGATGCTCACTGAAGGTGGCATCACGTAGAGAGTCTTTGAAAGCTTTGAGAGGAGTACAGCACTTACGTCCGTAAAGCATCTCATAAGGAGATACTCCTAGAGACTCATTGGGAAGACTTCTATAGATGCACATTATCAGGTCAATTTGCTTATCCCAATCCTTAGAGGTTTCATTACAAAACTTCTTCAGGAGTGCTTTAATAGTCTGATGACTACGCTCAAGAGAACCCTGTGAAGCAGGATGATAGGGGCTGGACAATGCCTGTTTGATGTTGAACTCTTCCAGTGTCCTCTTGAAGAGATCACTGGTGAAGTTGGTGCCACAGTCGCTCTGAACCTCCCATGGAAATCCATACTGGGTGAAGATCTTCAATAAGTGTTTCACAACCGTAGCAGCCGTAATGTTCTTTACTGGAACTGCTATGGGGAATCTGGTGGTAGGACACAGGATGGTTAAGATATAGGCGTTACCTGAACTGGTCCGAGGTAAAGGACCAACACAGTCTATAATAAGTCTGTGGAAAGGTTCCGCAGGCACCTGTATGGGTGTCAGTGGTGCTCTGGGGATAGAGATGTTCGGTTTACCTGCCTTATGACATGTATGACACTGTTTGACGTACTGTTTGACGCTATTTACCATACATGGCCAGTAGTAGTCTTGACGGATTCCATGGTAGGTCTTGTTAAATCCGTAGTGTGAAAGTGTTCCGTGGGCCAGGTGTAGAATAGTGGGCCGCAGGCTGGCAGGAATCACTAGTTGTTCGACGTTGGCCCAATCGTCCTCCTCCTTCAGTTTACTGGGTCTATATCTGCGGTAGAGCAACTCGTTCTCTAGGAAGAACCCA
Organism: Procambarus clarkii; assembly: GCF_040958095.1. NCBI lineage: Eukaryota > Metazoa > Arthropoda > Malacostraca > Decapoda > Cambaridae > Procambarus > Procambarus clarkii. Next base: position 37,357,637 of record NC_091157.1, read on the forward strand.
GGAATACTGTCATGTTGAGTCTCAGCCTGGAAAAATAATGGTGTCAAGGTAAGATCTTCCCTCTGTAACTTACGGAACTCCAACTTGGTCAGATTCGGGGGTAGTTTCTGAGGGTCTTGAGGGACAGCGGTAGCAGTAGAGTCAGCTGGCTGTGGTCGTGCAGCTTGTGCACGGGTGGTCACTAAAACCGGAGGAGAAACTTCATCACTATCTTGAACCTTTGCTGGAACATACTCAAAGATGGGATTATCCATTACAGAGGTACACACCTGGGGTTTGTCCATGACGATCAGGTTGGTCGGTTGCAGGTCTTCTGCCAAGTCGTTGCCCAGGAGAAGTTGCACTCCAGGCATGGGAAAAGGCTTTTCCCTGATGGCGACTTGGACTTCTCCGGTCACGAAGGGACAATCCAGGTGGACTCTGGCGAGAGGATAAGGAGTGGTATCAGTGAGGTCAGTGATGAAGACAGTTTCTTCGGTGTAGGCGATATTGGGCACAGCTGATTTCAAAATAATTGATTGAAGAGCAGCTGTGTCCCTCAAGATCTTTAGTTTGAAACGTCCCTCCGGATTTGAACCGTTGGTAGAGACAGTTCCAGTATACAGATGTTTACTGAAAAGAGAAAGATCATTAACATGAACACCAACATTTATCACAGGTTTACCGGATTTAGGAGGTGTCTGTTTGGGTTTAGTGGATTCAGTACTTCCTTTGTATTGAGACTTACCACATTTATCTATGGTATGTCCATAGAGTCTACAATACTTACAGTACAATTGTGAGCCAGCTTGATCGGTACTCACTTTCTCGTAACTGTACCAAGACTTCTTACTGGAAGGTGGTTCTGGTGTTAGCCGATGGATGAGGCTGTAAGTGTCAGCCGACTTAGCACACTTTAGGTAGTCGGTCTCTTCTATATCTGCTAATTATAAACGGACAGGAGGCGGCACACGCCTCAAGAATTCTTCAACTAGCATGAGGTTGACGAGTTCTGCAAAGGTAGAGACATGTGCTGCTTCCAGCCATTTCATAAAATATCTCCTTTTGGTATTAGCAAATTCGAGAAAGGTAGTGGTACTTGCCTTCAGGTGGTCACGGAATTTCCTTCGATAGCTTTCGGTGGAGAGAAGGTAGGCGTCCAACACTGCTTGTTTCAGAGTCTGGTAGTAATTCTCAGTCGCCAAAGTACTGAGTGTAACTGCAGCTCTACCTGTGAGATGTACTCTGAGAAAGGTTGCCCATTGGTCGGCAGGCCAACGAAGTTGATTAGCAAGGGTTTCAAAGGTGGTGAAAAACACATCAACTTCTGTCTCTACGAATGGTGGCATTAACTTACTTGCATGTGAAATATTGAAACTGACAGGAAGACTGGCGGTAGCTTGCTGGCGTTGAGTGAGGTGTGTAGTTTCCAACGCGAATTCTTGTTGACGACATTCCATAGCCAGAGTTGCTTGTTGTTTGTCATGTTCGATTTACATCTCCAATTGGCGTTGTTTTGTTTCAAGCTGTATTCACTCACTTTCACAGAGTATTGCAAGCTCACGTTCCTTGAGGGCGATTTCACGTTCCTGTTCTTCCTTCCGTATGGCAGCTGCTTCCCTTTGCTGCTCTCGTTCGATCTTGGCAATTTCTAGTTTGAGTTTCATCATTGCCAAATCAGATTTATCTGCAATAAAGTAAGTTTCGTGAGTTTCAGAGTCTATCTTACCTTCCTCTAAGAGATGATCCAGTAACAGGTTATGTAGTTCATTTTTGTTGGCTTGGTAGGGAACTTCTAGTTGATACTCATGTGCAAGAGTTTGTAATTCAGTCCTCTTGGCATGACTTAAGGTCCCTATTTCACCTGCTGGATCTGTACGGAAAACTTGGAGACGAAACATGGTGAAATTAGCAAATAAATGCACAACGAATATACTGTTGTGATATGGTGAATGTCAGAAACAGGACAACGTGGCAACTGGTACCTATCCTGTGGAATCGTTAACAATTAATGTTAATTTCAAGATGATAAATGATTAATAAATCAAGGTCGCAGGAAATCTTGTACCCGGTACTCAATGTAAGAGGATAAGGGCAAGAAAATCCTACTAAATAAGTGAAACTGAGTTTCTAAAACAAATGAAACAGTTAATTGCCTCAAAAGTGAATTAGGTAGTCCAAGAATGTAGGCATACCTTGCCGAGTCTCTATAGGACATAAGCAAGTTTTTCCCACTGAAATTAATATGATACTTACAGAATTAGGAAACTTTTGTGCTCTGAAAAAGAAGGCTAATTCCCTACCAATGTAAATATCATCATCTCTGACCGACGTGTAGGGGTGCGAGGTGTCAACTGGTGACGAGAACTGCTGCTGAGGTCCCAATTCAGCAACTTAAGTTCGTGCGAGAGGAACTATGGCCCTCTTGTACCACCACATGACGGTACACTATGTGACGGTAAAGCGTTGGTGTTCGGCTGTTTCAAAAGCTGGGGGTAGGGCCTCGTCACATAACAAAAAAAAAAGAGAAGTTTGTCCTTTTGTCTGTGGTAAGGTAATGGGAAGACACACAAAACACAAAGTATAAACAATGAAATTTTAATTACTCTAGAAAACAAGATATGAATAAAGATAATCTTGTAAAATTCAAAACAAGTCAACAAACAAAACAACATGAATAATTAATGGCAATGAAAATTTTACTCTAAGACAAGTAAGTGCAAGTTAAAAAATCGAAGCAGGTGCTGAGAACACTGGCTTCAAGCTGCCACCTCCCTTAGTACACGACAGCCAGGGCTTTAGTCTACTATAGAGAGATGTCAACTCCAAGGACCACAGGGATATTCTGAGGAGTCGGCGTGCTGCTGGCCCAGACGTCGACTCTTGTGGTGGCGTGAGTGCAGGTGCGGCGAGACACCAGCCAATCAGCAACAGGCAGGCGGAGAATGAGCAGTTTGCTGGTTGACGGTGGGCGGTAGCCGGTGTGTCGGGTTGTGCATGGTACGATTTGCTTCCTGAGCAAAACGTTTGGCGATACTGGTGGACGTATCTTCAATATAGTATCTTGTACTTGAAAGACGTAACTGTGTAGGGAAGAGCAGGCTCAATCTCTCTTGAAAGAGATTACCGTCACAATATATATCAACCCGTTCTCACACAAGACAGCACATATATGACCTAATGCTTAAAGTCAATATGTTGAATATGAATTAGTATATATGTGATATATTCCCAGTTACTTTTTTTACCAAGGCCCAAACTCTTCCTCACGTACCAATTTACGTGTCACAGTACCCGTCCGTCAACATAGATAGCAGAATATTCGTGATTGGCTCAATTATAAGGAAAATTGTAGTTTTCAGGTCCCACATGGGTTGTGAAATTTACCTACTATTGTCCATGCTCTTAGAATATTACAGATCAGCTACTTCCTATTGAAGGCTCGTAGTTTTGTTTTGAGAAATATTAGTTGTTCTTAGTAAATTATAATAAGCACTAAAAATTATTACATAGAATAACAGTCCTTCACTAATCAATATTATATACCATAGTTTGTGCTTTACAAATCTTTAAAGGATGTTTTGTAGGAACGCTAACAGAAAACGATGTTACGTTGGAATGTCTATGGGGTAAACTACTGCAAACAGGACGGTATTGTGTCTACTATACCAACTATAGCTAGGATGGGTATATTGTCACCTACCGCCTGTTAGGTGGGAAAGGGGTCCAATACCACCCACAGGATGGGTATGAGGGTCACATCCACCCACAGGATGAGTATGGGGATCACATCCACCCACAGGAAGGGTATGGGGTCCAATACCACCCACAGGATGAGTATGGCATCCACTACAACCCACAGGATGGGTATGGGGCTCCAACCACCCATAGAATGGGTATGGGGCTCCAACCACCCATAGAATGGGTATGGGGCTCCAACCACAAATAAAATGGGTATAGGGTCCAATAACACCCACTGGATGTGTATTGCGTCCATTGCCGCGCGTCGAGCTCGAAAACCGCAGCATTCATCTCAGAACCATGTCTATTTCACACAGACTCCTTAATAAACGTAAGAGTTTTATATGTCACAAGAAAGATAGAAATATAAGCTTCATTCTAAATACCTTACCATGGGCATATTTAAATTTAAAGCGAAGATACGTGTACTTTTATAATAGCCGAGCTTTAACCCCGGACAGATTGATCGACCGAGCAACTCTCTCTCAGAACAATGTTTATTTCACGTGAATTCGTTAATAAACATATATGTTTTATATGTCTCAAGAAAGGCAGACATATAAGCTTCACTTTAAACACTTTACCATGGACAGATTTAAAGTTCTAATGAAGATACATGTATTTTAAAAATTACGGAGCTCCCACCCCGTACAGACTGAACGACAGAGCAACTCTCTCAGATCAATGTTTATTTCACGTAAATTCGTTAATAAACTCAAATGTTTTATGTCTTAAGCAAGATAGAAATAAGAGCTTCATTTTAAATACATTACAATAGACATATTTATAGCTCAAGTGAAGATACATATGTTTTTATAGTAGCGCTCAGTAGCTTGTCGGGCATGGAGTGCAGACGCCTACGCACTTGCCGATATATTGTATAATTAACAAAGATACGCTAATAAAGCCTAAAATCTTATATGCCTCCAGAAAGATCGAGATATGAACATTATTATGATTTCACCAAATGAAATATATCATGTTCGAGAACAAAGATATATCAATTTTAAATTAAGTTTCGACTCTTGCTCGGGCGAGAGAGAGGGAGCGACTCTCGCCCCATCTACTGGAGATTCTGTCCACTAAAGACCCAAAGCAACTCAAACCCTCCTAGCATTATTTAAGTAATGAAGTAATATGGTATATTTACTATAATGTGGGTGCTGAATGCAGAACATGAGAAAACATATATTTACTCCAAACTAATATAATTTCATTATGAAATAAGTAAATAAGTAGCATCAAAGGAAGTCGACGGTCCAAGCGTCAATGTTGTGGAGCGACTTATCCAAGATATATCGTTGTTTGGAAAGTGTTTGTTGGCATATCCAGTTGTCGCACTTCTCTGCACAAATTATCACAAATTTAAATTATAATGTTAACAAGTAGAATACGTATTTTTAATAAAATCTAACATAACTAGCCAGAAAACATTTAACATTTATTAAAAAAATATATGTTTGGAAGTTAAATCGACTTCATAAGACAATTGTTTTGTTATATCAACCAATATATCTTTGTTATATTGTTTTTGTTATATCAACCAATCCTTGTAAAAATTTATTGTATGTATGTACCTTACCTAAATAAAATTGTATTGTATTGTATTGTATAAATACTCGTTATTCGTTGACATGCGTTCGCTACTTAAACTACCATGTACTGTACTTATGTAAAATCTCCCATGTCTCTTCGCTCATCTCACCGAACCCTACAGGCTCTTTGATATATTGTTTAATTAATTGAGCTTCACAAATAAAGCTTATAATTGTATATGTTATCAAAAAGGCAGAGCTTATTTTAGTTCATTTATTATGCACCCCATACCTATCCTATGAGCGATAGTGGAGTGTTACAGAGGCACATAATGGGCTCAGGGACTGAGCCCCACAATTCATATAGCCAAGCAAGTTATAATCTTGATAAGCTAGTTACAAAAGTCAATGCACATTGTCACATCAACAATGGGCTCGAGTCCGACCACAAGTACAGTTTATAATTTAAGCAACTGACATATATGGAGGGCTAGTGTCACAATTGATATGTTTATCCTACACATAACCCCCTCTCCCCCATCCAATGGGCAGCGGTGGATAGGTTACAATCAAGTCGTTTTTTGCGTTTTATTCAGAGATTAGATCTTATTGGGTGAGGAAAGATATTCATATTTTAAAGAAGGCTTCTTGGCTGATGCTCTCCATTGATGGAAAATATACAACCTTTTGAAAATCAATGTTAGTTTGATCTAGATATTGTAATTAACAAAAGTATTTATGTCATCTGAAAGGTAGAAATATAGGCTACATTTAAAATCCTTTGTCATAAATATAACTGAAGTGAAAACGAAGATATATGCGTTTTGATAGTTACTTGATGGCTAGCTCTGAGAGTGTGAAGCCCTGCACACCAGCCAATAAATTGTATAATTAGTTTCCATATATTTTAATTAATCTTAAAAATCTATATGTCAGAAGAAAGGAAGATGTAGCCGTTAATGTGACAACATTTAAAAATATATATATATCTTAAGTTAAATAAATAATACCACCTTATTGCCGGTGTCCGGACACATGAAAACTACCTAGGTATCAGTATCCAGCCAGGCGGGGATCACAGGCTGCTCAATACTGATAAATTATGTAATGCACTACTTGTGGTCCATCTCGAACCCATTTATGATGTGACGACTTATAGTGAATTTTGTAACTAGCTCATCAAGATTGTAACTTGCTTAGCTAAATGAATTGTGGGGTTCGGTCCATTCATTTTCTTTCTTTAATATGCACCCCATAATACACATCCCGTGGGCGGTGGTGTAAAGGATTACAGAGGCACATAATCGGTTCAGGAACTGAACCCTCTAGTTCGTTTAGCTAAGCAAATAGCAATCTTTTGACGCTAGTTACAAAATTATTAATGTACACATACTTATGCATACATGTACATATTCATACGTATACATATATACATACACATACATATTTAATCACCACCACAAATACACACATCAGTAATCTTTTGTGTCACAAGTGATTCAACAAGAGGCTCACAACAATCACTATACAATGCACTTTACATTTATGGTGAGTCACACAGTTACTAGTCTTGCTGCACACCCACCCAACTGGGCGGCAGCTTTATAGTCATGTGCTCCACACCCACCCAACTGGGCGGCAGCTTTACAGTCATGTGCTCCACACCCACCCAACTGGGCGGCAGCTTTACAGTCATGTGTATGCATTACCTACAGTAAGCAAATTTTGGATACTTCGCTAAGATTTCGGGCAGCACATCATTATGAATGAAGTACTTACACATTTCATGGACACTATTGATGTTGTTATCTTTAAATTCCGCGATTTTTCACATTCCATAATATAATGACGCAAAGTATGCGAATAGTTCTGCTGACAGAGTTTACATTTAGTCAAATCTACATCATCAGATGTTACAAACTCCCAGAGGTACTTGTAGCTGAGCCTAAACCTAGCAGTGGTAACATCTAGAAGTCTGCTAACATTATTGGATGACCCATAGACGAGCGATTCATCAAAGTTTATACAATATTGTGAAATTGAGAGTCAGTGTAGTAACATAAATTGGTAAATCATAAATATTGTAAGTTAAGAATCTGATGCATGTGTGTGTGTTGGGGGGGGGGGGGGGGGCGGGGGGTTATACCCTTGGTAAGCGAGAGTGGAAAGTAACCTTAGACGTACTGCGGTCAATGTGGGGGGAAGGGGGGAGTTGTAGGGAGGGTGGGAGAGTCAAATCCACCCTCCAACATCTGGACATAGTACCAGCAGCCTCCACAACACTCCATCAGCCTCCAGCTGATGCTTGTAGATGCCTCATCTAACCTCACCTATGTCACACATTAACCTACAGTTCCTGTGATATTTAAACTCCTCATCACAGTGGCGTCTCACCAATATAAACTGTATTGGATTTTGTCCCGAAATAGCTATATGCTGACTGGACGTGTATGTATGTATGTATGTATGTATGTATGTATGTATGTATGTATGTATGTATGTATGTATGTATGTATGTATGTATGTATGCATGTATGCATGTATGTATGTATGTATGTATGTATGTATGTATGTATGTATGTATGTATGTATGCATGTATGTATGTATGTATGTATGTATGTTTGCATGTTTGTATGTATGTATGTATGTATGTATGTATGTATGTATGTATGTATGTATGTATGGATGTATGTATGTATGTATGTATGTATGTATGTATGTATGCATGCATGTATGTATGTATGTATGTATGTATGTATGTATGTATGTATGTATGTATGTATGTATGTATGCATGTATGTATGTATGTATGTATGTATGTATGTATGTATGTATGTATGTATGTATGTATGTATGTATGCATGTATGCATGTATGCATGTATGTATGTATGTATGTATGTATGTATGTATGTATGTATGTATGTATGTATGTATGTATGTATGTATGTATGTATGTATGAATGGATAGATGGATGGATGTATGTATGTACGCATGCATGCATGTATGTATGTATGCACGTATGTATGTATGTATGTATGTATGTATGTATGTATGTATGTATGTATGTATGTATGTATGTATGTATGTATGTATGTATGTATGTATGTATGCATGTATGTATGTATGTATATATGTATGTATGGATAGATGGATGGATGTATGTATGTACGCATGCATGTATGTATGTATGTAATGTATGTATGTATGTATGTATGTATGTATTTATATACGCATGTATATACGCATGTATTTATATACGCATGTATGTATGTATGTACTCACCTAATTGTACTCACCTAATTGTGCTTGCGGGGTTGAGCTTTGGCTCTTTGGTCCCGCCTCTCAACTGTCAATCAACTGGTGTACAGATTCCTGAGCCTACTGGGCTCTATCATATCTACATTTGAAACTGTGTATGGAGTCAGCCTCCACCACATCACTTCCTAGTGCATTCCATTTATTAACTACTCTGACACTGAAAAAATTCTTTCTAACGTCTCTGTGACTCATCTGGGTACTAAGTTTCCACCTGTGTCCCCTTGTTCGTGTCCCACCCGTGCTGAAGAGTTTGTCTTTGTCCACCCTGTCAATTCTCCTGAGAATTTTGTAGGTGGTTATCATGTCTCCCCTTACTCTTCTGTTTTCCAGGGATGTGAGGTTCAGCTCCTTTAGCCTTTCCTCGTAGCTCAATCCTCTCAGTTCCGGGACGAGCCTGGTGGCATACCGCTGAATCTTCTCTAACTTTGTCTTGTGTTTAACTAGGTATGGACTCCAGGCTGGAGCTGCATACTCCAGGATTGGTCTTACATAAGTGGTATACAGGGTTCTGAAAGATTCTTTACACAAGTTTCTGATGGCAGTTCTTATGTTGGCCAGTCTAGCATATGCCGCTGATGATATTCTTTTGATGTGGGCCTCTGGGGACAGGTTCGGTGTGATATCAACCCCCAGATCCTTCTCTCTATTTGATTCTTGCAGGATTTCCCCTCCCAGATGATACCTTGTGTTCAGCCTCCTGCTCCCTTCGCCTAATTTCATCACCTTACACTTTCCAGAGTTGAACTTCAGCAGCCATTTTCTAGACCATTCCTCCAGTTTATCCAGGTCCTCCTGTAGTCTCTGTCTATCTTCATCCGTCTTGATTCTTCTCATAATTTTTGCATCATCAGCAAACATCGAGAGGAATGAGTCTATACCCTCTGGAAGATCGTTCACATATATTAGAAACAGGATGGGTCCAAGTACTGAGCCCTGTGGGACTCCGCTGGTGACATCTCGCCACTCTGATGTCTTCCCCCTCACAGTTACTCGCTGTTTCCTGCTTGCTTAAGTACTCCCTTATCCACTGGAGCACCTTCCCTTTTACTCCTGCCTGTTGCTCCAACTTTTTTAACAGCCTTTTATGGGGTACTGTGTCAAAGGCTTTTTGGCAATCCAGGAAAATGCAGTCGGCCCACCCTTCTCTTTCCTGCCTAATTTTCGTTGCCTGGTCATAAAATTCTATTAAACCTGTGAGGCACGATCTACCATCTCTGAACCCATGTTGGTGGTGCGTTACAAAGTTATTTCCCTCCAGATGCTCTACGAGCCTTTTCCTCACGATCTTCTCCAGCACCTTGCATGGTATACAAGTTAAGGAAACTGGCCTAGTAATTCAGTGCCTCTTGCCTGTCACCCTTTTTGTATATTGGGACCACGTTAGCTGTCTTCCAACTTTCTGGTAAGTCTCCTGTTTCCAGTGACCTGTTATACACCATAGAGAGTGGCACACTTAGTGCTTCTGCACCTTCCTTTAGTATCCATGGTGAGATTCTATCAGGCCCACCAGCCTTTGTCACATCTAGCTCCAGCAGACACCTTTTGACCTCATCACTGGTGAGGTCAAATTCCTCCAAGGTTGCTTGGTTTGCCGCCTCCTCATTTAGTGCAGGGGCTTCTCCTTGTTCTATTGTGAAGACCTCCTGGAATCTCTTGTTGAGTTCTTCACACACCTCCTTGTCATTCTCTGTGTATCTGTTCTCCCCTTTCCGCAGCTTCATCACTTGTTCCTTCACTGCTGTTTTCCTCCTGATATGGCTGTGGAGCAGCTTTGGTTGGGTCTTGGCTTTACTCGCGATGTCATTTTCAAACTGTCTCTCTGCTTCCCTCCTCACTCTGATGTACTCATTTCTGGCCCTCTGGTATCTCTCCCTGCTCTCTGGTGTTCTGTTATTTCTGTAGTTTCTCCACGTTCTTTTGCTCAGTTGTTTCGCTACCTTACATTCCTGGTTGAACCATGGGTTTTTCTGTTGTTTTTCGTTTTTCTCCTTTTGGAGTGGGATAAACCTGTCTGCAGCTTCCTGGCACTTTTGGGTGACAATATCCATCATGACCTGCACATTCTTGTCTCTAAGTTCTGTTTCCCATGGTATTCCCCTGAGGAAGTTCCTCATCTCGTCATATTTTCCTCTTCGGTAATTCAGTCTTTTCCCCTCCACTCCCATCCTTGGATAGGTTATCCCTACCTCCACCAAGTACTCAATGGTCAGTACACTGTGGTCACTCATTCCTATGGGGGCTTCAACTTTGACTTCCCTTATTTCTGACTCATTCATGGTGAATATTAAGTCGAGTCTAGCTGGTTCATCATTGCCTCTCACTCTTGTGGGTTCCTTGACATGCTGGCTCAGAAAGTTCCTTGTTGCCACTTCCAAGAGTTTAGCTCTCCACGTATCTACACCACCATGTGGGTCCCCATTCTCCCATGTATGTATGTATGTATGTATGCATGCATGTATGCATGTATATATGTATGTATGTATGTATGTATGTATGTATGTATGTATGTATGTATGTATGTATGTATGTATGTATGTATGTATGTATGTATGTATGTATGTATGTATGGATGGATGGATTGATGGATGTATGCATGCATGTATGTATGTATGTATGTACGTATGTATGTATGTATGTATGTATGTATGTATGTATGTATGTATGTATGTATGTATGTATGTATGTATGTATGTATGTACGGATGTATGTACGTATGGATGTATGTATGTATGTACGCATGTATGTATGTATGTATGTATGTACGGATGTATGTACGTATGTATGTATGTATGTATGTATGTATGTATGTATGTATGTATGTATGTATGTATGTATGTATGTATGTATGTATGTATGTATGTATGTATGTATGTATTCCCAATCACGTTAAAGACTCCCCCTCTATCATCCAGTTTAAGAGAAAAACAACTATGTACTAAATAATCGACTCCTTGTAACTTTAATTATGCTGACCTTCCTATCTGTATTCAGACTGAGCCTACCATCATTAGAGGTGATTATAACGCTAGACATAGGAATATTGGTAATTCGCAGTTCAGTAATCGTAACGGCAACCAACTGGTGTCACTATTAGGTAGTCACGATGATGCACAGATTGTGGGTGACCTTGAACCGACGCATATCTACGGAGGTATTCTTGATCTATGTCTCGGTTTCAACGTCTCTCACACCGTGTGCGCCTCGTCAATAGTGCCAGTTATGGCGTCTGATCATCTGGCCATATTAGCCACTGTAAACATTGGAAGCTCTATCCTCCCTGGTGGAGTGTTCAAGCGGAAGAGGCTGGCTGTGCCCATCGATCAACTAGACAATCTTGTTGCTCATGTGTCAGATTGGTGCAGTTCATCTGAGCCTTCATCAGTTGAAGATTTTAACAATGAGCTCACAGGTACTATCGAACAGTTTATAGAATCACTTGATTCATCGTCCAGGCCACGTAACCCAAATTACACTGGTCATAGCACTTATGTTTATTATAATGATTCTAAATTGCAGACACTAAAACGCACTGCCAGAATAATTGGACTAGCTTGTAGAAGGACCCCCACTGCTGAAATGCTTCGGCTCTTTCAAGCGGCTCTGGCTAAGGCCAGGGAACGTATGGTGGAGCTGAGGCAGACAGACTGGGAAACTTTTGTCCGTGGTCTCAATTCTCACACGCCACTAAGTCGGGCATGGAAGGATATCAACAAGATCAAAGGGAAAAATGCTGCAGAGATCTCGTACCCTAATCCTCTGCACAGAGCAAATGAGCTTGTTGATGCTTGGGCCACGACTTCCAGCTTTGACAGTCTTCCTCTACCCTCACAGAATGAATTAAATGATAGATATACTGATAGGGCAAGGCTCCTTGACTTCATGCTTCATCAAGAGGATGACTGTGACATGCTTTTACTGAATACGAACTAGATTCTGCTCTACATAAAGGCAAAGCTACATCACCTGGGGAGGATGGAGTTACTGACGGCATACTGCATATGCTTCTGCTAGTTCCAGAGAATACCTTTCTTCAATTGTATAATATGTGCTATGTAACTGGGGAGCTTCCTAAGTCATGGACCAACAGTGTTATTATTCCCATTCCTAAACCTCACCAGCCGAGTGCTTTTCGCCCAATCTCCCTCACTAGTTGTCTCTATAAGTGTCTTGAGAGGATGGTTCTCAACCGTCTCCTTTACAAAATTATTAATATGTTGTCTCCCCAGATATATGGCTTTATGCATGGAAAGAGTGTACATCACTGTATTACCACATTCCTCACCCTGCATACTGATAGGTCATATACCACTTTCCTAGATCTTAAGTCAGCCTTTGACATTGCTAACCCACACGTCATTCTGAGAGAACTTGCTAAAATGAATGTTGGAATGTTAATGTTAAAAATTGTTCAAACTGAAATAAATATATAACACTGTACGGTACAGTTGTGTTTAATTATGTTTTGCGATTCCTTTGGAAAAGGTATTTGTGCACCAAGTACTATTAGGTCATTATGAGATATGCTGAATGTTGTCAATATACCATCTGAATACGCTTCACTTTGCGTTAATCATTGGACGTCCTAATGATTAAGGTCCCCAAAAGGACTTAATCAGACCTCAGTGGATAATTTTACTCTCCCTCTCTCTCTCCCTCTCTCTCTCAGAGCATCCCCTTATGTGTTGTATGTGGGTGCTGAAGTTCAGTCTCTTGTCTATGTATAGGTGAAGGAACTTTCCATAATTGTTATTGCTAATGTTTACTTGTAATACTGGGTATACATCCGGTGTTCTTACCCTCGACCGCGGCGAGGGTAAGCCGTGGTCGTATGGTCTGAAACCCACAAATATTTACAAGGGGGGGGGGGGATAACATTTCCTCTTCAAGCACGCGCACACAAATGAACTATGTTACTTAACTGGAAGCACTCGTACAACATAATTTACACGATTTCTCAGGATAATTATACTTCTTACCAGCATATATACACTATAGTACCTAGGAGGTTCTCTTCAATGGTATCTAAGATAATTAAAAGAACCCAAGCAAACCACTGTGGAAATGAGCAGGACAAACATATAAATTGTGACACTAGCTCTCCACATATGGCATTTGCTTAATTTAGAAACTGTACTTGTGGTCGATCTCGAACCCACGTTGTTGATGTGACGATGTGTTATGAATTTTGTGGCTAGCTCCTCAAGATTGTAACTTGCTTAGATAAATATATTGTGTGTTCAGTCCCTGAACCCATTATGTGATAAATTAACTAAACTAAAAACTATAGTCTGGCGACGAAACCTGAACTGCATAATGTAAATAGGGATTAACCAGAAAAAGATATAGGTGAAGAATAACACAAGGTAACTGCGTTAATTACAATATCTAGATCAAACTAACATTGATTTTCAAAGGTTGTATATTTTCCATCAATGGAGAGCATCAGCCAAGAAGCCTTCTTTAAAATATGAAAATCTTTCCGCACCCAATAAGATCTAATCTCTAAATAAAAAGCAAAAAACGACTTGATTGTAACCTATCCACCGCTGCCCATTGGATGGGGGAGAGGGGGTTATGTGTAGGATAAACATATCAATTGTGACACTAGCCCTCCATATATGTCAGTTGCTTAAATTATAAACTGTACTTGTGGTCGGTCTCGAGCCCATTGTTGATGTGACAATGTGCATTGACTTTTGTAACTAGCTTATCAAGATTATAACTTCCTTGGCTATATGAATTGTGGGGCTCAGTCCCTGAGCCCATTATGTGCCTCTGTAACACTCCACTATCGCCCATAGGATGGGTATGGGGTGCATAATAAATGAACTAAACTAAGCTCTGTCTTTTTGTTAACATTTACAATTATCAGCTTTATTTGTGAATCTCAATTAATTAAACAATATATCACAGAGCCTGTAGGGTTCGGTGAGATGAGCGAAGAGACATGGGAGATTAAATGGGATTCTTGTAATGTTATTTGTCTATTTGTACTCACTGAATTTGTGCGCCCCTTGAGGGACTTGAAGTAGAGGGGGGGGGGGGGGTTAGAAATAGCCTAAGCTACTCCATCCCTTTGAGATGTATTTATTGCTTATCTCAATAAACATACTTGAACTTGAACTTGACATGGGAGATTTTACATAAGTACAGTACATGGTAGTTTAAGTAGCGAACGCATGTCAACGAATAACGAGTATATATACAATACAATACAATACAATTTTATTTAGGTAAGGTACATACATACAATAAATTTTTACAAGGATTGGTTGATATAACAAAAACAATATAACAAAGATATATTGGTTGATATAACAAAACAATTGTCCTATGAAGTCGATTTAACTTCCAAACATATATTTTTTTAATAAATGTTAAATGTTTTCTGGCTAGTTATGTTAGATTTTATTAAAAATACGTATTCTACTTGTTAACATTATAATTTAAATTTGTGATAATTTGTGCAGAGAAGTGCGACAACTGGATATGCCAACAAACACTTTCCAAACAACGATATATCTTGGATAAGTCGCTCCACAACATTGACGCTTGGACCGTCGACTTCCTTTGATGCTACTTATTTACTTATTTCATAATGAAATTATATTAGTTTGGAGTAAATATATGTTTTCTCATGTTCTGCATTCAGCACCCACATTATAGTAAATATACCATATTACTTCATTACTTAAATAATGCTAGGAGGGTTTGAGTTGCTTTGGGTCTTTAGTGGACAGAATCTCCAATAGATGGGGCGAGAGTCGCTCCCTCTCTCTCGCCCGAGCAAGAGTCGAAACTTCATTTAAAATTTATATATCTTTGTTCTCGAACATGATATATTTCATTTGGTGAAATCATAATAATGTTCATATCTCGATCTTTCTGGAGGCATATAAGATTTTAGGCTTTATTAGTGTATCTTTGTTAATTATACAATATATCGGCAAGTGCGTAGGCGTCTGCACTCCATGCCCGACAAGCTACTGAGCGCTACTATAAAAACATATGTATCTTCACTTGAGCTATAAATATGTCTATTGTAATGTATTTAAAATGAAGCTCTTATTTCTATCTTGCTTAAGACATAAAACATTTGTGTTTATTAACGAATTTACGTGATAATAAACATTGATCTGAGAGAGTTGCTCTGTCGTTCAGTCTGTACGGGGTGGGAGCTCCGTAATTTTTAAAATACATGTATCTTCATTAGAACTTTAAATCTGTCCATGGTAAAGTGTTTAAAGTGAAGCTTATATGTCTGCCTTTCTTGAGACATATAAAACATATATGTTTATTAACGAATTCACGTGAAATAAACATTGTTCTGAGAGAGAGTTGCTCGGTCGATCAATCTGTCCGGGGTTAAAGCTCGGCTATTATAAAAGTACACGTATCTTCGCTTTAAATTTAAATATGCCCATGGTAAGGTATTTAGAATGAAGCTTATATTTCTATCTTTCTTGTGACATATAAAACTCTTACGTTTATTAAGGAATCTGTGTGAAATAGACATGGTTCTGAGATGAATGCTGCGGTTTTCGAGCTCGACGCGCGGCAATGGACGCAATACACATCCAGTGGGTGTTATTGGACCCTATACCCATTTTATTTGTGGTTGGAGCCCCATACCCATTCTATGGGTGGTTGGAGCCCCATACCCATTCTATGGGTGGTTGGAGCCCCATACCCATCCTGTGGGTTGTAGTGGATGCCATACTCATCCTGTGGGTGGTATTGGACCCCATACCCTTCCTGTGGGTGGATGTGATCCCCATACTCATCCTGTGGGTGGATGTGACCCTCATACCCATCCTGTGGGTGGTATTGGACCCCTTTCCCACCTAACAGGCGGTAGGTGACAATATACCCATCCTAGCTATAGTTGGTATAGTAGACACAATACCGTCCTGTTTGCAGTAGTTTACCCCATAGACATTCCAACGTAACATCGTTTTCTGTTACCATTCCTACAAAACATCCTTTAAAGATTTGTAAAGCACAAACTATGGTATATAATATTGATTGGTGAAGGACTGTTATTCTATGTAATAATTTTTAGTGCTTATTATAATTTACTAAGAACAACTAATATTTCTCAAAACAAAACTACGAGCCTTCAATAGGAAGTAGCTGATCTGTAATATTCTAAGAGCATGGACAATAGTAGGTAAATTTCACAACCCATGTGGGACCTGAAAACTACAATTTTCCTTATAATTGAGCCAATCACGAATATTCTGCTATCTATGTTGACGGACGGGTACTGTGACACGTAAATTGGTACGTGAGGAAGAGTTTGGGCCTTGGTAAAAAAAGTAACTGGGAATATATCACATATATACTAATTCATATTCAACATATTGACTTTAAGTATTAAGTCATATATGTGCTGTCTTGTGTGAGAACGGGTTGTATATATAGATATATATATATATATATATATATATATATATATATATATATATATATATATATATATATATATATATATATATATATATATATATATATATATATATATATATATATGTCGTACCTAGTAGCCAGAACGCACTTCTCAGCCTACTATGCAAGGCCAAATTTGCCTAATAAGCCAAGTTTTCCTGAATTAATATATTTTCTCTAATTTTTTTCTTATGAAATGATAAAGCTACCCATTTCATTATGTATGAGGACAATTTTTCTTTATTGGAGTTAAAATTAACGTAGATATATGACCGAACCTAACCAACCCTACGTAACCTAACCTAACCTATCTTTATAGGTTAGGTTAGGTTAGGTAGCCGAAAAAGTTAGGTTAGGTTAGGTTAGGTAGGTTAGGTAGTCGAAAAACAATTAATTCATGAAAACTTGGCTTATTAGGCATATCGGGCCTTGTATAGTAGGCTGAGAAGTGCGTTCTGGCTACTAGGTACGACATATATATATATATATATATATATATATATATATATATATATATATATATATATATATATATATATATATATATATATATATACATAAGAAAAAAATTAGAGAAAATATATTAATTCAGGAAAACTTGGCTTATTAGGCAAATCGGGCCTTGCATAGTAGGCTGAGAAGTGCGTTCAGGCTACTAGATACGACACACACACACACACACACACATATATATATATATATATATATATATATATATATATATATATATATATATATATATATATATATATATATATATATATATATATATATATATATATATATATTATTAAATATGACCGAAAAAGTAAGATTAATAATTCTAACACGAATTTTCTCAATCTTTCGTACATTTCTTTTCACTGTTGGAGGTAATTCAAAAATCAATTCTCCAAAATTCATTTTTATTTCTAGTCTGACGCGACACTTGAGCGCGTTTCGTAAAACTTATTACATTTTCAAAGACTTTACACATACACAACTGAATAGAACTTACATATCTCCGATTTGTTTATATCTACATTTGAGTGAGGTGGATGGGGTGAGGTGGTATTTAATAGGGTATTAATTTCATCAACACAAGACAGAACACGAAACAATGGGTATTGAAATGGAAGTGATTGTAGAAAGCCTATTGGTCCATATTTCTTGATGCTTCTATATTGGAGCGGAGTCTTGAGGTGGGTAGAATATAGTTGTGCATTAATTGGCTGTTGATTGCTGGTGTTGACTTCTTAATGTGCAGTGCCTCGCAAACGTCAAGCCGTCTGCTATCGCTGTATCTATCGATGATTTCTGTGTTGTTTACGAGGATTTCTCTAGCGATGGTTTGTTTGTGGGAAGGGATTATATGTTCTTTAATGGAGCCCTGTTGCTTATGCATCGTTAAACGCCTAGAAAGAGATGTTGTTGTCTTGCCTATATACTGGGTTTTTTGGAGCTTACAGTCCCCAAGTGGGCATTTGAAGGCATAGACAACGTTGGTCTTTTAAAGCGTTCTGCTTTGTGTCTGGAGAGTTTCTCATGAGTAGGCTGGCCGTTTTTCTGGTTTTATAGTAAATCGTCAGTTGTATACTCTGATTTTTGTCTGTAGGGATAACGTTTCTATTAACAATATCTTTCAGGACCCTTTCCTCCGTTTTATGAGCTGTGGAAAAGAAGTTCATGTAAAATAGTCTAATAGGGGGTATAGGTGTTGTGTTAGTTGTCTCTTCAGAGGTTGCATGGCGTTTCACTTTCCTTCTTATGATGTCTTCGACGAAACCATTGGAGAAGCCGTTGTTGACTAGGACCTGCCTTACCCTACAGAGTTCTTCGTCGACTTGCTTCCATTCTGAGCTGTGGCTGAGAGCACGGTCGACATATGCGTTAACAACACTCTTCTTGTACCTGTCTGGGCAGTCGCTGTTGGTATTTAGGCACATTCCTATGTTCGTTTCCTTAGTGTAGACTGCAGTGTGGAAACCTTCGCTCTTTTCCATGACTGTTACATCTAGAAAGGGCAGCTTCCCATCCTTTTCCATCTCGTAAGTGAAACGCAGCACGGAACTCTGCTCAAATGCCTCCTTCAGCTCCTGCAGATGTCTGACATCAGGTACCTGTGTAAAAATGTCGTCAACATACCTGCAGTATATGGCCGGTTTCAAGTTCATGTCGACTAAGACTTTTTGCTCGATGGTACCCATGTAGAAGTTTGCAAACAGGACACCTAAGGGAGAACCCATGGCGACCCCATCTACTTGCTTATACATGTGCCCATCCGGGCTCAAGAAGGGTGCCTCTTTAGTTCAAGCTTCCCATCTTGAGGTTATCTTGAGTTGATTTCGGGGCTTTAGTGTCCCCGCGGCCCGGTCCTAGACCAGGCCTCCACCCCCAGGAAGCAGCCCGTGACAGCTGACTAACTCCAAGGTACCTATTTACTGCTAGGTAACAGGGGCATTCAGGGTGAAAGAAACTTTGCCCATTTGTTTCTGCCTCGTGCGGGAATCGAACTCGCGCCACAGAATCACGAGTCCTGCGCGCTATCCACCAGGCTACGAGGCCCTGTGAGTAGTTTCTGGAGTAGTAGTGGAAGCTTGGAGTAGTTTCGTCAGATTATTTTCTGGTATGTCAAGAGGAGTACAGGCTGGATCACGATACACTCTGTCGGCTATCATCCCGATTGTCTCGTCCACAGGTACGTTGGTAAACAGTGATTCTACGTCGAACGAGGCTCTTATCCCTGTGGCCCGTGTGCCCCGCAGTAAGTCAACAAATTCCTTTGGAGACTTCAGGCTGAAGGCGCAAGGAACATAAGGAGTCAGCAGGCCGTTGAGTCACTTCGCCAGTCTGTACGTGGGTGTGGGTATCTGGCTAATGATTGGCCGAAGTGGGTTTCCAGGCTTGTGTGTCTTGACATTTCCATACGCATATCCAGGTTTATATTCCCCAATGATCTTTGGCAGGTGGAGTCCGGATTTCTTGGCGTTCACAGTTTCGATCAGTTTGTTGACCTTTGCTTTTAATTCGGCTGTAGTGTCCTTCGTTACCCTTTGGAACTTAGTTTGGTCAGAGAGTATGAGGTTCATTTTCGCCAGATATTCGTCTTTTTTAAGAATGACATATATTGGCGACTTGTCACCTCTCCTGACAACTATCTCCTTGTTCTCACGAAGGCTTTTAGCTGCCGCTTTGAGCTCGGGGGACAGTATGGTGCTTCCGTAATTGCCTCGATTCTTTCCTCCTTCTGCAATAAGTTCTGCTTGTAAGGTATCTTTGGTAGTGACCTTCTTTTGTGTCTCGAGGTCGAATATGTCGTCCAACAGAATTTCCAATTCTACTTTCCGGGCCATCTCACTCGGTCTGGACATAACGTGACAGTTTATGCCCAGATTTAGGAGAGTGACTTGGTCCTCAGTGAGGTTAATTCCTGCAAGGTTCAGGAAGCCATCTCTTGGTCGTGAAATTGCCATAGGTCCTCCATATAATGTTAGTTTCTTGATAATCCTTGTTTCAGTGCTGAGGTGATGTCGGTCTGTGAGGATGTCGAGGTGTTGTTCAATGCGGGTACGGATACTTTCGTCGATGTTGCTATTTCTCCACTCGTTTGTAGCATGAAGTAGTTGCGTTTTGTTGTCTTTGATTTCATTCTCTGCCTTGTATATCTGATCACGAATCAGATCCTGGCGATATTTTATCGTGAAGGCTTGATTCCTTGCTGCTGGGTCGTGCGCTTTAATATTAGTATATTTTGGTAGCAGTCTTTCCTGTAGACATATATTATTAAATATGACCGAAAAAGTAAGATTAATAATTCTAACACGAATTTCCTCAATCTTTCGTACATTTCTTTTCACTGTTGGAGGTAATTCAAAAATCAATTCTCCAAAATTCATTTTTATTTCTAGTCTTACGCGACACTTGAGCGCGTTTTGTAAAACTTATTACATTTTCAAAGACTTTACACATACACAACTGAATAGAACTTACATATCTCCGATTTGTTTATATCTACATTTGAGTGAGGTCGATGGGGTGAGGTGGTATTTAATAGGGTATTAATTTCATCAACACAAGACAGAACACGAAACAATGGGTATTGAAATGGAAGTGATTGTAGAAAGCCTATTGGTTCATATTTCTTGATGCTTCTATATTGGAGCTGAGTCTTGAGGTGGGTAGAATATAGTTGTGCATTAATTGGCTGTTGATTGCTGGTGTTGACTTCTTAATGTGCAGTGCCTCGCAAACGTCAAGCCGTCTGCTAACGCTTTATCTATCGATGATTTCTGTGTTGTTTACTAGGATTTCTCTGGCGATGGTTTGGTTGTGGGAAGAGATTATATGTTCCTTAATGGAGCCCTGTTGCTTATGTATCGTTAAACGCCTAGAAAGAGATGTTGTTGTCTTGCCTATATACTGTTTTTTTTGGAGCTTACAGTCCCCATGTGGGCATTTGAAGGCATAGACGACGTTGGTCTCTTTTAAAGCGTTCTGCTTTGTGTCTGGAGAGTTTCTCATGAGTAGGCTGGCCGTTTTTCTGGTTTTATAGTAAATCGTCAGTTGTATACTCTGATTTTTGTCTGTAGGGATAACGTTTCTATTAACAATATCTTTCAGGACCCTTTCCTCCGTTTTATGAGCTGTGGAAAAGAAGTTCATGTAAAATAGTCTAATAGGGGGTATAGGTGTTGTGTTAGTTGTCTTTTCAGAGGTTGCATGGCGTTTCACTTTCCTTCTTATGATGTCTTCGACGAAACCATTGGAGAAGCCGTTGTTGACTAGGACCTGCCTTACCCTACAGAGTTCTTCGTCGACTTGCTTCCATTCTGAGCTGTGGCTGAGAGCACGGTCGACATATGCGTTAACAACACTCTTCTTGTACCTGTCTGGGCAGTCGCTGTTGGCATTTAGGCACATTCCTATGTTCGTTTCCTTAGTGTAGACTGCAGTGTGGAAACCTTCGCTCTTTTCCATGACTGTTACATCTAGAAAGGGCAGCTTCCCATCCTTTTCCATCTCGTAAGTGAAACGCAGCACGGAACTCTGCTCAAATGCCTCCTTCAGCTCCTGCAGATGTCTGACATCAGGTACCTGTGTAAAAATGTCGTCAACATACCTGCAGTATATGGCCGGTTTCAAGTTCATGTCGACTAAGACTTTTTGCTCGATGGTACCCATGTAGAAGTTTGCAAACAGGACACCTAAGGGAGAACCCATGGCGACCCCATCTACTTGCTTATACATGTGCCCATCCGGGCTCAAGAAGGGTGCCTCTTTAGTTCAAGCTTCCTATCTTGAGGTTATCTTGAGTTGATTTCGGGGCTTTAGTGTCCCCGCGGCCCGGTCCTAGACCAGGCCTCCACCCCCAGGAAGCAGCCCGTGACAGCTGACTAACTCCAAGGTACCTATTTACTGCTAGGTAACAGGGGCATTCAGGGTGAAAGAAACTTTGCCCATTTGTTTCTGCCTCGTGCGGGAATCGAACTCGCGCCACAGAATCACGAGTCCTGCGCGCTATCCACCAGGCTACGAGGCCCTGTGAGTAGTTTCTGGAGTAGTAGTGGAAGCTTGGAGTAGTTTCCTCAGAATATTTTCTGGTATGTCAAGAGGAGTACAGGCTGGATCACGATACACTCTGTCAGCTATCATCCCGATTGTCTCGTCCACAGGTACGTTGGTAAACAGTGATTCTACGTCGAACGAGGCTCTTATCCCTGTGGCCCGTGTGCCCCGCAGTAAGTCAACAAATTCCTTTGGAGACTTCAGGCTGAAGGCACAAGGAACATAAGGAGTCAGCAGGCCGTTGAGTCGCTTCGCCAGTCTGTACGTGGGTGTGGGTATCTGGCTAATGATTGGCCGAAGTGGGTTTCCAGGCTTGTGTGTCTTGACATTTCCATATATCCAGGTTTATATTCCCCAATGATCTTTGGCAGGTGGAGTCCGGATTTCTTGGCGTTCACAGTTTCGATCAGTTTGTTGACCTTTGCTTTTAATTCGGCTGTAGTGTCCTTCGTTACCCTTTGGAACTTAGTTTGGTCAGAGAGTATGAGGTTCATTTTCGCCAGATATTCGTCTTTTTTAAGAATGACATATATTGGCGACTTGTCACCTCTCCTGACAACTATCTCCTTGTTCTCACGAAGGCTTTTAGCTGCCGCTTTGAGCTCGGGGGACAGTATGGTGCTTCCGTAATTGCCTCGATTCTTTCCTCCTTCTGCAATAAGTTCTGCTTGTAAGGTATCTTTGGTAGTGACCTTCTTTTGTGTCTCGAGGTCGAATATGTCGTCCAACAGAATTTCCAATTCTACTTTCCGGGCCATCTCACTCGGTCTGGACATAACGTGACAGTTTATGCCCAGATTTAGGAGAGTGACTTGGTCCTCAGTGAGGTTAATTCCTGCAAGGTTCAGGAAGCCATCTCTTGGTCGTGAAATTGCCATAGGTCCTCCATATAATGTTGTTAGTTTCTTGATAATCCTTGTTTCAGTGCTGAGGTGATGTCGGTCTGTGAGGATGTCGAGGTGTTGTTCAATGCGGGTACGGATACTTTCGTCGATGTTGCTATTTCTCCACTCGTTTGAAGCATGAAGTAGTTGCGTTTTGTTGTCTTTGATTTCATTCTCTGCCTTGTATATCTGATCACGAATCAGATCCTGGCGATATTTTATCGTGAAGGCTTGATTCCTTGCTGCTGGGTCGTGCGCTTTAATATTAGTATATTTTGGTAGCAGTCTTTCCTGTAGACATATATTATTAAATATGACCGAAAAAGTAAGATTAATAATTCTAACACGAATTTTCTCAATCTTTCGTACATTTCTTTTCACTGTTGGAGGTAATTCAAAAATCAATTCTCCAAAATTCATTTTTATTTCTAGTCTTACGCGACACTTGAGCGCGTTTTGTAAAACTTATTACATTTTCAAAGACTTTACACATACACAACTGAATAGAACTTACATATCTCCGATTTGTTTATATCTACATTTGAGTGAGGTGGATGGGGTGAGGTGGTATTTAATAGGGTAT